>NC_040900.2:14954762-15304762 GCF_900634795.4 Betta splendens | reverse complement strand
AATTAGTATATATTACTGTCCAACAAAGCAGCACAACATGGACTATGCAGTATAAATGCCAGAACCCTGATATTAGTAGGGAAATGTGCAGTGGACAGAATCAAAGTGGTCAAAACAGAAACAGATGTTCTTGAAAGATGTATGGTTAAAAATCACTTTGGCTAATAGTGCCGCAGCCCATGGTTCTCTAAGGGAAATAATGTAAAGGAAGCAGCAACAGTAAGATTTTATTTTAATCAAATGTGGTAGAATTACAATGTTCTTCACTGAAGATCCTATTCAAGTAAAATGACTCAGGATGTTTAGACTTTTCAATGTGAACTCGCTGAGCTCACATTGAGACTGAGCTCACACACAAGACTTTCAGAACAGTGAAACAAAATGTTCTTACAGAAATGCAATTTTCAGAATAAGAAGGCTCCTATGCCTCATTCTGTCGCCCCTCTTTACTCCCATGAGTAAATTCCAAATCCTTATCCTTTCCTGTACTTCTCTTTATGCATTTTTGTTCTCTCCCACCTAATCTTTGTCTGACGGTTAGCTTTGTCTTGTGGCTTTATCCCTCATAACCTTAGTCAGCCTCGGACCCCTGGAGAACTGCTGGCTCTTTTCCGGTATCCACGTGACCCGTACACAGTGGAACAGGCGCGTGCTGGGGAGATCTTTGAGCAGACTCTCCTGCTCATCCAGAACCACGTCAACCAGGGTCTTATGGTCGACACTAATGGCACCGGTGAGGCTGATTAAATACTATGGTGTGCTTTTACTAAACAGTCTAAAAAAGTCTAAAATGTGTACCTTTGTTCCTTTTTTCGCTGATCACATTAATGTGACAAAATTTCTGCAGCCCTTTGAAAAGGAATGTATTCTAAATTTTGAATGGCATATTATCTGATGTGTAAAGTGTGGATGCCTGTTAGAATCTGGCACTTGGTTACCCCTGAAGGTTTTTTTTCCAAATGAAAACAGATAAGTTAAAGTAGGTGTCGGGGGATGCTGTGTTGTGTCTCTGTGTTTGCTTCTAGGGGTCATCAACTGTTTGGTTGTCAACTACAGTAGTTGGTGTTTCTTTGGTTTTACAGTAGAACCAAAGGGAATGGAGGAGGGGTTGGGATAAATAAAGGGGGGTTTGTCACAAACAGACAATGGAGGATAGACCCAAATGCTCAGCGTCGGCTCGGTTAAGATCAGAAGTTTAATAATCAAAGTCAGGCAGGCAGAAGTCATACACATTGTTGCAGCAAACAGAATCCGACAATGAGCAGGCAGAGGCAAGGTCAGAGTACAGGCGAAGGTCAACTTACGGCACAGGACTGTCATAGGCTAGGCAAGAGGCAGGGTCAGTAACAAAATCAATATCGAGCACAATAGGCAAGAGTACAATGAACGGTGGAATGCTAGTCAGGAACAACGTAGATAATTTGGCAAGGTGGTATGGTGAGAGGTGGTGCTTAAATACTAGAAGACTAATCGCTGATGAGATGCAGGTGATGATAACAAGGACCGGAAGTGAAGCTGGGTTAACTGGGCATGGACTTAAACAGGAAGTAGTAACAAAATAAAACCGGACATGACTGGGCCGTCTAGGGCGGATTCCTAGACGGCCCAGGGAGCTCCGGGTGGGCTTAAAGAAAGTCCCTGATGAGGGTCAGGTCCAAGATGTCCCGGGCCGGACCTCGGCAGCAGCAGTTGAGCAGGGGGGCGGACAGTGTATACAGGACCGCCGTCGACCAGCCGTGGAGGAGGAGGTAACGGAGTGGGTGGAGCCAGAGGGCTTGACCGGAAGGGCTTGAGGCGACTGACGTAGAAGGTTGGATGGATGTGCATGGTTCTCGGAAGGCTGGGTCCACTCTACCACCAACAGTAAAGCTAACAACACTAACACTAAGAGTAATTTTATTTTTTATGTCAATGACCTCAGGAGAAAATAGCATTTGCCTGGCCTGTTTAAATGATATCAAGCAAGACACTAAAAAAAACACTATCCTGAAGTAAAATATCTCAATAAAAGGCAAATAAGAACTTGTCATTCTTGTTACACCTGTGCAGTTGAAAACAAGATTTCAAAAGATCACTCTATGGCTAGATTTGATCTCATTAAGAGGACCTCTACTTTATCCAAATCCATGTCTTTGTGGCTACTGTATACAGGAAAACAGACTGAAAAGTGTCCCAACCAAACCAAATGACTAAGACTATGAAACTTTGCTAGAGGTACTTGTTTGATTTAATTGGATTCGTGCAATCGTCAATGAATCATCTCTAATGGCATGAAGACCACTACAACTCACCAGTGACTTCCGATCAGTGTTAACGCAAACCTAGTTTGTATAATCTGTGTTATGTTCCTGGTACACACATGGCATTGTTGAGTGGTCAAAAGGACACCGTTCCTGAGACAAAAGCCAACCTCCCCACCGTGACATTACCCAATGGTCATTGTTCAAATAGTAACCCTGTCATAATCCATCAAATAGTGAAGCGAGGAGGAATGCGCTAACCCGTCTAGACGCTCCAAGCCAATGTCGCCGTCGGGCCTCCAGCAACACGCGCCAACTCACCACGCCCACGCAGAGGGAGTCGCCGAGCCGGCTGCTTTAATGTCAGCAGCCCAGCCCATGGAGATGGGACGCCTTCGTCTGACGAACGCGGAGAAGCACCACAGATGAACCTCAGGTCTGTATTCGTATTGTGGCCAACCTGGCCATATTGCTATTTCCTGCTCTGTAAAAGCCAACGCTCATCATTAGCTCGGAGGTTAGTGGTGAGCCAATCCCCTCTATATTACTACAGCCAAGCGTCTCAACTCACGTCAAGCCGGTTGGGCCCTGTTCCATTTTCACCTCTCATATCGCCCTGGATCCAGAAACGGCAAACCAGATGCACTATTGAGAGTGCACGAGTCGGAGGAGGTCATGGAACCCACCACCATCCTGCCAGCTTCTTGTCTTGTAGGGGCAGTCACCTGGTCTGTCAAGAGCCGTGTCCAGGAGGCAATTCGAGGTCTTCCGGTGCCTCCTTCCTGCCCACCAAATCGGCTGTTCGTCCCTCCGGAGCTTCGGGGGGAGGTTGTCCACTGGGCCCACACCTCGTCCTTCAGTTGCCACCCTGGGGTCCAGCGGACTGCTTTCGTGATCGGCAGACGGTTCTGGTGGCCATCCGTCCTCAAAGATGTATGGGAGTATGTGGCTGCCTGCCCTGTGTGGTCTGCCCATGAATCATCGCACAAGCCACCTCTGGGGTTCCTCCAGCCTCTACCAGTCCCACATCGTCCTTTGTCCCACATTGCCCTGGACTACGTGACGGGCCTTCCATTGTCCAGGGGTAACACAGTTGTCCTCACAGTCTTTGATCGATTCTCCAGACTAACCCATTTTGTCCCCCTACCTAAGCTTCCCTCAGCCAAACAGACATTCCAGGCAATACTGGAACATGTCTTCCGGCTGCATGGGTTTCCCAAAGACGTTGTCTCAGACCGAGGGCTTCAGTTCGTGTCTCGTTTTTGGAAGGAGTTTTGTGATCTGCTCGGAGCCCAAGTAAGCCTTACCTCTGGTTACCACCCTGAAGGTGACATACCTTGCACCTCCACCGGCATGTCTTCATTCCAGTGTGCATACGGATACAGGGTGCCTCTCTTCCCGTTGTTGGAGAAGGAGATCATCATCCCGTCTGCTCATGCCCTGCTGAGACTCTGCCGGCGCACCTGGGCCAAGGCCAGACCAACCATGCTACTCACCCAGGGACGCTACAAGAAGGCAGCACATCCACCACCGTTCCGAAGCGCCAACATACACGGTCTTTGAGGACGGATGGCCACCAGAACCGACTGCCGATCACGAAAGCAGTCCGCTGGACCCCAGGGTGGCAACTGAAGGACGAGGTGTGGGCCCAGTGGACAACCTCCCCCCGAAGCTCCGGAGGGACGAACAGCCGATTTGGTGGGCAGGAAGGAGGCACCGGAAGACCTCGAATTGCCTCCTGGACACGGCTCTTGACAGACCAGGTGACTGCCCCTACAAGACAAGAAGCTGGCAGGATGGTGGTGGGTTCCATGACCTCCTCCGACTCGTGCACTCTCAATAGTGCATCTGGTTTGCCGTTTCTGGATCCAGGGCGATATGAGAGATGAAAATGGAACAGGGCCCAACCGGCTTGACGTGAATTGAGACGCTTGGCTGTAGTAATATACTCAAGATTTTTGTGGTCTGTGAATACTTGGAATGGTTGCTCGGCTCCCTCCAACCAGTGGCGCCACTCCTCCAAGGCCACCTTGACCGCTAGCAGCTCCTTGTTCCTAATGTTGTAATTCCGTTCCACTGGGGATAGTTTCCTGGAGAGAAACGCACAAGGATGCAAGTGCCCACCTTGGCATCCACCTCCACCACGAACTGACGGCTGGGATCAGGTATGCGCAGGACAGGAGCCGTGGTGAAGGCTGTCTTGAGCCACTGGAAGGCCGGTTTCAGCTTCAGGAGACCACTGGAACGAGACTCTAGAGGAGGTTAAGTTACAGAGAGGTGAGGCTATGGTACTAAATCTGTGAATGAAGCGGCGATAGAAGTTGGCGAAGCCTAAGAATTGCTGGACATCTCGTCGGCACTGAGGTTGAGGCCATTTGGTGACGGCCTGCGTCTTGGCTGGATCCATCTGGATGCCCTCGGGGGTACTGATGAACCCAAGAAAAGAGATGGTGGTGGCGTGAAACTCACACTTCTCGGCCTTAACATCCCCTTCTCTAATGCGAACCAATCAATGCAAGGACAGAGTGAGCTATCCTTCTTGGAGACGAAAAAGAAACCTGCACCGGCTGGTGAAGGTGATGGGCAGATAATTCCAGCAGCTAAGGACTGTTCGATGTATTCTGACATGGCTTTTCGTTCCGGACCTGAAAGAGAAAATAACCTTCCCTTGGGAGGTGTGGTACCCGCACGTAGATTAATGCAGCAGTCGTAGGGTTGGTGCTGAGGAAGGGAGGTGGCTCTCCTTTTACTGAAGATTTTTCCTAGGTCGTGGTAACATGACCTGACAGACGAGAGGTCGATCTCCTCTTCTGGCATGGCTAGATCTGGATTAGGTACCGACTGTGAGTTGGGAGAAAAACATGAATCTTGGCACTCATCTTCCCATCCTATCACCTCCCTGTCCTCCAATCCAGGTTGAGGTTGTGGAGTCTGAACCAGTTGTAACCGGGTACGACAGGGTGTGCAGAAAACTCGACCACATGAAAATGAATTTGTTCTGAATGAGCGTCTGGAAAAACCATGGTAATGGGAGCAGTACTGTGCGTGACCTTCCATAATCTGTGACCATCTAAGGCCGGGGCTTCTAAGGAGGTAGGCAATGGAAATGTGGGCACACCCAGGCGTTTGACCAGGTTGGCGTCCATGAGGCTGGCGTCGACCCCTGAATCCACTAAAACTGCCTGCTGAATGGACTGGGTTCCCACGGAGAACGTGGGTAATGGCCGGGCGGAGGCTTTGCATAGAGGGGATTGGCTCACCACTAACCTCCGAGCTAATGATGAGCGTTGGCTTTTACAGAGCAGGAAATACCAATATGGCCGGGTTGGCCACAATACGAATACAGACCTGAGGTTCATCTGTGGTGCTTCTCCGCGTTCGTCAGACGAAGGCGTCCCATCTCCATGGGCTGGGCTGCTGACATTAAAGCAGCCGACTCGGCGACTCCCTCTGCGTGGGCGTGGTGAGTTGGCGCGTGTTGCTGGAGGCCCGACGGCGACATTGGCTTGGAGCGTCTAGACGGGTTAGCGCATTCCTCCTCGCTTCACTATTTGATGGATTATGACAGGGTTACTATTTGAACAATGACCATTGGGTAATGTCACGGTGGGGAGGTTGGCTTTTGTCTCAGGAACGGTGTCCTTTTGACCACTCAACAATGCCATGTGTGTACCAGGAACATAACACAGATTATACAAACTAGGTTTGCGTTAACACTGATCGGAAGTCACTGGTGAGTTGTAGTGGTCTTCATGCCATTAGAGATGATTCATTGACGATTGCACCAATCCAATTAAATCAAACAAGTACCTCTAGCAAAGTTTCATAGTCTTAGTCATTTGGTTTGGTTGGGACACTTTTCAGTCTGTTTTCCTGTATACAGTAGCCACAAAGACATGGATTTGGATAAAGTAGAGGTCCTCTTAATGAGATCAAATCTAGCCATAGAGTGATCTTTTGAAATCTTGTTTTCAACTGCACAGGTGTAACAATAATGACAAGTTCTTATTTGCCTTTTATTGAGATATTTTACTTCAGGATAGTGTTTTTTTTTAGTGTCTTGCTTGATATCATTTAAACAGGCCAGGCAAATGCTATTTTCTCCTGAGGTCATTGACATAAAAAATAAAATTACTCTTAGTGTTAGTGTTGTTAGCTTTACTGTTGGTGGTAGAGGGAGCAAGCAGAAAGAATGGAAAGAGAGATAGAGACAATGTTTTCAATAGCTATGTAAACAACCAAGTGTTCATTGTTGCACTGGCGGCAAAACAAACTCACAGAGAGTTTTCTGCCTGTCAGCAGAAATAGATGTGCTGTTTTTATTATCTCCTCGTCATATGGGTAGGCAGCCCCACAATTTCTAAATCTTAAGGTTACTTTTCTTGTGAATTAGTTGTACAAAATTTAAATAAAATCCAATTGAAGATGCATTCAAACCCACAAACACTTTTTGTTATGTACACAGTAACTGTAACTTAACATGACTTATGTCACACACACATACAAACACATTTGTGCATTGATATGCTATTGAAATGAAAGCTATAATAAAAATATTTGTGGTATATATATATATATATATATATATATATATATATATATATATATATATATATATATATATATATATATATATATATATATAGCATATATATATATATATATATAGCATATATATATATATATATATATATATATATATATATATATATATATATATATATATATATATATATATATGCTCACTGGATAGCTCAATCGGTAAAGTCGCAAGACTTGTATACGGGTGGTCGGTTCGAATCCCCGTTAGGGCGCATAGGCATCCAGTCCTTGGGCAAGACCCTTCAAGCTACCGCCTACCTCATATCATGAGAGACAATGAACCACATGAGATACCGGCTCAGACGTCGCCCGGTCTAACAAGGTCTGCGTCAGGTGTTGGGGAACCAGAGCACCTTGGCGAGAAGTGGGCTACTGGAACAAGAAAGAAATGGCTGAGATGCGAGAACAGAGAACTGTTGGAATGCTACTACTCAAGTAACCCTAGTCAGAGGGGTTACATGCAAAGAATGTGCGGTGAATGGGAACGGAGAAACCCACATTCAAGGCTGACGGCGAAGCAACTAGTAGCTCAGTGTTTGTGGTGGAAATTTTCCATAAAGAAGTAGATGAGAGAGAGTTGTCCTTTTGTGCAATTTATTGAAATAATAAAGAAAATAAAAATAATGGGGAAAGCAAATAAAAAGCATGGATGTTGATCGTGCACATCAACAAACCAAAAACCAGCTGGGGAGATCAGTGCACACACCACGAAGGTGTGATGCAAAGAGCCCACGATCCTCAAGTTGCTTCTGCCTTTTAACCCCTTTCTCTGGCTCTGGTGGAATGTCTCTCTGCAGCAATGGAATTGTTTGCGCCACCTTATCTCGCTGTGAGTGAGAATGTTTGCTTTCTCACTTCTGCATCGTCATGTCTTGTTATCCAAAGGAAGGAACACCGAGCTTCCAAGACAAGATGCATTTGCTTTAACAGCCTTGGGTCTGGTGGGGAGTCACGTAGGATGGAGCCAGAGTCCGGGTGTAAAAGACAAACATATATCAGAAATTATTAGTCAGTCAAATGGAGCATCAGATGTTTAGACTTGATGTACGTCAGGGCACAAGAGATTATTTGTTTGTGTAAGAATGTTCAGTATTGCACCTAACCAGCACATGACGAGTGTGTTGGATAAGAAACAGCACAAGGCAAAATTTTTCCATTACAGTGTTCCAACATCCACAAACGGCAACTGCTATCACAACTTGAGATTGACGAGATACAACACAAATGCTACGGCAAGGGGGAGCCAGGACGCCAGGTCAGAGGGGAGGTTTCACCATCTCCCCAACCGGAAATTGGGTACGAAGCCCCAATAAGCACAGATACGCTGAGCGAGGCAGCAACTGACCTGAAAGATAAGATCATGGCGAGATTGAACAGGCAACCCCGAACCCCACTACAACGGCTAAGTGAAGTACCATCAGAAAGTCTCATGGAAGATGTGAATGCAGCATTGAGAGCGATCCCTACCACAACAATCACGGAAACCAATGAGCTGGTATACGCTTCAGCATCAGTGATCCTAGATGTGCTTGGCTATAAGAGCAACCATGGGAGCCATGAGAAACAATACCCACCATGGAAACGAAGGTTGGAGGCAAAAATCAAGGCAGCTCGGAGGGAAGTGAGCCAAATGACAGAGGCCCAGAGAGGTGCAATGAAAAGACCAATGCCTAAGCGGTACAGCCAGATGACCATACCTGAAGCACTCGAAACTGCCAAGCAAAGGCTACAAGCCTTGGCCAGCCGCCTAAAGAGATACACCAGAGATAACGAAGCCAGACGAATAAACCGGCTGTTCGCAACACAACCTGCGAAAGTGTACTCTCAATGGCAGGGTAATAACAACAGAGCAGACCCACCAAGGCTGGAAACTGAACAGTACTGGAAGGGCATATGGGAAAGGGAGGCATCACACAACAGTGATGCACAGTGGCTGGTGGATCTGAGGGAAGACCACAGCAACCTCCCTGAACAGAATCCAGTGACTATCACAGTGGCAGACATCCAACAAAGAGTCTCAGGTATGAAAAACTGGACAGCACCTGGCCCTGACATGATCCATGCCTACTGGCTAAAGAAGCTCACTGCAATCCATGAGCGCCTGGCAGCACAAATGAACCAGCTGCTAAAGGATGGGACTCACCCTGAATGGCTAACCGAAGGGCGAACGATCCTGATAATGAAGGATCCCTCAAAGGGCACAGTCCCATCCAACTACCGGCCAATAACCTGTCTCTCCACAACATGGAAGCTCATGTCAGGCATCATCGCAGCTAAGATAAGTGGGCACATGAGCCAATACATGAGCGAAGCACAGAAGGGCATTGGTAAGGATACCAGAGGAGCCAAACACCAACTCCTGGTAGACAGAACAGTCGCCCAAGACTGCAGAATGCGACACACCAACCTGTGCACAGCCTGGATCGACTACAAGAAAGCCTATGACTCAATGCCACACACATGGATCACTGAATGCTTGGAGCTGTACAACATCAACAGAACTCTAAGGGCCTTCATTGCAAACTCGATGAGGTTGTGGAGAACCACCCTTGAAGCCAATGGGAAGCCACTTGCCCAAGTATCCATCAAATGTGGCATATACCAAGGAGATGCACTGTCCCCACTGCTGTTCTGCATAGGTCTAAACCCCCTCAGCCAAATAATAAACAAGACTGGCTGTGGATACCGACTCCGGAACGGGGCCACCATAAGTCACCTCCTCTACATGGATGACATCAAGCTGTACGCCAAGAGTGAGCGAGACATCGACTCGCTGATCCACACCACCAGGATCTACAGCTCGGACATCGGGATGTCATTCGGACTCGAGAAATGTGGGAGGATGGTGACAAAGAGAGGCAAGGTAATCCACACAGAAGGGGTCTCACTCCCAGAAGGAACAATAGCAGACATTGAGGACAATTACAAGTACCTTGGAATACCACAGGCAAACGGCAACCTTGAACAGGCAACAAGGAATGCGGCAACAGCCAAATACCTCCAACGAGTAAGGCAAGTCCTAAGAAGCCAGCTCAATGGCAAGAACAAATCCCGGGCAATAAACAGCTACGCTCTGCCAGTGATCAGATACCCTGCTGGAATAATAAGGTGGCCAAAGGAAGAGATACAGACCACAGATGTTAAGACACGAAAGCTCCTCACCATGCATGGAGGGTTCCACCCCAAATCCAGCACCCTGAGACTGTACGCGAGCCGGAAGGAAGGAGGCCGAGGACTAGTGAGCGTGAGAGCCACTATCCAGGATGAAACATCCAAGATCCATAAGTACATCAAGGATAAGGCCCCGACAGATGACGTGCTGAGTGAATGTCTCAGGCAGTGGAGAACAGAGGATGAGATGCTGGAAGAGGGACCATCATGGGAGGACAAGCCCTTGCACGGGATGTACCACCGGAACATAACTGAAGTGGCTGATCTCAACAAATCCTATCAATGGCTTGAAAGGGCTGGGCTGAAGGACAGCACAGAGGCACTCATCCTGGCTGCACAGGAGCAGGCCCTGAGCACCAGAGCCATAGAGGCCCAGATCTACCACACCAGACAAGACCCAAGGTGTAGACTGTGCAAAGAGGCCCCAGAGACGGTCCAGCACATAACTGCAGGGTGTAAGATGCTGGCAGGCAAAGCATACATGGAACGCCATAACCAAGTGGCTGGCATAGTATACAGGAACATCTGCGCGGAGTATGGACTGGAAACCCCAAGGTCAAAGTGGGAAACACCTCCCAAGGTGGTAGAGAACGAGCGAGCCAAGATCCTGTGGGACTTCCAGATCCAGACTGACAGAATGGTAATGGCGAACCAACCAGACATTGTGGTGGTGGATAAAGAGCAGAGGAAAGCCGTAGTGGTGGATGTGGCAATACCAAGCGATGGCAACATCAGGAAAAAGGAACATGAGAAACTAGAGAAATACCAAGGGCTCAGAGAAGAACTGGAGAAGGCTTGGAAGGTGAAGGCCACAGTGGTGCCTGTGGTGATCGGAGCACTAGGGGCTGTGACCCCCAAACTGGAGGAGTGGCTACGACAGATCCCTGGAAAAACATCCGAAATCTCAGTCCAGAAAAGTGCAGTCCTAGGAACAGCAAGGATACTGCGCAGAACCCTCAAGCTCCCTGGCCTCTGGTAGAGGACCCGAGCTTGGAAAGTGGATGAGACCACCCGCGGAGGGTGAGAATAGAGTGTATATATATATAAATATATACCACAAAAAATATTTGTGGTATATACACTGTATACACCGTACAGTGCTACCCACTGTACGGTGGTGCAGTGGGTAGCACTGTTGCCTCACAGCGAGAAGGTGTGTTGCCCTGCGATGGACTGGCGCCTATCGCCCATAGCCAGCAGGGATAGGCTCCAGTCCCCCCTGCGACCCCACGTACCAGATTAAGCAGAATAGAGGATGGATATTCTCTTCTTGATTAATGGTTTGTTTTTTGTTTTATTTTGTCCATCCTAAATATGTGTGATGTCGCTGTGTTGGTGGACAAGTTGAGTTTGTGCTTGTGTGTGCGGGGAGGAAGGGATGTGCCACCAGCTGCCGAAACCAGGAAAATCAATTAAGCAAACAATAGGAAAAATAAGTAAGTAGGGATGTACCTTAGGCTGACACATTCATAACTAAACAACTGCTGTATTGTGGTTTACCTGTGAAATTAATATTAATGCTAATAATAGTGTGCACACACTCATACAAACATGCATATATACATGTATAATAAACATACACATTATTATAAATAATCAACATCACAAGTACCATAATCACACATTATTGATATTGATAGTGATAAGTACCAGTAATACTTACAGCTAAGGTTAGAAAGCCTTTTATCAGCTCAGGTGTTGAGTGTCCCACTACAAGGTTAGTAAGAGCTGTAGCTTAACATTGTTCACCCAAAGGGTGAGACAGGCGTTGGTGCATGAACAATGCCACTTGTGAAAACCAGGGTGATGGGAGTAGCTCGGTCACTACACCCAGCCAAACGAGTGGAGGGAAGGAACCCAGTAGCCAGGGAGCCCAAAGACACACACAAGGTGCAATCCAAGCCGCCTACACAAAACCCCCCAGGCAGAGCTGCAGCAGCCACAGAGACAGCACCCGAGGTCAGAGTGGACCACTGTGGGTCAACGCTGTCCGCCCCATGAGAACCAGGGGCAAACACTACCCTCAGGAGGAGAGGCAGCCCGAGAGAGCGGAGCCTGAGGACCCACGGTACATAGGGAGCCCACCAGCGCAGCCCCCACACAAGCGGAGTGGGGCCTAACCCATTGGCAAAACACAAGGCCGGCAGTTGGTGAAGGTCGGCAGAAAAGACCAGCCAGGCAGCTTATCCACCCTGAGCGGGAAACAGATCCCCCCACACATCAGTCGCATTACACGCATATACACTCACACAGGCACACACATCAACACACACTACCACAAACTCTCCCACAAACAACTACTCAATCATTCGTGAACATACTGTATGCACTCTCATATTTATACCGTTCGTTTATTCTCATTCATGGGGAGGGTAGATCACCTTTGCGCTAGCTCCCCGAGTGGCAGCTCCCACTGTGGGACTAATAAGGGAATTTCCTATCCCACCCCCGCAACCCTTCCAACAGCAACAAATGAACAGGACCTAGGGATCGCAGTACCATTGTCCAGGCACCACGAGCAGTGCAGCCAGAACCACCCTCACCGCTCTGTCACACCTCCACATTCTCTCAAATGCTCGCCCGTGCTCCACTCAAAACTACACACATACTCTACGAAAGCACATTGCCCCCCGCGGCATACCCGAGCAGTTACCAGAGGGTATCGGACTGCTAGGGCAGGCATCGCCCTATCCCGAGCAGGGACAGAGTCCCAGGGGAGAGACACACCTACGGACACAGACAGACACCCCCAGAGGAACCCGCCCGGACACAGGGCACCCAGGTCTACCCAGGTCCGCCCCTGCACACTGGCAGGGAAGACTTCCTTCGTGGTACCGGTACCTAAGACATCTCGGCTGACTGACCTCAAGGACTACAGACCGGTGGCGCTGACCTCTCAACTGATGAAGACGGTGGAGAGGCTGGTGCTCGCCCATCTTTGTCCTATGGTGAGCCAGTCAATGGACCTGGTGCAGTTCGCCTACCAACCCAGTGTCGGAGTTGATGATGCTGTCATCTTCCTCCTGAACAGAGCTCTGTTACATCTGGACCGGGCTGGGAGCTCTGCGAATATCATGTTCTTTGACTTCTCCAGTGCTTTCAACCCTATCCAACCGTTGCTGCTGAGGGACAAGTTGGTGCACATGGGGGTGGACCAGCATCTGTCTGCATGGATGCTGGACTACCTCTCGAACCAACTGCATTATGTGAGGGTTCGCCACTGTGAGTCTGACATGCTCGTCTGCAATACAAGAGCCCCACAGAGAACAGTTCTGGCTCCGTTTCTGTCCACTGTCTACACCGCAGACTTCATGTCCAGCTCAGCATCCTGTCACCTGCAGAAGTTATCAGATGACTCTGCCATTGTCGGCTTGATTACAGATGACAATGACAGAGAGTACAGAGAACTGATTCAGAACTTTGTGGACTGGTGCCAGCAGATCTACCTCCAGATTAATGCAGGGAAAACCAAGGAGTTGGTGGTAGACTTTTGCGGGCACACAATACAGACGCACTGTATAAAAAAAAGGACAGAGCAGACTCTATCTGTTAAGGAGACTGAGGTCTTTTGGAGTCCAGGGACCACTCCTAAAGACCGTCTATGACTCTGGTGCAGCAGCATCTCAGCAGCAGACAGGAGTGACTGGAGAAGCTGGTCAGGAAGCGACTGGAGAAGCTGGTCAGGAGGCGACTGGAGAAGCTGGTCAGGAGGCGACTGGAGAAGCTGGTCAGCAGCATCTCAGCAGCAGACAGGAAGCGACTGGAGAAGCTGGTCAGGAGGCGACTGGAGAAGCTGGTCAGGAGGCGACTGGAGAAGCTGGTCAGGAGGCGACTGGAGAAGCTGGTCAGGAGGCAACTGGAGAAGCTGGTCAGGAAGCGACTGGAGAAGCTGGTCAGCAGCAAACAGGAAGCGACTGGAGAAGCTGGTCAGGAAGGCCAGCTGCGTTCTGGGGCGGCCTCTTGATTCAGTGCAGGAGGTAGCTAAGATATCATCCATGATGGAGAACGATGCCCACCATGAAACGGTGTCATCACTATGCAGCTCCTTTAGTGACAGACTGATACATCCTAAGTGTCTGAAGGAGCGACACCGTAGGTCAATGCTGCTGTAAGACTTTACAACCCAAGCTGCTCCTAGTAAATCACTGTTATTGTAATTGTTGCTACAATTGTCACCTTATACTGTAGTCACCATCCAAATGTTTGGGCAAACTTTTACCTTGTGTAATATCCGGTCAATCCATGGTGGAATTACCCAACACCTCAGTGTACATGTGTGTATATACAGGATATATTTTTAATTTGACAGAACTACTGGAGGTCGGCGGGAACCGCGGCAGCAACTCCAGCTCCTCCTGGAGGTCGGCGGGAACTGCCACTCCGAGACTGACAGGAACGGGGGCTAGAACAACCTCTACGTGGCCGACAGGAACGGGGGCTAGAACGACCTCTACGTGGCCGACAGGAACGGGGGCTAGAACGACCTCTACGTGGCCGACAGGAACGGGGGCTAGAACGACCTCTACATGGCCGACAGGAACGACCTCTACAGGGCCGACAGGAACAGGAACGGCGTCCTTACCGGAGCCGAGAGGAACAGCAACAGCGTCCTTACCGGAGCCTCTCTGGCTCCTCACTGGAGCCGGCAGTGCTGCTCTCTGGCTCCTCACTGGAGCCGGCAGTGCTGCTCTCTGGCTCCTCACTGGAGCCGGCAGTGTTGCTCTCTGGCTCCTCACTGGAGCCGGCAGGGACTGAGACGGCATCTACTCTGGAGCCGGTATGGCTGCTTGCAGCTGCCGCGCTCGACAGAGTAGACGTCGGGCCTGATCGGGTGTGCATAGCACTTGTTCGACGGGTGGTGCCCTCTGGCTGGAACAAGACCTGAGCGTGGCTCGACTGGACTGGGACCTGAACAGGACTCGACTGGACTGGGACCTGGACGGGACTCGACTGGACTGGGACCTGAGCGTGACTCGACTGGACTGGGGCCTGAGCGTGACTCGACTGCACTGGGGCTAGCGCCTGAACGGAGCTCGACTGGACTGGGGCTATCGCCTGAACGGAGCTCAACTCGACTGGGGCTAGCGCCGGAACAGAGCTCGACTCGACTGGGGCTAGCGCCTGAACGGAGCTCGACTGGACTGGGACTAGAGCCTGAACGGAGCTCGACTGGACTGGGGCTGGAGCCTGAGCAGAGCACGACTGGACTGGGGCTGGAACTTGAGCATGACAGGGCTGCGCTGGAACCTGGACGTGGCTCGACGGGACTGGAACCTGAACGTGACTCGACGGGACTGGAACCTGAACGTGACCGGCCTGAGCTGGACTTTGGATGCGACAAGGCTGAGCTGGAGCCTGAACGGAGCACGACTGAACTGGGGTGGACACCGAGCGAGGCTCGGCTGAACTGGGGCTGGACACCGAGCGGGGCTCGGCTGGGCTGGAAACCGAGCAGAGCACGGCTGGGCTGGAAACTGAGCAGCGGGGACCGCGGGCTGATCTGGTATGGGGGGAGGAGCGGAGGAGTCAGCTGAATCCGGGGGCATCGAGGGCGCTACAAGAGCTGGCGCAATCCGAGCGGACGGCGTGGGGGCTGGTGTGGTGCGGAGCGCGCTGTTTAACTCTCCGAGTCGCGCGCACATCCGCTCGTAGAGACGACGGACACTGGGGCGTTCTAGCACGCTGTCCTCGTCCTCCAAGGTCCACACCGCCACCTCCACGGCGGTTCGCTGGATTTCCGGGTTGGGCGCCCTTCGGTAATTCTCCGCGAGGATCTTAAAATAATTGCGTAGGTCGCTGGGTAGCTCGGCGCATGTAAACTCCATTCTCCCCGCGGGTGAATGATATTCGCAGCCAAAAAAAAACAAGAAACAAAAACAGTCACTGACCTGGACGGAGACTGAGCGCTGGCTGGGTCCAAGTCTGGCCAGATCGTTCTGTCACGAACGCACGGATGAGGACCCAAATGCACAGCGTAACACAGCTTGACGGTGGTAAAAGGATGGTTTATTCCAGGTTACGGGATCAGTTCAGGCAGAGTCATACACGAGAGGTTATGCGGGTTTAAACGAGGTCAGGCAGAGACAGCGTCAGGGACAGGCAAGGTTCATACACGAAAGGCAGGTTTACAATACCAAGTCGTCAGGCGGGGAATCGTGGTCAGGCAGGCAGGCAAGGTCGGTAACATGCAGAACAGAAGACCAGGGCAGACAAGACAGGCAGGGATTAGGCAGGCTCGGAATCAGCAGTCAAAAACAGGGTACCCGATACACGGCAGGACTGGATCAATGAACTGGAAAATGACAGTAACACACATACAACGATCTGGCGGAGAACTAAGGACACAGGTGGTGGTTAAATACAAGAAGTGATTCCTGATTTAAAACAGGTGTGTGTAATGACCATGTGAAGCAGGAACAGCTGTGACATGACATAAACTGGAAGTGAAGCTCGAACTGAAACAGAAACCTGGGAGACTACCAAAATAAACCCGGAAATGGAAACTAGAACCCCAAACCATGATAATATGGCCAATGAACAAAGTCCTTTTCAAAATAAAACTGAGCACAGAACCAGAACCTGACAGCGGTGTGTTCTTCCTTCATTTGGCAGTTCTAGTTTATTTAGAAATGCCTCTATGGCTGAAGTGGATGGATCTATTTGGGATGTATATAACTCTTGGTGTAAGTTTTTAAAGGCATCACTTATTTCATGGGGATCATGAGTGATGTTCCCTTTCTTATTAATTATTGAATGGATGTTTTTTCTTTATTATTTTTTTAATTGGTTGGCTAGAAATTTACCACATTTGTTAGCATGGTCAAAGTTCTCCCAGCGTAACTGATCTATCTGAAACTCCATTTTGCGATCGAATATATTATTAAATTTCAACTTTAGATTTCTTTCATTGGTTGGACAGGGACCCATTCTAGTAATAATGTAATAAACCTCTAATTCTGGGTTGAATGTGTAACTGTCTTAATCAAGGAAATGGACACTGGTGTATGATCACTGATTGTGATAGAGTGAATATTGGTGTCAGAGACAGTCACAGCTTTGCTTACCCTGTCCAACTCTGGGTTAAATACTATATATTTAAATATATTTGTGTGTTGTCTATGTATGTGCACATGTTTTGCCTGTGCAGTAGATGTTTGTGTGTGGCTGCTGAAGGGCTACATAGCTGGTTGAGTACGTGGGAAAATGCAGAAGAGAGGGATGTACACAGTGTGGAGTAAAAGTAGGTTATGGAAAAAGAGTAAAGGAAAGGAAAATTAAAGTGGAAGAAAAGTAATGGGCCTGAGCACTTTTAAACTGTGGAGTGAGTGACATTAAAATGACAATAAACATTTAACTGAAAAATCTGTTTGAATACTGGACGTAAAGTTATAATACAGTCGTAGCACTTCAATGTGTCAGCCTTTACGGCAATCTGTTTGCATTTTCAGCGCGGTATCACCGGGTTTTCAGCGCGTTGGAGCTGTGTTGCGTCTATTTGGCCTATAGGTGGCGATCAACCCCCACACTGGCCTTTATGAGGCTGTCTTATACTTATGTTATATAGGCCCATGTAGAGCTACGTCACAACGCCTCCGTGGTGTAATGGTTTGTTTATTGTTAACAGCCTTGACGTGTCCATTTTTTACCCCGGGTTCGAATCCCGGTGGAAGCAGAAGTTGTAATTACTGAACATTTTTATATTTTGGCATACACGAAAATAACAAATGATTAATAGGGCTGGCTGCCTGTATTATTTAGCAGAGCTACAGCCATGTTACCAAGAGGTTCACCAGCCGCATTCGGCAGTGAGTCATAGACGGACGTTGTTCTGCCCGCTTTCATGTAGACACGGAACTCTTCACTGTTTTTTTTAAACGTAGATTTTGTTGATTTCGTTATTCATTTACAACAACATGCAAATGCTAAAAATTTTCTGAAAAGATGACTGTACACCCATCAAGTTTGGGTGAACAGAAAACGCTTGAAAGTGTTTCCGTTTTATATTCCGTTTATTTCGTTATTCCTCCTTTCACCTGTACCACATAAAGTCATTGCAGAGCTACAGCCATGTTCCTACAAAGTTAACCAGCTGTTTATCAAAAAAAATCCCATACGGTTTGCACTGTCATGTCACCAAAAATTACGAAAAAACGAGTTTTATTAGATGTGCATTGAAAATATAAACAGAAAACGCTTGAAAGCGTTTCCTTTTTATATTCCGTTTATTTCGTTATTTTCCCTTTCACCTGTACCACATAAAGTCATTGCAGAGCTAGAGCCATGTTCCCAAGAGGTTCACCAGCCGCTTTCAGCGTGACGCACGCATGGACGTTGTTCTGCCCGCTTTCATGTAGACACAAAACTCATCAAAGTAAAAGAGAGCTCAGTGCAGCATTTGCAATTACAACAGGCTGAAAGAGGAGGCTGTGGCAGAGGAACACAGGTCTTTGTCCTGTATGTTGATGCGCCCACCCCCACAGTCAGCGCTTACCTTTGCTACGGGGCTGATAGCCCCGCCCACTTTTATTATCAGACAGATATGAAAGTGAGACTAACAAAATAAACGGAATGTAAAGTAAAATGCTTTCAAGAGTTTTGTGTACATCAAAGCAGACAAATCACATGTGAACGTTTTATTTTTTTTTTGTAAATAAAAATAATGTTTGCCCTGTTCAAACCTGGTGAATAAAAACGATTCTGATTCTGAAAGCGGCTGATCAACTTCGTAGGAACACATTTCATATGGTACAGGTGAAAGGGACACTAACAACCCAACGCAGCCGAGGCTGTAGCAGCCGAGAAACAATTTATTTATTTTTATTATATGATATTCTCTACACGTTAGCAGTGGTAGTCTGCCAGACCTGTGTAAAATACCATAAGAAGAGCGTTTAAAAAAGTCAAGTGAAAGGTTTTGGCGTCTCACAGCCACGTAGGTGCAGCTGATCACGCGCCCGATCTCCCATGGAGCTTTTTCTTTGTCTCGGAGCTAAAGTATTTTACACCTATTGACCGAGTGGAGACAATATGTTAATGTCTCTGTGCCAATACGTAGTAGGGGGTGGGGTTTGAAGTTTGCTTTTGGAACTGAATCAGCATCAGACGCCGTAACTCGCGCGGAGCGAGTTCCAAATCCACTGTGTTGCCTGTGTAATAAAACATTGTTTTTCTGCAGATATTGTGGTAAATGTCATTACGGTAAAGTATAATACTGCAGCTTCCGTTTAAAGGGCACATTGCCTATGTCTTAGTGTTTTAACTGTTTAATTGCACCAAATCGTTGAAACCAAATGAGAAAACGGAAAGCGGCTTTAAATCTTTTCAGCTCGATTTTTCGTTTTTAACACGCTGCTTTGAATAAATGCCGTTTGTTTCTTTTTAATTGAGAAACAGAAAACGGTCCGTGTATGTTCCAACTGTTTGATTTGTCCCCCAGAATAAAATCCTTTTTTCCACAAAACGAGAAAACGGGAAACGGCTTTAAATCTAATTAAATTAGCTCGTTTATTTGGTTTTAACACGGTGCTGTGATTAAATTCCGTTTTTCGCTTATATCAAGACAAATAAGGAAGCGGATGTTCTTTGTATTTTATTTTCTGGACAATTAACCTAGAAAACGACTTGATTTATTCTAGAGGGGGAAATCAAACGTAGAACGTACACAGACCCGACACAGTACTTACACACGAGGACATACTGTATAAAGGCAGCAGCGAGATCAGCATTTGACAACAAACACTAGCGCGCATTGACAACTTGATCGAAGTCATCTGCCTATGAATAGGTGGCTCCTCAGCACCATCGTTGGAACGTCACATCACTGTCTGCTTCAGACGGTGACGCCACTTCCCCGATTCTCTCGTTGCCTGCATTATCACATGCATACATTTCTGGTTAAGCTCTACCTGGACACATCATCTATCATAAGGGCTTTTCATTCAGAGTCAGAGCAAACTATAGGTCATTAAATTTTAAGAGTTTGGTTAAACTTAAGCGCTGCTATAACGAGAGAACGACTTGGTTTTTTGTTCTCTGCTTTTTTCTCAAAACGAAAAATCAGCTTTAAATCCAACTCCGTGCCTTGTGTCGAAAAAACAACAACACTTGAATTCCGTTTGTCGCTCATATAAAGAGAGGACGAAACGAAACGAATCCAGTTTGTTTTGTATTTTTTCCTCATGATCAACACACCAGAAGACGAGTGCAAATATGCATATAAAATACATTTATAACACAGATTGATGAATCTGAAAAATAAAAAAAAAAATATAGATTCCTATTTTATGTTATTATACTTATATTATTCTATTGGATTGGCTGGAGGAGGGACTGTGTCTCTCGGCTGGCCTGAAAACTGTGTAAAAACATCAGCAGCTTCGGCAATTGACAACAAACACTAGCCCACACTAGCGAGCAAAGGCACATAATAATCTATACTATTTATATTAATTAATTTATAAAAAATTTCAATATAATATAAAATGAACTACTCTACATTTAATGATACAATACCATGCCATCGTTTTTTGTGCTTAATGTGCAGACACAGATAGAAATGAACAGTCTGACCTCACATCTTTGCGCCACCTGGTGGTTAAAACAAGACTAGCACCCTGATTTTTTTCATCTTGCTGCAGGATTAAAAATGCTTAGTCGGGGACGCACCCGTGGCGCGCTGGCGACGCGCACATACTGCGGTAAAAAAGGTGGTCGCTTTGAAGTGCTACGACTGTACTTAGTTACCTTTGCATCTATTATTTTCTTTTAACAAACCTTTTATCTTAAGCCATTGTTGTTACATACCACCTGCTAATAGAGCCAAGGAGTTGCTTCCCGGTCTAGGTAGAGCTTTCCATTGACGGACAATTTGTCGACGCTGATGACAGCCCTGCAGCCTCCTGCTGCGGAAAACGCGGAAACGGCGGTTTCCGCGTTTTCCTCCGCCTGTTCTGGAATCCTCGAGAACACCAGGTGGTCTCTCATGCCGCAGGCCTGCAGATCAATGATGCTTTCTTCTAATTTTTTTTTTATTTTCGTTTGCCAGCTGAGCCACATCCTCCGCCGTGAATTACTCCTGTCAAATGAGCCGCTGTTCGCTTTTCCGTGGTCAAATCAGCCGTCGCTATAGATAAGGGGCATGATTTGTGCGATAGTTACGGTAACAGTCTTCAAACAGTCAACAAAATATGAGAAATTATGGAATTTACTGTGTATGTTTGCAAAGACTCGAAATGTATAAAAGCACAATTTGCCTCTATTCTAAAACTTGGCTTTGAATAAAATTACTTCCTCAAAGTAATAAAGCATTGTTCTTTCACAGTGCTACTACCACAGCAAATATGAATTGATTTTACTGCATCGTTTTGGAAAAAGCCATTACCAAAGTTTCTTACAGTAAACAGCGTTGAAACTAATGACTGAACTTTGACCTCTCATAAAATGAGTTCCTTAAATTATTAGAACACTGTTACTTCACAGTACTATTTAGTACTTTATAGATATCAGACGAACGGGATCTTTTGTTTGGAGGTGTGTCTTTTTCTCCATTACTAGACGCTCGAAGCACACTCTGATTTGTTTGTGATAAAAATATTAGATATACTGATTGTACATTATAAAAGCAGACACCAGAATATTCTTAATTTTTTACATTACTGATCACGCTTAAAATGATTTCAAACTTTTGAAATGTGTGGCCTCTTAATACAATGACTTTATGCTGCCTTCCACAGAATTTCGGTACAATGACCTGGTTTCCCCTCACTTCCTGGATGTAATTGCCAACCTATCAGGCTGCACAGCCCATCGGCGCATCAACAACTGCTCAGACATTTGCTTTCACCAGAAGTATCGCAGTCACGATGGCACCTGCAACAACCTTCAGCACTCAATGTGGGGAGCATCACTCACTGCCTTTGAACGACTCCTGAAGTCCGTCTATGACAATGGCTTCAACCTACCAAGGGGCGCCACTAACCGGCTGCACAATGCATACAGGTTGCCGCTGCCGAGACTGGTGTCCACCACAATGATTGGAACAGAGACTATCACTCCTGATGACCGCTACACTCACATGCTGATGCAGTGGGGTCAGTTTCTAGACCATGATTTGGATTCAACAGTGGTAGCCCTAAGCCAGTCGCGGTTCTCTGATGGCCAGCTATGTTCTCAGGTCTGCACTAATGATCCACCATGCTTCCCTATACAGTTCCCACCCAATGACCAACGGCAGCTGAGAAGTGGCGCCCGGTGTATGTTTTTTGTCCGATCCAGCCCAGTTTGTGGCAGCGGGATGACATCGCTACTCATGAACAGTGTATATCCAAGAGAGCAAATCAACCAGATAACCTCCTATATTGATGCCTCAAATGTCTATGGCAGCTCACAACGTGAATCGGAAGAGATCAGAGATTTGGCCAGTCAAAGAGGTCTGCTCCGACAAGGTATCATACAGCGAACAGGAAAACCACTTCTGCCCTTTGCCACTGGGCCACCCACTGAGTGCATGAGGGATGAAAACGAGAGTCCAATTCCATGTTTCTTAGCTGGAGACCACCGCGCCAATGAACAGCTTGGCTTGACGTCCATGCACACAGTTTGGTTCAGGGAACACAACCGTATAGCCACAGAGCTACTGAGGCTGAATCCGCACTGGGATGGAGACACAATCTACCATGAGGCTAGGAAGATAGTCGGGGCTCAAATGCAGCACATCACCTATAGTCACTGGTTGCCAAAGGTAACAGCTGCAGTATCAGCTATAGACTTGAATTATATAGATATTTAAGTTTCATATTTTAATATTTTGTGATGATGTTGGTTTAATTTTCAACATTCTTTTTCCCCATCTCCTAGATACTGGGAGAAGCTGGTATGAAGATTTTGGGTTCCTATAAATGTTATTACCCCAATGTTAATGCAGGGATTTTCAACGCTTTTGCCACTGCTGCGTTCCGCTTTGGTCACACTCTAATCAACCCGATACTCTACCGATTAGATGAGCACTTCAACCCTATCCCACAGGGACACATTTCTCTACATCGGGCCTTTTTTTCCCCGTTCCGGATCGTAAACGAAGGTGGCATTGACCCGATATTGCGTGGACTTTTTGGGGTAGCTGGTAAAATGCGAGTTTCCACACAGTTGCTGAACACTGAGCTGACAGAGCGATTGTTCTCAATGGCCCACACTGTGGCTCTGGACCTGGCAGCTATGAATGTACAGAGAGGACGAGACCATGGCATCCCACCGTACAATGACTATCGAACATTCTGTAACCTGACCACGGCTCAGACGTTTGATGATTTGAGGAACGAAATTAAAAATAATCATGTTCGTGAGAAATTACAGAGGTAATAAATCTGTCTACCTTATTAATACTATTATTAACTTTGGTATCAGTGGGACCAGTGTTATAGTCATACAGCAGTAACGGCCAAGTAAATGTAGAATTGGATCTTTTCAGACTCACAGTTTAGTGATCTTGATTATGTTTTTTTGTATGGTAGGCTGTATGGCACTCCTCTGAACATTGACCTCTTTCCTGCCCTAATGGTTGAAGATTTGGTCCCTGGCAGCAGACTTGGGCCAACCCTTATGTGCCTACTGGCAACTCAATTCAAACGTGTTCGTGATGGTGACAGGTACAGTAAAAGTACTCCAATATCTCATATTTTTGTAAAATATAAAGCTTAAAATTCTAAATAAAACACTAAGCATATATACATCATCAGAATAAAAAAGAACTTTATTGCCAGGTCCTGTATAGTGCACTTTATAGAACTATGAACTTTTCTTGGTGTTGGCACACCCAGGCAGCCATCTATGGCGACACATCCCATCTGACAGAACCAGGCTGCAGTACAAAACAATACAATACAAAAACACACGCACACAGTACAAGTAGAAACCTTGCTGGAATTATTTCTTGGGTTCATCAGGACAGATCGATAAGGTCGGAAAGCAGACGGTGAGACTGTAAGGTGGGGGTATCTGCATCAGTATAGTGAAGTGTTGTTTATAGATGTATGACAGAGGCCGACTAAGATGTTTACAAGCTAGTTAAACAGTTGTCCTTGAAGGAGACACAATAAGAGAAAGATAAAGGCACAGCTGGTGAGCTAGATTGGACGCGGGAAGGGATGGGTGAGGGAGAAGGGACAGAATAATACACAGCCAATTCTAATAGTAATTTTAACAATCTATGACTAATTTGTCCAGATTAATAGTCCAATCGGTCAGAACTCAGGGCTTCATCACCTCTTGTGGG
The DNA here is from genome assembly GCF_900634795.4 of Betta splendens. Classification (NCBI taxonomy): domain Eukaryota; kingdom Metazoa; phylum Chordata; class Actinopteri; order Anabantiformes; family Osphronemidae; genus Betta; species Betta splendens. The sequence goes on along the minus strand of NC_040900.2, from coordinate 15,280,480 downwards.
ACCATGGGTCACCCGTGACATCTCCTCAAGCCTGTCAGACAAGGCTGTCTCCATAGTAACCAAGTGTTCAGTCTGTCTGCAGATGTTATCCATCTGTCTCTTGTCCTTCTCCAAGTGGGCTGAGATCCTAGTCAGTCCTGTAATCCAGGCATTTGAACGGGCTGAGATGTTACTTGTTAGTCCATCAATCCGGGCCATCCTCTGGTGTAATTCTGCCAGCCGAGTATCCCTGGACCCCAGGGGCATTTGTAACTCCAAGGTCGGTGGACGTGCCAATAAGCCGTCCGCAGATTTCTCAACCTTCCGATAAAGCAGGGCACCGCCAAGGCTAATCATGAATAGCCCTGTCATCAAAATATGAATAGATCCTCTGCATCCTCGATGCGCAGTGGCTCCATCGAGGATTTGGTATATTTAAAGTTGATGGATCTAGACAGTACTTTCTGTCATTTGAAGGAAGTTTGTTTGTCTTCTCTAATAGTGATAATTTTATTAGTAAAGTAGTTCATAAAGTGATTGCTGCTGAGATTTAAGGGGATAGTAGGCTCAACACAGCTATGACTCTTAGTCAGCCTGGCTACAGTGCTGAAAAGAAACCTGGGGTTGTTTTTGTTTTCCTCAATTAGGGAGGAATAATATCTTTTTCTAGCAGCACAAAGTGTTTTTTTATATATTATATGACTGTCCTTCCATGCAATGCAGTTTACATTTATTTTGTTTAGAACACCACTGCCTTTCTAGTTGTCTGCCACTGTGATAGTCACTGGATTCTGTTCAGGGAGGTTGCTGTGGTCTTATCTCAGGTCCACCAGCCACTGTGCATCTCTGTTGTGTGATGCCTCCCTCTCCCATATCCCTTTCCAGTACTGTTCAGTTTCCAGCCTTGGTGGGTCTGCTCTGCTGTTATTACCCTGCCATTGCGAGTACACTTTCGCAGGTTGTGTTGCGAACAGCCGGTTTATTCGTCTGGCTTCGTTATCTCTGGTGTATCTCTTTAGGCGGCTGGCCAAGGCTTGTAGCCTTTGCTTGGCAGTTTCGAGTGCTTCAGGTATGGTCATCTGGTTGTACCTCTTGGGCATCGGTCTTTTCATTGCACCTCTCTTCGCCTCTCTTATTTGGCTCACATCCCTCCGAGCTGCCTTGATTTTCCTTCCAACCTTTGTTTCCATGGTGGGTATTGTTTCTCATGGTTGTTCTTATAGCCAAGCACCTCTAGGATCACTGATGCTGAAGCGTATATCAGCTCATTGGTTTCAGTGATTGTAGTGGTAGGAATCGCTCTCAATGCTTAGTGCACTGTATCTTACTTCTTACTATGTTGTTTAGATTCTGGTATGAAAACCCAGGTGTGTTCACTCCTGCCCAGCTGACACAGTTGAAGCAAGCCTCTCTGGCACGGGTCTTGTGTGACAATGGTGATAACATAACGCGCATCCAACATGATGTTTTCACGGTGGCTGAGCTTCCCCATGGCTTTGGCAGCTGCGATGACGTCCCTCACATTGATCTGCGCATGTGGCAAGACTGCTGTGAAGGTAATAGTTTGTGTATGTGAATATATTCGTTATCAGTGATGTCCTTTATGTCAGTTTTTACAGTTTTGTTGTTTAATCACAATTTGAATAGTGATAAGGTCAACCAAAAGATAATGGTAAATAGTGTGGTCCATTTAATGAAGTTTCATTTTTTGCCATTCTCCTGTTGTTTGTGACCCATCAGACTGCAGAACCAAAGGTCAATTCAATGCACTGTCATACCACTTCAGGGGGCGCAGATCAGCTGAGCACAGCTACAGAGAGGATACACCTGCCAACAACATTCAAGAAAACAGGTACCATAACATAATCATCAAGAATAAGTGATGTGATTCATGCTACTGCATTAAGGTGATTATAATTTAGAGGGGAAATTAAAGAATCTTGTGCTTGATTACATAGTTATTTTGTAATTCCTATATTGATAAGTAACTACCATTCAGTTCATTTCTAATTACCCCCCAAAAAACTGAAAATGTAGTGTATGGTGTACAGATTTAGCATGAGTCTTATGTTTGTGCTTCCACCCTTGCAGCCCAGAGGAGAAACCTGTAGAGCATTTTGTAAATGTGACTCTGATCTCCAAGAAACACACTAAACCCTCAGAGAACTTCCAGGATTTTGTGTCTGACATGCAGAAGACAATTGCAAGCTTACAAAAACAGGTGATTTTCCACTTTTACACCCACAGATTAATGTCTGAGCATTGTTACCCTTTTGAACATGCTTTATTCTGTGATGGACTGGTTCTCTGTGTGTCTAAGATTTTATCTCTGTTTATAGTAAATATAGTATAGAATTACTAGCTAAAGTTTTATTATACATGTTGTTGCACGGGTGGAAATCAACCCTTCCAGAGAGAGGAAGAGTTGTACAGACTGATGGCACCGGTAGGAAGGTGTTAGGGAATTTGTTAGTTCCCTTTGTAAATCTTAAATAAAGCAGACACAAACAGTTGAGACCTTCTTCAGGATTTTACTTGCAAGGAGTGAGCAGTTTACAGCGAAGGCAACTTCCTCTCACTAAAGAGAAGACCAGGATTCAGCTCCTAATATGTATTGCATTCTGGGAGGTGCATAGTCACACAGAACATAGGAAATATTTTCTGCACAAAGCATTGGTCACATCAGATAAGGATGCTACACACCGGTACTCCCAATTTCTTGCAGAGCAGAAGGGAGGAAACTTCAAAGCTATAGCACAGCTAACGAGGCTTCAGCAAAATATGTTTCAATGATTAAATGCAGTATTTTTCCAACAGAAGGATCTCCGGTGGCGTTCTGTGGAGAACCTAATACTGATCAGCCTGTGGCTGAAGGTGCTCCTCTGTCCATCCACACACTGTGTAGAGGGTGGGAGGTGTTGTCTAGGATAGAGTGGGGTTGGACCAGCATCCTCCTCTCAGCTACAGCATGTAGGGGGTCCAGCTCCACCCCCAGAACAGAACCCGCCCTCCTGATCACCTTGTCCAGTCTGTTACTGTCTGCTACATTCATGCTGCTGCTCCACAGACCACAGCCTAAAACACTGGACCCACAGACTCATAGAACATCCTCAGCATGGAGCTGCAGACGTTAAAGCACCTGAGCCTCCTCAGGAAGTACATCCTGCTCTAACCCTTCTTGTTCACAGTTGACGAGTTCTGTGTCCAGTCCCGTTTATTGTCCCAAGTACAATCCCAGGTATTTGTACTCAGTCGTGAGATAGTGAGAGAGGGGACTTGCAGATTTCCTGAAGTCTATTACCAGCTCTTAGTTTTACTGATATTTATTCAGTTGGAGGTGGTTCTGTCCACACCAGTCCACAAAGCTATAGCCACCACTTCCTGGTACTCTGTGACATCACCACCCTGGATACGTCCTATAATAGCAGAGTCATCAGAGAACCTCTGGAGATGACAGAGAGTTGTACCTGAAGTCTGAGGTGCACAGGGTGAAGAGGAAGGAGACAGGACTGTCCCCTGTGAGGCTCCTGTGCTGCAGAGCACGGTGTCAGACACACAGTTCTGCAGGTGGATGTACTGGGGGCGGTTGGTGAGGTAGTCCATGATCCATGAGATCAGAGGGAACTCAACCTGCATGTCCTTCATTTTCTCTCCCAGCAGCACAGGCTGGATGGTGTTAAATGCACTGAAGAAATCAAATACATGACCCAAATGTCCTGATAATGAGTAAGATACTGTCAGTTAAAGTTCAATCTATATAGTGCAGATATGTTTTTCATAAACATGTCAGCAGTGCAGTTAATTTGTAAGGATCCTGTAACATGCTGCAGACACTGAAAAGCAGAACTACAGTATCGAGCCCAGTGTGTATTACTGTAGCTGAAACTTTGTTGCACATACTGTAAAGTGTGGAATGGACATACACAAACTTGCTCATATATTTTGTATGTCACTCGAGTCAGTGTTGAAACAAGCATTTTCTTTGTCCTTGTATTTTTGTAGATTAAAAGACTTGAAGCTCATGTGAGTAAGACTGACTGCACTGATAGTGAGGGAGAAGAGCGTGCAAATGGAGCCCGGTGGAAAAAGGATGCCTGCACCGCATGTGAATGCAGAGTAAGTTAGTGACACATAAAGGTACAGTACAGTGCGAATGATTGTCACCACACAAACGCATGCACACGGTTCCCGTTCTGCTACCTTTTTACAGGAGCTAATCGTGTTCAGCTCTGTTTCAGAACACGGTTTGTGTGTCTGGTTCAATGTCAGGCGTTGCACCTTCGCCACCTTTTGGCACAACCCTTCACCTGATACATTGTCTCCCTACAGTGTGCAACTGGTATTTCTCTGCCTTTTATTTTTTTTTATCTCTGACACATTATCAGGGCCAGCTGCTGGCAGAGACGATGGCAGCTGTGTGCCAAAATTGTCTGCCTCAGATATTCAGTCATCTCTTTCCATTCCATTTAACCCTTCGTTGCCATCTTACCTACAGTATTCAGTTAACTCTCAGTATACTACATCTATTCATACTCCTTTCTCATTTATAAGACAAAGACAACCTCTTTCTTTTGGTTGACCTCATCACATTGTTGCTCTAAAGCTTGAGTTCTGTTTAGGTCAAGTTACTACGAAAATTAACTTATGCTTCTGTCTTTCCTGCATCTTGATATTTTTATTGTTGCAGATTTGTTTCCCTGAGTTGAACTAATATGCTGCCACTTCTTTGCCCCTACAGGATGCCCAAGTAACCTGCTTTGTCGAGTCTTGTCCACCCACTGACTGCGAACAGCCTGTAAAAGTAAAAAGCGCGTGCTGCCCAAAATGCCTTAAGCAAGAAGTTGTTGACAAGCTGCAAGAAGCACATACCCGCCTTGATTAACCCTCAGGACCCCCCCCAGCAACTCCAGTGTCTGAAAGCCACATACTCACATACAGACATCCACAGGGGATGAAACAGGTGTGCTAAGCACCTCGACATAGCCTCTTTTTTTTTGGGCTTGCCCCCTTCAGGGCCAGCAGCCCAAAACTTGATTTGCAATCCTTTGACAACAAGCCAACAATCACTAAATGGATTTATTTCTGAACCGATGGTTGGATGAATGGGTGGCGTGTAAACAAGACAGACAAACCTCTCCTCCAATGAAGTGTAAAAGAATGCCACTGCGTTTGTCCTTCTGCAAACCATACTTGATGGCAGAGCGCAGGGTCAGTTGCCGTCAACAAGCAGGAAAGGGAAGTAAATTGATAGATGGCAGCCATTTTGTTGTCTCACAAAAATTACTCAGGTTAGAGAAAAAATGGTGCTATTTCCCCGTTTTCATCAATGACTCAAACACTATTTACAAGCCTTCAAAGTATTTTCTTTAGTATGGAAGGTAGTATATACACTCCTCATATGCCTTTTAATAGTAAGCCACAAATGAGAGGACTGTTTAATTTTAATTAAAGGTATTTCTTCGTTTACTCCATAGTGATTTATATCTGTCTTATATCTGTTTTTTTCTTCTCTTTTTGTATAAAAATACTTACATACAGTATGAAGATAATGTGAAGCCCAACAAAAGTGTTTCTCAGTATATTGCAAAAGAGAAGTCTACTGATTTTTGCACCTCTGGACAATTTATTAGTCAACCCACATATCTACACATCTGCTGGCCTGTCCTGCACTTGAGTAAAGTGAAGAGATGTGGCAATTTACATCCCAGGACCCTTGATTCAGCCCTTTTCTTGTATTTTGTGCTTTAAGAAAGCAGTGAAAGAATATCCTTTTATTACCACTGTCCATTGTCCAACTGTTTTTCTCAAATATGATGATTAGCTTTTAAAATTTGATAAATAGCATGTGTCAGCCTGTGAAACTATGTATGAATCTTGTAATGAGGTCATGCTTCAGCCTTTTGTACTGCTAACTTTACCACAGCAGTATTCTCCTCATGTAGGGTCTTTAGTCACTACTAAAGGACTGCTTCCACCACTGCTGGCTGTTCTTCTCTGCCCTTGTGGACCTGCAGTACTAGCCCCAGTGTACATAAGGACACGTTTGCATGCATTCCTTTGGTCAAGCAGCCACTTTGTCTTCTACTCTTCTTTCTACAATTCTTTTCCTCGCGTGCCTTACATTTTTGACTGTCTTGGTCTCAAGTGTTACTATAGCTTAGGAATGTGTGACCTGGTTATTTTACATTGCCATGTTACAGGTTTCAAGACTGGGGTGACGTCACTTAGCAGAACGTGTTTAGTGCACAGGCTTCTCCAGCTCTCTGACCCTCATTCCACTGTAATGGAAGCCATATGGGAGGGGAAACAAGGCTAATGCTGGGGGAGGGTGCTGATGACTGGGATACCGTGTCAATCAAAACGAGTCTTAGCCACCATATTGCAATTGTGAGACAGATGTATTCCTGTTAGCTGTACCCTGCCCCATGCACTGTGTGTAACAAATGTCACATTTGTTTACATGTTTTGCGTTGCTGCTTCTGTGTTAAAGCAGCTACAACTGCAGTGTCTTTACATGCTTATGTCCTGAGCAAGAGTCTGTCACTACAGAAATAACCATTCAGGGTCCCAGGTGGCCTATGGGGGAGGCAGTCACACTGGTAGATTGTTATCATATCACGTTTCAATGTACTGGACAGGTTTGTACATCAAAATGTGTGTTTACAGATGTGTAATTTGTTTGTCCTTGACTTTTTGTAACATTGTGAAATAACTATTACCATATCGTTATCTGATATGATTGATTTTCTGACTGATGATTATGAGTCATTTGCGGAATAAATGCTTTTTGGCTCAAGGTTTAGACTACAAAGCACTGTGAGCTTTATTAATTACCGGTCTGTATTGTCATATACAGTATTTGTTGCATTAGCCTTGTCGTTGTGGTGCCCTCTTTTTATTCACAAGCTTCCAAGTGTCAATAGAATGCACTGCTCTGCAAGACTGAACATGTTTTACCTGCACTGTACGTCAACATGTGGTCAGTGTGGCTGTAGTACCTACCATGATATTTGTATTGTTTGCCAAAGAATGGTTTGCACTGTAATGTATGCCTGTCAATCAGTAATATTAAACACATAAGACGGATTAATTACAGTCACAAATGTTGATGCCTGTTCCTTTTCAGGTCCTGAACAACCTCACAGGTGTGACCTGTCATCGCTTCATACAGTATTTCATTTTCCAAACTCACATTTGCGGATTTTTAAGTTGCTTCTTACAACACAGCTGTGCCCAATAGCCTCAGCTGTGCTAGCATTTGATTTATGCTTCTACATACAGTACATGTAGCTACATTTTTCCATCTTTGTGTACCTCTCACTATTCCATGTGCTCCTAACTGTAGAATCAGTGCTGGCTTCCAGGATGGAGGTTCTGGACCAGACAACTGGACCAGGAAATGAGGATTCCAGTGACTGTGCAGATAAAAAAGCATTGCTTCAAGCAAGGCAGGGAAAAACATTATCATCTTTCCTTAGTATTGTAGTTTTCAGCTTTACATCACAGGCCAACACACGACACAAAACTAATGTTCACCCAGGGAGCTCACAATCAGACTAAATGAGAACGAAAGAACCAAAAATCAGCCTAGAGCAGAAAAAACATTTTGGAAAACTTGCTGCACAAAGCTGGATAATAAAGCACTAAACATCTAAGGAAAACTAAAAGAGTGACTAACAGATAAAACTGAACTGTGGATTCAAAAGTTAGAGGTTGGGAACAAGGAGTGAATAGCTAAAGGCGAGAAAAATTAATTAGGGACAACACATTAGCAACTAAAACAACATGGTACAAATACACATTACATATACACTACTATTGTCCTTCGCCAGAAGTGTCCAGCGAGTATAATGCCTCGAAGGTTGTTTTCACTCTACCAAGATCAGTCGGTAAATGGTGGTTTGTCACCACCAGAAAGTTGGAAATGTCATGCGATAGCTTCCTGCTAGTGTCTAGTGAGAAGCAGTTACTGTACATGTAAACCTACTGGTATTCACACAGATTATCAGGTTTAAACCTATCATACATACCTAAAGTAAATTCTGTTTACACAGTGTTTATTCAGATATTAATTTTATTTTGTGGTGACACAGAAAAAAAGCCAAGCGACCATTACTTACTGAAGTGGCATACTGTATATTAAAGTTGTAATAACAAGTCAATGCAGGTCCACAGACTTGCTTTGTTTTGAAGATTTGAATATAAGTGGCATTAAACAGTAAGTAAACATTATGACAGTCTTAATTTTATCTTTGACTTTACAGCAGATGGACTGTACATACATTACCCCTACCTGCTTGTCCATAAGGTCATGATATATTAACATAAGAGTGTGCTGGACTGTATGTAGGCAGATGCTGCTGGTTTTGATATTTCTGGTCTTGCTAGACACACTGTCTCATTCCCATTTTCTCCTCTTTGAGGTGTTTCCAGTTCCCAACGTTCAAGTTCAGCTTACATGATTTATAGCCATAATTCAGCGCCAGACAGTGTGTTTCATTTGACTCCTCTCCCTAGGGCGGCTTTGAAAATACCAAACTCCTTTCCACGCTGTTCTTTGCTGACAAATAGACTAAACAGGTTAAGAGATAAGAGAAGCCAAGTTATCTTTGGTGAAGTACACACAGCTATCATGTCGTGTCTGTGTGTGTTTATGTGTAGCTGAACAGTGTGTGAGGAGAATATACAGATTATACAGCGTAAATGTAAGAGAATCTGACTGAGCTGGCAGGATGGGATGGCCCTGTGCATGACCAACAGACTGGTTGACTGATGGGTTTGCTGAAAGATTTGCCCTGTCCTGAGTGGACACCAGTGGGGTACAGTCTGACCCAGCATGATAACCCTCTCATTGCCAGAACCCTTGATCAGCTGTGCTATAGACCTGAAGTGGATTAGATAATGGAGCATGTGAATAGAGTGCATGTTCATACACACAAGACCAAAACAAGAGACTGTCTTGAAGTTAAAACTTTCATTAAAGGAAAGATATCCTGAATTGGAAATGGCTAATGATATACAGTACAGTATTTTATTCTCAGTTTGACATATATTTAGATGAATGTGCAAAAAGTTCTAGTATACTTTGAGTTGTTGCTAAACAGAGACATACAATTTTTTTATCAGGAGGATTCTACTATGTGACAATGCTGTGAGCAAGGAAGAACCAAAGTTGCGACTGTGGGCTAAACACTGTCAACAGCAGGAGATTCCAAATAATCTGCTGTTTGCTTCTGTTGAATTGCGTGATTGCAGTTCATGTTATTGTTATGGTCACATACCAGGATGTTGTATTGTCAAACACAAGCGGGAGCATCATAGAGGGGCAGACAACAATTCATAGGGAATTCCCAGTCTGGAGTTAACTTCAGTACAAACTGCTACTATGAATCGTAGATAGAGTACTGTGTGTAATACCATTGAGAGACTACAATTTTAGGATGAAATCCATGTATTAATTCATATTCTAATGGAATGTACAATAAAGCAAACATCTCTAAGGAAATAACTGCTTTAGTAGCAGTAGTAGTAGTCGAACTTTAAGTTCATGGCAGAACAATGGCTCTCACACTACACTATTACAATAATGCACACTACCGAACGTAATAAATAGAACTCTGTTACTGGTTGGACGGGCGAGGCTCTATTTGAATAGAATTGAATATCTCTGCACTGCTACTCCCTGAGTTGTCATCCCCGACATCTGCAGCACCTCTTCAAATTTAGATCAGTTTAGAATAAAATTAATCCTATAATCACTGTTGTCTGCTTATAACAAGCAGAGCTGGCTGCGGACAGAAATGCGTAAGATTGTCTAAATCTGCTGTTAATGTTGGCCAGAGTAGTGTGTCATGCTCGAGTAGTTTGCAGCTGGGTTACAGAGGCACAACACTGATAAGTTTTCTCCACACAGCCTCAGTCAGAGTTACATATGCGCTGTGGAATTTTGTTGTGAAGCAACACAAAAAAAATGTTACCCTTGAAGACATGTTGCGTCTATCTACAAAAAACACCCTGAATTCACTGAACGACAAATCATTATGCATGAACCGTGTTTGCATGTTATCAGGCCTCATCTTTTATGAGAGTTCCTAAAAATATGATTCAGCAGCCAGACAGTGAATCTCCATCCTTAGATATACAGTACACTCAGATCAGCTGTGGTCAAAAAAACCTATGTGCAGTAAATGAGCAAAGATACAAACATATGTTGAATCCTGCTATCAACCTGTTTTCTGGTTTCTGAAAGAGGTCATCAGGGAATTATAGTAGATTATTTAGCACTTTGATTTTGTTGTGTTTATTCTTAGAAGACAAAAGAAATGGCAAATGTTTATATGCAGGCAAATAAAAGCAATAAAGGCACTATGACCACTATGTCCCTGGTATTGATTAATGCTCTGGAGCACTTCCAAACAGCTGTAGCTAACATTTCCAGGATGTCTCTAGGCCAAGCTCAAAGCCTAGGATGATTGTGTTACATAAAAAGCATTCTTCTCGAATGTTGTCTGCACAGCTACAATGAGGGATTGTGGATTATTTATGTCACACTATTGTTATCGTTCACCACCATCTGGTAAAGACCTTGTTAGGATTGAACAAAGGTAAAGACTCTGAAAACCCTGGTCTCTGCTCACCAAACAATACACAGTACAGTACCACGCTGCTACAATAAAGCCTTTCAGCTGCAATGACTCCAGAGAAAATGAATCATACCTTCATTGTGGTAAAAGAGTCAAAGGCGTAAGGCCATTACCGAACACCAGATGTTATATGAAGGTAAGGGAAGCAAAACATTTTGACCATGATGAAGGTACCAGGGATCATCTTATAGAAGAAAGACACAGTGCTTGTTACAGCATGTCTATAACATGTCAAACTAAAAGAAACTAAAAGAAGTGGAATGAGCCTGGGGCGAGAGGGGCCGTCTCTAAACCATCACCCTGACATGCTCTGTGCACAATGTCATTGCTCCGAAGACAAATGGTGATACAGCACCTGGTGCTCTGATCCCTGGATGGAACGGGTTTTCGGCAGTGCTTAGATTCTTTTCTGTACTGTTATTGTAGAGAACATTACTTGCACTGATCAGTATTCTTATATTATCATCATATGAAATCACTTTGTCTCATATGAAAGGTGTTACTCAAAGTGAAGGACTCATACATTGTTTTGGTTCAATCTTCTACCATTAGAAGTCACCTGTTTGTCTGCAGCATTAAGAAAATGTCACAGGACAAATACAGTTTTTGATTTATCAGATCAATTTGTTTGAGTCACAACTTCACAGGATATAGCAGTGTAATTAATGTTGATAATGGTTTTGTTCCATAGTGTCTCCTTGAAAAATCCCAGTGAAGCTTGATGTGTGTACAGGTATATCTATTACTGTAAATGGGAATTGGTCTTTAAAATTACAACTCAGCTATAACATGCCTTTTATTTTCGTGTGCCATAGCGTGTTGTTCTTCTTGCTGGTGATGATGACGTATGGCTGTTGTTATTGTTACTCACACATGGCCTCTTCCTGCTATTACAAGCTCATAGGAAACTCATTCCATGCATTTTTACAGGACAACCCGGTTCCCTACGTACCCACACACACAGAACAGTCAGGCAAACAAGAGAAGGGGAAGCAAAACATGCTGGGTGGCTTTTTCACAATGAGAAACTGACTTTTAGTGTCTTTATAGAAATCATGTTCATCCATTAACTCAACAAAGCTGACTGAGGACATCCAGTGGTGGACGGAGCCTAAAATGCAGTGGAGCTTGACATTTAGTGAACGTGGTAAAATTTTCCATAAAGAGGCAGATGAGAGAGTTGTCCTTTTGTGCGATTTATTAAAATAAAGAAGAAAATAAAAATAATGGTGAAAGCAAAAAAAAGCATGGATGTTGATCGTGCACATCAACAAACCAAAAACCAGCTGGGGAGATCAGTGCACACACCACGAAGGTGTGATGCAAAGAGCCCCCGATCCTCAAGTTGTTTCTGCCTTTTAACCCCTTTCTCTGGCTCTGGTGGAATGTCTCTCTGCAGCAATGGAATTGTTTGCGCCACCTTATCTCGCTGTGAGTGAGAATGTTTGCTTTCTCACTTCTGCATCGTCATGTCTTGTTATCCAAAGGAAGGAACACCAAGCTTCCAAGACGAGATGCATTCGCTTTAACAGCCTTGGGTCTGGTGGGGAGTCAGATAGGATGGAGCCAGAGTCCAGGTGTAAAAGACAAACATATATCATAAATTATTAGTCAGTTAAATGGAACATCAGATGTTTAGACTTGATGTACGTCAGGGCACAAGAGATTATTTGTTTGTGTAAGAATGTTCAGTTCAGTATTGCACCTAACCAGCACATGACGACTGTGTTGGATAAGAAACAGCACAAAGGCTCGTTTTTTTTTCCATTACAGTGAACCCTTGCAGAAATATGAACTAAAACATAAGCAGACTTTTTTAAGCTAGTGGCTGACGTCAGGGTTTAGTTGTTCCCCGCTGAGCATGTGACAGGAGGGTAAAAAGTATTAAGGCATTTATTTGAGTTCCCCCAAGACGATGAATCAGGAAGGTTCTGTAAAATAGGGGGATTCCTCCTGTTATTTATATAACATTTTTTCTGAATTGGGTTTAATTATCGAATTTTAACAAATGTGTTAAAGTTTCAGGTCATATTTGTAAAACAAACATCCAAAATGTTTATGATAATTCTCTCTGTTCTGGTATTGGAAATAATTGTATTATAATAATTGTAACTGTATAACGTTAGTGTGTTAGTTAGACACAGGCAGAATGGTTGGACCTGGGACTGAACTGGACAGAGGCAGAATGGTTGGACCTGGGACTGGACACCTGGGACTGGTTGAAGCAGAGACTGAACTGGACACAGGCAGGATGGTTTTACCTGGGACTGGACTGAACACAGGCAGGACGGTTGGAGCAGAGATTGGACTGGACACAGGCAGGATGGTTGGACCTGGGACTGGACACAGGCAGGATGGTTGGACCTGGGACTGGACACAGGCAGGATGGTTGCACCAGGGACTGGACACAGGCAGGATGGTTGGAGCAGAGATTGGACTGGACACAGGCAGGATGGTTGGACCTGGGACTGGACACAGGCAGGATGGTTGGACCTGGGACTGGACACAGGCAGGACGGTTGGAGCAGAGATTGGACTGGACACAGGCAGGATGGTTGCACCAGGGACTGGACACAGGCAGGATGGTTGGAGCAGAGATTGGACTGGACACAGGCAGGACGGTTGGAGCAGAGATTGGACTGGACACAGGCAGGATGGTTGGACCTGGGACTGAAAACAGGCAGGTTGGTTGGACCAGAGACTAAACTGGACACAGGCAGGATGGTTGGACCTGAGACTGGACACATGGTTGGATCTGCAGCTGCCCATCACAGACACAAACCTTTGAGTCTGATGATACCTGTAGGTGAGGACAGAATGGAGGCAGCAGGCTATGTTATATGTTTATTGCAGCCTTACTTAGAGATGGTTCCTGTGACTAACAATCATTGCCAGTGACCTGAACCATCTCTAACTATAAGCTTTATTAAAAAGAAGGTTTTAAGCCTGATCTTAAAGGTGGAGAGTGTGTCAGCTTCTCGAAACCTGAACAGGGTGTCACAATGGCACAATGGTGGCTTTAAGCAAATTAGTGTTTTAATAAGAACATAGTCAGGCAAGCAATGGTCAAACACAGGTTGGCAAAAACAAGATCCGACAAGGCGTGGGCAAAGACGTGGTCAAAGAACAGGCAGAGGTCAAACACACTAGACTGGACTATCAGAGACTGGGCTAGAATCAGAACGGTATTACCAAACTGGGTCATGCACGGGAACTGTGACACTCGACAATGCTGGCCATGGAATGAACACAGACAACCCGGCAAGGCGCTGGGGTGAGAGGTGGTGCTTAAGTACTGAACTACTGATTACTGATGATGTGCAGGTGAGGTTAACGAGGGCTGGAAGTAAAGCTGGTCTGACTGGATATGGGAGCTAAACAGGAAGTGGTGACAAAATAAGACCGGAAATGACTAAGACAGTGAAGTAGTTGACTGAGGTTGTGACACAGGGAGCTGGTTCCAGAGGAGAGGAGCTTGGTAGCTAAAGGCTCTGCCTCGCGTTCTACCTTTAATTTGTATTGGTATTCTTGTATTCCTATTTATTTTTTAACTGTTGGTTGTACGCTCTAGCTAACATGATATTTATAACAGATAACATCAGGTGCAGTATATTATCTTTATATACTCTTCTTGAAAAAACTAAACTGTCAATCGCAATACAGCATTTAGTTCAGTACATGCTGCTAAACTGCTTAAGGTAAGACATTAATCAGCATCATTATTTGGAAAATATTCCATGGCAAAAAGTAACATGGTTACAACAAAAGTAACAGACAACAAAAGACCATTGTGAGTATGGATTTCCACCGACAGTTTGATGATGACCTGAAAACTACCCCCACACAGCGTCAGAGCAAGACTTACATGATGCTATGATGTGCATAGCCTCCAGATCAACCTCACAAGCTTGTTCGGGCAAATAACAATAAATACAACTCTTATCAAAGGTAAATGATATAAACTAGCAATATATTTGTTGCAATATATTTATATTTTGGCTACAAATTAAATGATTTTTATTGTAGTGTTATACAGTAGGCGATACTAGATTAAGTAAATATCTACATTATTTGAGTTTCAGTTGTGTTTGGTTTAAATTCATTGTTTTATGCTTATCTTGCCACCAAAGCCACATGACCTTGCAAATTATGCTGATGGGTGGTTTGTGGTCTATGCTCAGTGTTTCAGTTTCCTGGAAATAATAGGGCACAGACACCAAAATGAGGAAAAAGTGAGACAGTAGTTCAAACTAAGCGGAAATGACTAACGCTTTAGGCACATAGAGTACATGATCTGCTCTCACTGATCTACATGTTAGTATGTGATCGTGCTCTGGACCGTTGGCTTCTCAGACTGGGCTGAGGTGAAACAGGGCCCCATCAGTGATATTCATGACACTGTTCTTTAGAAACTTGTGTGGTTTTTGACCTCATTTCTCTGTGTTGTTTGTACAATTTCCTGACTTGTTTGTGCTTACAATAACCTGACATCTGTTACCTTTAAAAATGGCAACATGTTCTGACATTTGTCACAACTGACACATAACCACAGAACATAATACAGAACAGGGCGGCACGGTGGTGCGGTGGGTAGCACTGTCGCCTCACAGCAAGAAGGTTCTGGGTTCGATTCCCGGAGGCGGCCCTGGTGCCTTTCTGTGTGGAGTTTGCACGTTCTCCCCGTGTTTGCGTGGGTTCTCTCCGGGTTCTCCGGCTTCCTCCCACGGTCCAAAGACGTGCATTAGGTTGATTGGCTTCTCTCCATTGCCCGTAGGTGTGTGTGTGAATGGTTGTGTGTCTATGTGTTGCCCTGCGATGGACTGGCGACCCATCCAGGGTGTACCCTGCCTCTCGCCCGTAGCCAGCTGGGATAGGCTCCAGCACCCCCGTGACCCCGCACTAGGGAGTAAGCGGTTAAGAAAATGGATGGATGGATGGATAATACAAGGAAGATTTGTTGCAATGTTGGTTATCCCCCCAAGAATTCAGCAACAGCAGCAGTAGCAACAACAACAACAACAACAACAACTATTGTTGTTATACTGTATGCCTCTTAAAAAGATCCAATAGAGTTCAGTGCATTTGTTAAAGTAACTGCTATCCATGCATTTAATGATACTCTAATCAGTTAGTTAAGAAAGATTTGGGCAACAAAACTGGTTTTCTCGTTTTGAAACAAATTTGGTGCATGAATCGTGTCTGCTCATGCCGCTGTTATCTGTAAACAACTGCAAGCTGTCATTTACTTCCACAGTTATTGGATACAATTCTCCACCTATTTCATACAGCTCACACAGCATCACAGGGTGGACATTCATTGCTGGAGCCTTGAGTTAGAAGAGCTTTTTTATCTAAACCACCACTCTGTTAGTGGACCTACACTTCAACATGACAGACACTATTTCTACCTCATGTGCCACACGAGCTTCAAGGTGTGAATTTCCTAAACCATTTCAACACTGTGTAAATACAATAACAGATTTTGTTGCACTTCTCCTATCTAAATTCTCAAATTTCTCTTATTTTGATTGAGCTAAAATTGGTTGTTTGAACAGATTAAATCATTTCCTGTTGTTTTCTGGTTAAAAGAATCATTTTTATCATTTCTACAGCAAATTTTACATATATACTGTATATATTATATTTCCCACAACCCTCATAAGGATAAGTGATGAGTCTGTGAGAGTACAGCATGTCCAAATGCAATGCCAATAAACTTTCTGATCAATACAAACAGTTTATTGAAGGAGCAGGATTTTCAAAAAGGTCAGTACCACAAACAAAAACTGACTTTACAATCTGCATTGGCTTAGGTCTCAAAGCATGTGTAAAAAATATAAAATTCTCATTTAGGAAACCATCATTTAACCATGATATATCTGCAAGCGTATATGCTGCCACACACAAGATGTATGTGATAGTAGACAGCATGTATCTAAGTCTATAGAATGCATTATGATAAAAATTCAGAATCTTCTCACACATCAGGGTGTACAATATTTTGTGCACTTCATTCAGTCTCATAGAACACAAGCAGCTACAGCTACACAAACACATAAAAATACTGTAGTTATTTGTTATTTACTAAAGTTATTTGCATATAAAATTCACCCTATATAAAATGACACTCATGCTTTCATCTTTGACCTACATCAGAACTTGAGAAGGTGAGAGGCTCCTGCTTCCTTGGCATAAACCCAGTCATGCAGTAAAGGACGACAGGTGGTTGGAGCCTTCTGAAGGCTTGGACCCTGATATGCATATTTCAGTTGTTGCACGCGATGAGCGAGCGGAGTATATATATTTTTTACTAAGGCACCAAAGGTCAAACATAATTTGCCAGAAGTGATTTCTGAACTTCACGCCAATGAAGGCATAGAGGATGGGATTGAGACAGCAGTGGAGGTATGCTATGCTCCGGGAAATGGCCAGAACCCGGAGTCTAAATTGTTCTTCCTCACAATCCCTCTCCTTAAAAAGAGACAAGGTATGAAAGAGAAGAACCACATTATATGGAAGCTGACACACAATGAAGACCACAACAACTGCCAGGACCACGCGGACAGCCTTGTGCCTCTTGGTGCTCTGTGCTCTCAGCAGGGTGTACACAATGCTGGAGTAGCAGAATACCATAACCACCAGAGGCAGAAGGAAGCCCACTGCCATTTGAAGGCTGGGAACCAGCACCTTCATCAGCTTTGCTTTTTCACTTGTCCTGAAAGTCATTTGACAAGTCACAGTGACAGACACAGACCATAGATTGTGCTCTTCATAGCGTTCAGTGTAGATGAGTGTGGGCACAGTTAAAGTCACTGCAATCACCCAAAGACCTGAGCAGATAAGACGACTGTAGATCAGAGTGCGTGAGCGAGCCGCAAAAAACCTTCTTGCCTGAACTATGGCGAAGTAGCGATCGCCACTAATGCACGCCAGCAGAAGCATTCCACTGTACAGGTTGATGCTGTAGGCTGATCTCAGCATCTTGCAAACTGCAAGACCCATTAACCAACTATGCTGCTCGTTGTATATAATAAAAGGCAGAGCCACTACAAAGATCAGATCTGCCACAGCCACGTTATACAGATACACATCTGTCATCGTCTTGGTTCTTTTGTAGAATACGTAGGTGATGATTACAAGAAGGTTGCCGATCAGGCCGAAGGCACAGATGATTCCGTGGATGTAGGTTTGAATGGTGACCTCCATTGGGTTGGGGTCCAGGTTGCAGAGGCCTTCTTCTTCATCGTCTAAACCGGTGTAATTATACGCTGTCCATGACTCAGTGCTCTCCATCTGAAGCACAGTAAAAAAGCATATGACACAGAACTTTAAAAGAGAAACAAACAATAGATTTACATATGGAGAACCCAAACCTTACCTTAACCATAATCAAATATAAAGGAAAAAGGAAATAAATGTACTCATTTTTAAATTATGAATATACAAATATATAAAACTTTGGAAAAAGAAATGTATAAATCCTTATATTTCCAGTAAAACACTTATTAATGTTCACGTTTATTTATTTTTCAATTTTTTTAAAGAAAGATTTATGCATTTAGCTTTTCCTTTTCTCAAGCCGTTTTTCTTTTTCTTTTTGGCAAAGTGTAGGCAAATGAGCCGGGCGTGTCTTAATTGTGTCACTGCACAGTCATTGCTCGCAGAACTTCGTTCGACCTCGAGGCTCAGCCTCTGGGAAACTTTATCCAGTAGTTCAAAAACCACCGTGGGTATTTCTCTGCCCGTATTGTCCGATAAACTGAACAGGTTTTCCCGAATCAAATCGATTTAAAACACCATGACGTCTGGTGTAAAACCTTCTGAATTGTCCGCAAGATGCCTTAAGTTGTTTTCTATCTGCCGAAGTTCCATTGCTAATGCTAGCTAGACCATGATGCATTGCTGTAGCATTCACCCAGGGTCCAAAGGAGATGAATCGATCAGGAAACGCTTCACAAATTGACCAATGACTGTGCAGTGACACACGCCCGGCTCATTTGCCTACACTTTGCCAAAAAGAAAAACAGCCTGAGAAAAGGAAAAGCTAAACGCATAAATCTTTCTTTTAAAAAAAAAAAAAGAAAAATAAATAAATGTGAACATTAATAAGTGTTTTGCTCAAAATATAAGCATTTATACATTTATTTTTCCAACGTTTTATATGTATATTCATAATTTAAAAATTCGTACATTTATTTCCTTTTTCCTTCATATTTGATTATGGCGGTTTCGGTTCCCCATATTTACAAGCTAATGGTAGAACAATATTTGCAATAGGGTAAAGTCCAGTTTGAGTTTTGGTACTTTTTTATGCCACTTTTCCAACTGAATACATTTTTTTTAATTGCAGCTTTGATTTTTTTTTTTTTTTTTTATAATTGTTGCCACTAGTTGACAAACCCAGTAGGGGTTAAAATAAGATGATCAGATATAAGGGGAAATGAGCTGTAGATGGCTGCAAAAGTGCAAAGAATATACAAACATGCAAATCAGTAAAGATTTGAGAATAAACAATCATGTGTTGTTGTTAACAGAGTTAAAGCAATAACAGATCAACTAAACTAAACTATACAACTAAAACCCAAGTTAAACGACAAGGTAAAATTGCACTATTTCTACTATTATTACACACTTGCAAGAAATAAAACATCTAAAATTGCATAAAAGGGTGAGAGTTGGATGTGTGAAGTCAATCAACATTGCATGGTGTCAGAACTGTCATTGAAATAGAAATATATAAACTTTTAAACTTCCAATAATATAATATGTTTACCGTTTTGGAATTAAATGTTTTGTAATTGCAAAAATTAGTGCATCTTCAAAAGAAACTACAACTCAGATGTTTTGCCATATGTCGCCAAACTGAAAATGTTTTGATGTGAACCTTGAATACTTGTCTGTGTACAGGATGAAAGCCAAAATGTTCTAGTTCAGCTCTTCCTCTGGTAGTGACCCAATTTCTCCCCCATTAGACATTTAGTGCCTGCACACAAAAAATATGCTGCAAGTGGCTGCACCCTGTGTTTTGCCTGATGTTAAGAATTGATTAGATTCTTGTCTATAAACATCTTGTACAGTATCTATCACTCACAATCAGTATTGGCATATGTAACAATGCCATTGAGCACCTACACCTATACATCACCACTTAACTTCTGTTTGCAGAAAAACAAATAATCAGTCTTTCTCTTCCTCTAGAACATTAAACTTCCCTTGTGTCCCTTCCCTTTCGTTTATTGGCTGACAATTATGCATCACCTCATTTTCAGCACTTTGCAAATGCACATTGTGGCACATGAAATGTTAACAATGACTTCTTCAAAAGCCTGTTGTAAGTAAAAAAACTTAATCATGTGATGATAACTCTTGTTTCAGCATTTTCACTTCTCAGAAACCAGCAACGTGAAATTATATATAGAAGGTGTAGTTGCACCTTTCAGTGACGAAGGTATTGCGTTTAGGATAAATCTAACTACAGGACAAGTCTTAAAAGAAAAGAATATGAAAACTTCTCATCTTTAAAACTTGTTTTGATCATTTCCAGAATTTTCTGAATAATTTTAATACACTATTTGGAAATCCAGAGTCATTTAATATTTTAAGCAAATCATAACTTAGTAACTTGAAAAAAATCAGTTTTAACATTAAAAAGTATGTTCTACAGTAAGTGTCAGTATCTTCTAAGTTTCCCTTATACAGTGTCAAAGACAAATACATAGTTTAAATAAATAATGCAAGTAGAACAAAGGCATCATAATATCTTACAGTACTATGCGGTTACTGAGCTGAACTCTGAGTTTAGAACATACGTACCTTTCAGAGTGACTCCTCAGTGTGTTTTTACACCTGTGGGTAAGATGAGGCGAAGTCTAAACAAAAGCTGTATCGTCCTCTTACTCAGTCAAGCTTTATGTTGCGAGTTCTGTGGGCTCAAACTGGTCTGAAAAGATAAAGATAAAGCCACAATCTTACAAGCTCTGCTTCTGTGTGTGTTCACACAGCTTCCTGCTTTCGATCTCAAAATCTTTGACTGCTCCCCACCTATATTCACATGCCCTCCTCATCTTATGGTTCCTGTAACTAAATACCACATTGTCCTCACTGAACATTTTATTTAAGTTTTCTGTCATTTCTCTCAACCTCATCAGCTTCACTTCGTCTTTACATGTGTCTAAACCACATGTACTGTATCAATCACATGAGAAACTTTTCAGACCCATTCACTTTTTGCACATTTTTTTATCTTTTAAAGAGAAAATGTGCAACTATAAATCTCACATTTGGATGATGGTTCTGACAACTGTCACCTTAATCTCACATACGCTGGAGCATCTAGAAAAATGTGCTGAGGCATGTTTCTGAGAAATCATGTTTCTGGCAGCCTGTCCCATCTCCAGAGAACTCTTCAAGCTCTGATCGAGTAACATTTTTGGTCTTTGCAAAATTGTGAAATGTGCAGAAAGGTCATCGAGGCCTACTTTGAAGAAAACATTAAAATATAATCTCTGTAACATATTTGAAGTACAGTTTTACACAAGACCCAATGAAAGCATGCTTCCTACTCTCAGTCTCACTTTCTCTCTTTGAACCTACATGCAGGTGTATTCCCGCAAGCATCCCACATGCAGAAACTGCCTTGCATGCCCTCAAACCTCAGGTTTTGTTGAAAAATAATTATTTCGGTTTCAAGTGGTATCTTAGATCTTTACTTTGGTGTCTAGTTGATGAAGATGTTTGTGTTTGATCTGAAGTATATGTCGCATATGTGGCAAAAAATAGTATTCAGTAATCTAGAGAAGAGGCTCCCAACCTTTTTTGTGCCACGGACAGGTTTAATGTCACATGATATCGGTTTGTGGCAGAAATATACAACTAGATAAAAGCATACCATTTTTTAGTAGAACAAGGAGACAGTGGTCTGGGTCTGTCATTATGCACCGAAGTCGTGTTATTTACCATCAAATTTGACAACTTACACTAAAGTGTAAAGTATCACTTTTAATTACAACAAAATGTAGAGCAAAAGTACATAAGCAGTATTTCATGTATATCCATCCATCCATTTTCTGTACCGCTTATTCCCTAATGCGGGGTCACGGGGTGCTGGAGCCTATCCCAGCTGGCTATGGGCGAGAGGCAGGGTACACCCTGGACAGGTCGCCAGTCCATCGCAGGGCAACACATAGACAGACAACCATTCACTCACACACTCACACCTACGGGCAATGGAGAGAAGCCAATCAACCTAATGCACGTCTTTGGACCGTGGGAGGAAGCCGGAGAACCCGGAGAGAACCCACGCAAACACGGGGAGAACGTGCAAACTTCACACAGAAAGGCACCAAAGCCGCCTCCGGGAATCGAACCCAGAACCTTCTTGCTGTGAGGCGACGGTGCTATTTCCGCCCTATTTCATGTATAGTTTTCAACAATTACAACCGATTTCTTATTACAAAAACAGGAACTAGCGACCCTATTTGCGCTGCGGTAAACCTTAAAATACGAGCGCAGCACATTTTTGTAGCGCGACGGCTCACTGAACTTGTCGTAATAACAAGTAGGACTCCTGGTATTGTCTTTTAAATGCAGCTTTTCGGTGTAGTCGCAGGCTCGTCTTCTGTCTTCTAACTGTCTCTTCTAAGCTGTGCAAAGAAACTTGTTTGCTTGGGGGTTTTAATATAGCGGTAATGTATAACGTGTTAGCGAGCGGAGCAGTCTGCAGAAGAAGCGGTGATGTGTCGTTCGCTAGGCGGCTCCACGAGCCGAAGCTTCACCCGCTATTGGTCAGCTCTGTTAAAAAACAATGCTCAGAGCGGTACTTCTTTTATGGGCACGCCATTCGTTCAGTTCAATCAAGTGCGAGGACAGACTAGATTCATACCTTTATTTGAAAGACGTACAGTACAGTAAGGGGCCAGACCGCACACCGCGGTCAAATGAACCGTCGCTATGTTGGAGGTGCGCGATTCGTGCGATAGTTACGGTAACAGTGTTACCGTCACTGAGAAGAGCGGAGACACTTACTCTAATAAGCAATGGCGGTTATTTTAGGATTATTGTCTTAAAAATACAAAGGTAAATTTAATAAATTATGGATTTTACTGTGTACGTTTGAAAATATTCACTGATGGAAAATATGAAGAGGCAATTTGCCTCTATTCTAAAACTTGGATTTGAATAAAATGAGTTCCTCAAATTTGTACATCACCAGTCCTTTACAGTTCTACTTACTGTAGTATCTCCTGGACTACTACTGTACCACAGAAAATATAATACTTTTACTGTATAGTTTTGGAGTAATACATTGGTAAAGTATCATACTGTACGTTGAATTGACATCAATAGCTGAAATTTGACCTTCCATAAAACTACTTCAACGACTACTGATGTTTTATTGATGTATTCATTTCATGGAAAGTCAAAGTTCAGCTACTGATGTCAATTTAACGTATAGTACGATATTTTATTGATGGATTCCTCCAAAACTATACAGTACAAGTATTTGATATTTGCTGTGGTAGTCGTCCATGAAATACTAAGTTGAACTGTAAAGGAACGGTGATGTACCAATTTGAGAAACAGGAGTTATTGAAGGTCAAATTTCAGCTATTGATGTCAATTCAGCTTACTGTATGATAATTTGTTTATGTATTGCTCTTCTCAGTGATCGCAACACTGTTACCGTAACTATCGCATGAGTCGTGCTCCTCGAAAATAGGTAGACGCTCTTACTGCAAGACAGCGAGTGTAGTGGTACAGGTACACAGACGAGAAAGCCAGATTTAAAATCAAAAAAGTGAAGAAATGACCAACATCGAAAAAGAAGCAGCATCTGGTTGCATTATAAATGAAAACGTGAGTGCAGACTTTGTAAAATGAAAATATCTGTCAGAGCAGGGTTAACAACCAACCTGCACAGACACCTAAGAACCTAAGAGCTAAAGGAGAGAGGGCAAGCGAGATTGCCATCAGCTAACCATGGAGAAGTGTTGCAGTTCTGAGCCAAGTACGTTTGCTGCTGCATTCACCATTTGTTAATTTAAAGGTTTGATAAAAATGCTAAACATGTGAATTGATTGTGTAAATTTTAATAGACAAAATGCATAGAAATAAGTCTTTTATAAAAACACGGAATAAACAAATGATTAGAAACCCACAAACCATTTATAATTGGTAATTTAGCCTAACATATAAGTGATAATAGGCTAAATATAGTAATAAAAGAGTCGCTTGGGAGTCACAAGAGAGAGTTGAGCCAAAAGAGCCAGTGTCAAGAGTGAGTTGTATTCGGATTTAGGTTCCGGTAGTTTTCCAAAATAAAACATGTCATAGTCTGGGGTTTTGTGTTTCATTTCCTGCCTTATTTTGAAGACTATTTCCGGTTTCTGTTTAGTCATTCCATGTTTCACTTTACGTTTCTAGTCATGTAATTCGTCAGCTGTTTTCAATACGGCCATTTAGTTCTGTATTTGTGCAGAATGACCTCAGCAATGACTTTATGAACTACTTCACTAATAAAATTACCACCATTAGAGAACACATTCAGCAGCAACTTCCTCCAAATGACAGAAAGCACTGTCTATATCCATCAACTTTATATTTACCAAATCCTCTGTCTTACCTAGACAGCTTCTTCCCCATAACTCATATGGAGTTAACCTCAATAATCAACTCTTCCAAGTCGTCCACTTGTCTTTTAGATCCAATCCCAACCAGATTACTCAAAGAGGTTCTACCTTTAATCAGCTCGTCCATATTAAATCAAATTAACCAATCTTTACATTTAGGCTATGTACCACAGGCTTTTAAGGTGGCTGTGGTCAAACAATTATTGACAATTATCTGAGTGGGAATAACCTGTACGAAGATTTTCAGTCAGGATTTAGAAGCTTCAATAGTCTAGTTTCTGTCCTTGTCCTGTTAGATCTTAGTGCTGCATTTGATACAATTGATAATAACATTCTATTACAGAGACTAGAACATAGAATCGGAAGTAAAGGAAGAGCAGTGGGATGGTTTAAATCCTATTTGTTGAACAGATTCCAGTTTGTTCATGTTAATGAGAAATTCTCCACATGCACAAGGATTAGCTATGGAGGACCACAGGGTTGGTTGTGCTTGGTCCAATTCTGTTTAGCCTATACATGTCTCCTCTAGGTGAGATTATTAGAAAGCATTCTATTAATTTCCATTGTTATGCAGATTATACTCAGCTATATATGTCTTTGGAACCAAATGAAACAGATCAACTAGTAAAAATTCAAAGACATCAAATCCTGGATGTGCCAAAACGTCCTTCAACTAAATTCAGATAAAACTGAAATTCTTTTTATTGAGCCTAAAAATGAGTCAGCCACCCTGGATGGCATAACATTAGCTTCAGATTCTACTGTGAGGAACCTTGGTGTCATCTTTGACCAGGATCTCTGTTTTACATCATACATTAAACAAATCTCCAGAACCGCCTACTTCCACCTTAGAAATATAGTTAAAATCAGAAGCATCCACTCTCAGAGCGATGCAGAGAAACTGATCCATGCATTTGTTACCTCTAGGCTGGACTACTGTAACTCCTTACTTATAGGATGTCCTAACAGCTCCTTAAAAAGCCTACAGCTTATTCAAAATGCTGCAGCCAGAGTTCTGACAGGACTTAGAAAGAGAGATCACATTTCTCCTACATTAGCTTCTCTGCACTGGCTGCCTGTAAAATGTAGGATAGAATTTAAAAGTCTCCTACTCACCTACAAAGTACTCAATGATAAAGCTCCTTCTTATCTTAAAGACCTCATAGTTCCTTGTGCTCCTAGCAGAATGCTTTGATCTCTACTTGTGGTTCCTAGAGTCTTTAAATGTAGAACGGGAGGCAGAGCTTTTAGCTACCAAGTTCCTCTCCTCTGGAACCAGCTCCCTCTTCAGGTTTGAGAAGCTGACACACCCTCCACCTTTAAGATTAGGCTTAAAACCTTCCTTTTTAATAAAGCTTATAGTTAGAGATGGTTCAGGTCACTGGCAATAATTGTTAGTCACAGGAACCATCTCTTAGTTAAGCTGCAGTAGACATAGACTGCTGGGGGACTTAATTTATACACTGAGCTCCTCTGTTTCCTTCTACCTCTTCTGACCAATAACCTCCCATCATTGTCCCATGTTTAACTAACCTTGTTTCTTTCTCTCCCGTAGTTGTGCTTCTCTCTCTCTCTCTCTCTCTCTCTCTCTAATACTGACCTCTCTCACTCTGTCCTCACCTACAGGTATCATTGGACTCATTGGTGTCTGTGATGGGCAGCTGCGGATCCAACTATCCTGCCTGTATCCAGTCCCTGGTCCAACCATCCTGCCTGTGCTCTGTTGTTGCTTGTTGTTGCTTGTTGTTGTTGTTGCTGTGCTTTTCTCTCTCTCTCTCCCCTCACCCCAACCGGTCGAGGCAGATGGCCGCCCACATCCAGTCTGGTTCTGCTGGACGTTTCTTCCTCGTTAGAGGGAGTTTTTCCTCTCCACTGTTGCTGTCAAATTAAATGCTTGCTGTATGTGGGATTTGTTGGGTTAAGTTGTGTAAGCTCTTAACCCTTACTTTGTAAAGTGCCTTGAGATAACTTTGTTGTGATTTGAAACTATATAAATAAAAAAAATTGAATTGAATATTTAAGCACCAGTACTTACCTGAATTCTCTGCCAGATCGTTGATTTTGTTCCGTTCCAGCATTCTGTTACTTGTCTACCTGTTACCCCTCCGTCAGATTGCCTGTCTCGCCTTCTGGATTCTCCCTGTCGGTTCTGTAGCCTGGATCTTTTGTCGTGTATGATCTCCTGCCTGTTTTGACCCGTTTACCTGCCTGCCGTCTCGTACCGTTGCCAATCTGTCTTCCTGTTTTTGACCTGAGCACTATTAAAGTGTTTTATCTGCACCTACAGTACGAGTCTCTGAAGCTGTGCATGTGGGTGCGCCGCCTCCTCTCAAACCCTGACAAAACATCGTTCAGAATCACACAATAAATTAAACAGAAATAATGTAAGTTGAGTATTCCTTCGCAGCCCGGTACTAATTGACCAATGACTTGATCTAGATGGTTGCTTTCACTGAACATGGGTACCAGATAAAACTGTTATTTCAGTGATGATGGCAATCGGTTCCTGAAGTTCCCTCGAAATACTGTATTAGTGTTTCTGATGAATGTCCTTAATTTATGTGCTTTAATACGAAATCTTATATCATAAGGGTGTTTCTTGTTTTAATGCCAATTTTAACACACTTTGTGTGAAATACTCAATCCCTATGTAGGTTAATAACCTATAAACACCTGTGGAGCTTTTAATTAACAAAACAAAGGCACCTTTTGTTATGTATCTGACATTACAGGATGTGAATAATGTTCACTTTCTACACAAACGTTTCACACAAACAAAAACATTATATACTGGAAAGAAAATACACTCCTGTTGAGCACCACAGCTGTCTCAGTTGTAGCCACAGTTGTGGCCATGGTTATGCAAGATAACGAAGCGCCTACAGTAGGTTAAGTGTAGGTTAAGGTTTTAACGAACAGCGAACGAATCTCAATATACAAATTAGTTCAGATGGAAAAACAAAACTTGGAAGTCTGCATGTTTTGTTGGACTAGGTCAGGCCTAAGTGTGGCCAGTGGGGGGTGCATGTGCACAACATGGTTTTAAAGCAGTTGGGAATAATTACCAGTGACACTAAATTACTGGGGACATTTTTTAACTTTGAACATTTAGATCTTGAAAGACCACGCACTGTAAAAAACAAATATCTACTGACATTCTTTTTTTTTCTTTAAAATAACTTATATTATTTTTACACCTATATCTAGAGAAAGGCATGCCTTTATTGACTTGTCTTTATTCACTGAGTAGATTTGTTGCAAACGGATGCAAAGTATCAAGCTACCAAAAGGCCAAGATTCGTTGGCAAAACGCTCGTTTGACACGAACTGCGCCTCGCCTGGAGCACAGTGAAGGGCAAGCGGCAACAGCTGGAGGCGGAGATAAAACGTTGCGTTAACGCTACAGTCTGTGCAAGAGTGCTCACGTACTGAGATCGGATAGAGAATGAATAAGGTGCTTCTAGTGTAAGCTACCCTCATTATAAAACTTCCACTAATGATCCCCAACATTGTGTAGAACAAGGTTCTCTGAAGCGTTACGTTGTGGCCGCCGTGGTTACACAACCTGCATGTATGCATGACATCCGATCCAACAAAGCTCAGGCGCATAATAAAAATAAATCTCCAAGGATGGAAGAGCCCTGCATCATCTTGGAGGGGAAACTCATTCTTTCTTCGGACAAAAACACCATTGGAGTTTAGTAAGTTGGATTTGTTGGGTTTTATATATAGTTTTTATGGTTTGTGTTATGTAATGTCTTAAACCTTACTTTCTAAATGGCAATATTGTAAATACTGTAAACTTAAGTTCTACAATTAAGTTAAATTTCATATTGTAGCCAGACAACTAGCAATGACTTAATGAATGTCACCAGATGACTGCCTTCATTCACTCGAAAAATATCTCTTTCCTCCAGCGTCAAAAATGAAATTCTAAGTATACTGTGAAAATTGTAGCGCTAGACTCTGTTATTTTGAAGGTTACAGGCGGAAGTGGATGTGTTTGTTGTTGTTAGCTTCATACAGATGGCACTTTCCTACCTTGGTGCGCAGCCATGAATGTGGGCAAGTCCACGCGCTCTCGCGGAAACCCGCTCTGCAGGTTATCCAGGTGGATACCAGCTATAAGTAGGACACCTCCGCTCGTGCTTTGGACCTAAGTGTCAGAGACGTCTTCTGTCAGACACCATGAGTAAGTCCAGCACGCTCAAAGTCAGGAGTCTGTTTAAGCTCAAATCCCCTGATAAGGAGAGCAAGGAGCGAAAACGGGCCGGCTCCGTGAGTGATGGAGGCAAAGCGAAGACGTTACCGGGGAGCCCCGGCCCTTTCAGTCCGGGTGAAGATCCCACTTTACCCGACAATGTTCTAGCAACATCACCCAAAGAAAAGAAGAAAAAGCGACTATTCTCTTTGGGACGAAAAAAGTCCAGGCACAAAGAAGATGACGGCTTCCCCGACACTGATGAACTGGATAGTTTCGGCACCAACGTGTAAGCAATGCGTTATTAATTAACATTTTCCTGCCACAGGTATTGATAGACCAGTATAATGAAGTGTTGTTGTTTACCAGTGGCATTTACATAACTTCAGCTATGATACTTACGTCACTGTCACAGTGTCATACGTGTAAATAACGAAATCACTAGGCCTATAAAAACCGTCTGTTTATAAAGCAAATGCCACTAATAGTTAAAAGAGCTCGCTCGAGCCATTATTGTTAAACACAGTATGCAGAGTTGTGATAAATGGTGTTTAGTCCTGGGCAACACGTGTAGGTGGAAACCCCTGACGCCCATGGCTTCTCTAAGCTGCACATTCAAAGCAGTGCTCCTCACAGCTGAAAAGGTCGAGGGAGGCGGTGGATTGTGCGAGAAGCGACTTCTGGTCGAGTGACTGTTTTCCCCTTGGCACTTTTTTCTGGAGCTGCAGCAGAGCTAGTTTAGTCATGCATCTCCTTTGTTGCAAATTTGAAAAATGCAGTGCGGTGAAGTGCACAAATGAAGTGAGAAGCACAGGGTGCAGTTTAATTGCAAAAGTTGTGGTGTGCTTAATGTAGTTCGAAATTGAATCATACCAAACAAGATGAACAGAATAAGTACTTTACGAGGCCTACTTCCCTTTGAGCAAAGCGCTGGACCTCTTCAGTCTGGTTTATTGACCAACAATATGAAAATCCCTTGATGGGAACATTTACAAGTATCCATAAATATTACAGCAAGTCACTCCCCCTTGGGCAAATAAAGTCAGTTAACCTCAGGTAGTCAGACGAATGACACACACGTAAAGTTTCAGGCATTTATTCCGGATATTTCCGATATTTCTGTTTTCATTCTCTGTGCATTTGATCCACATTTATCTCAAGCCACATTGATGACAGTGTGGCTTTTATTTTCTCTGGTTCAAGTGTAATAATCACATGCTGACATGTTAAGGTTTATTGACAGAAGCTGTTGTGATCTGTTAGTCAAGCCATGCATGAGATGTAACGTACTGTACATATTGAATAACCGGCTGTGCAGGTGTGACACATTTCCTGTTAAAGCAATTTAACAGCTGTGACTCAGTCAAGTTGATATTTTGTCTGAGTTGGTCTGGATCTCAGTAAATATGTCGATAACAGGCGGCTGAGCAACACATTAGTGGCATCACCATCTGCTTGTTGACAAGGAAATAAAAGTGACTGAGTGCCTGACTGTAAGTGTCTTGGTTTGTTGTTAATTACAAAAACAACCTTGTTCATTTTGTTTAATATTTTGAAAAGCATGAGAGCTGTGCCAAGTTTTAGGAATTTTTGTCTCCTGATCTGATTTGTGGGCTTCTCTATTCATATGTTTTACAGTTCTTGGGCATGAACCCTAAGTTGTTCTTGGTATAGTTGGTATATTGGTGGATATGAATTAACAAGTTATTCATTTTATTTGAGTTTAAACCTGGCCAGTCAGGCTTTGTTGTGCATTACAGATATGACCAAAAAGGAGCTCAGATTTATTGACCAAGCTCAGCCATAGTAAACAATCATCTTGTTTTTTTGTTTACCGATATTCCTGCTTATTTTCACGGATACCTATGACAATCTTTTTGGACATTAATATTGGACACAATGAAACACTTTAGACCCAGAGAAAATCCCTGCCTTTCCATCATCTATAACAGTGTTTTTCAACCTTTTTTGACCAAGGTACATTTTTTCATTAAACAAGAAGAAATCACAAATCACACCACCAACTGAAAATGTTAAAAAAAGCAATTCTGTAGCCTATATTACCAATATACAGTCATTTCTATAAGTGTTACAAACACGCTCTCACGAGCACACTGGGACCCACTAACACTGGGCTGAGTGGCAGAGGGAAAAAGTGGGCAGATCGCCAGCCAGATGCCACTAAACTCATCTGCACTCCCCGTGACTGCACTGGGCCCGCTCTACCAATGAATGGGCCAGACTGAAATAAGCCCCTCACTGAGGAAACTGGACTCAGGGCCAGGTTCAACTTGGAGCCAGTGGCCCAACTACACTAATCCCTCATTAGGAAGGCTTAACACAATTAAGAGTGTTTGCTGGCCAGGCCACTCAACCAAGAGTTGGCCTAAGTAAACAATACTAAGGGAGAACCCAAATGCAAAGACCCACTCAAACTTGTAAATCCAACATTTTAATACTCAGGTGCACACATAATTAAGGTGAAATCAAATACTTACGGGTACAAACATGGAAACCTAATTAACTACAATCAATGACTGGCAGGACAAAACATCCTACAAACAAAGTTCCCCAAATGAAAACACTGCTAATGCAGGAACATGAGCTAACAACAAGACATAGACCAAAACACCTACTGAAGCAGGACATGAATGTAAACACAGGACTTGACTTTACTTTTAAACACGGGACTTGAAATTAAACACAACAACATCAACTCACATCATGCAACTACAGACAG
Organism: Betta splendens; assembly: GCF_900634795.4. Lineage (NCBI taxonomy): Eukaryota > Metazoa > Chordata > Actinopteri > Anabantiformes > Osphronemidae > Betta > Betta splendens. The sequence goes on along the minus strand of NC_040900.2, from coordinate 15,249,290 downwards.
CACAAACAGAGAAACAAACATCACAGGAACATATGACCAACCAAAGTAGTAGTGACAGACCAATAGACACAGGGTCAGGACAAAACAAAACAAAAACAAACAGACATGACCAGACAAAGTGGCCAAACTTAAACATATTAAACAGGACAGACTACAAGCAATTCAATAACCAAACCAAAAAGAGCAAACAAACTGAGGGAGTCTATGAATCAACAGTCCATCGCTGCACAGGCACTGAAAGTCTTTACACAGTCACTGCCAACATGTTCATGGTGGGTGGTGGCAGAGAGAGTGTCTGCCCAGCAGCCGGTGACATCAAAATGACACTTTGAGTGCTTAGGTCCAGAGACAGCATTCTTTGGGGGGAGGCGGCGTCAGAACAAGACCTCTCCAGGAGTTTTGTGGAGAGTGAAGACATCCTTCAGGTGGAGGCCAGACAGTCGTGGCAGACCAAACAGTCCGAGTAGGAACAGGGACAAACAAGGTCCTCTTTGAACCACCAAGAACAGGAACAAAAGGGTTCCTCCTTGGAGCACCACCAGGAACATGAATAAAAGGGGCCCTTACTGGACCACCACAAACAGAAGGCGTCCTCGTCCTCTGTGGACCACCAAACCAATCTGTAGCAAACACAGGTCCACCAGTACGATTTGCGGGAGTGAAGACCTGAATGGCATCTGTGCTGAGCAGCAGAATAATGGAACTGGGCATGCACCTGACTCCAAACACAGGACTTCATCTGACTCTAAATACAGGTCTTTACCAGACTCCAATACAGAACTTGATCTGACTCTAAACACAGAACTTGACCTGACTATAAACACAGAACTTGACCTGACTATAAACACAGAACCTGACCTGGCTATAAACACAGGACTTGATCTGACTCTAAACACAGGACTTGATCTGACTCTAAACACAGAACCTGATCTGACTCTAAACACAGAACCTGATCTGACTCTAAACACAGAACCTGATCTGACTCTAAACACAGAACCTGATCTGACTCTAAACACAGGACTTGATCTGACTCTAAACACAGGACTTGATCTGACTCTAAACAAAGAACTTGATCTGACTCTAAACACAGAACCTGATCTGACTCTAAACACAGGACTTGATCTGACTTTAAACACAGGACTTGACCTGACTTTTAACACAGGACTTGATCTGACTTCAAACACAGGACTTACCTGACACTAAACACAGGACTTGACCTGACTTTTAACACAGGACTTGATCTGACTTCAAACACAGGACTTACCTGACACTAAACACAGGACTTGACCTGACTCTAAACACAGGACTTATCTGACTCCAAACACAGGACTTGATCTGACTCTAAACACAGGACTTACCTGACTCCAATAACAGGACTTGATCTGACTCTAAACGCAGGACTTGATCTGACTCTAAACACAGCACTTGATCTGACTTTAAACACAGAATTTACCTCACTCCAAATACAGGACTTGATCTGACTCTAAACAAAGAACTTGATGTGACTCTAAACACAGAACCTGATCTGACTGTAAACACAGAGCCTGATCTGACTCTAAACACAGAACCTGATCTGACTCTAAACACAGAACCTGATCTGACTCTAAACACAGAACCTGATCTGACTCTAAACACAGGACTTGATCTGACTCTAAACACAGGACTTGATCTGACTCTAAACAAAGAACTTGATCTGACTCCAAACACAGGACTTGATCTGACTCTAAACAAAGAACTTGATCTGACTCTAAACACAGGACTTGATCTGACTCTAAACACAGGACTTGATCTGACTTTAAACACAGAACTTGACCTGAGTCTTAACACAGGACTTGATCTGACTCTAAACACAGGACTTGATCTGGCTCTAAACACAGTACTTAACCAGGCTATAAACACAGGACTTGATCTGACTTTAAACACAGGACTTGATCTGACTGTAAACACAGGACTTGATCTGACTCTAAACACAGAACTTAACCAGGCTATAAACACAGGACTTGATCTGACTCTAAACGCAGGACTTGATCTGACTCTAAACACAGCACTTGATCTGACTTTAAACACAGAATTTACCTCACTCCAAATACAGGACTTGATCTGACTCTAAACAAAGAACTTGATCTGACTCTAAACACAGAACCTGATCTGACTGTAAACACAGAGCCTGATCTGACTCTAAACACAGAACCTGATCTGACTCTAAACACAGAACCTGATCTGACTCTAAACACAGAACCTGATCTGACTTTAAACACAGGACTTGATCTGACTGTAAACACAGGACTTGATCTGACTCTAAACACAGAACTTAACCAGGCTATAAACACAGGACTTGATCTGACTCTAAACGCAGGACTTGATCTGACTCTAAACACAGCACTTGATCTGACTTTAAACCCAGAATTTACCTCACTCCAAATACAGGACTTGATCTGACTCTAAACAAAGAACTTGATCTGACTCTAAACACAGAACCTGATCTGACTGTAAACACAGAGCCTGATCTGACTCTAAACACAGAACCTGATCTGACTCTAAACACAGAACCTGATCTGACTCTAAACACAGAACCTGATCTGACTCTAAACACAGGACTTGATCTGACTCTAAACAAAGAACTTGATCTGACTCCAAACACAGGACTTGATCTGACTCTAAACAAAGAACTTGATCTGACTCTAAACACAGGACTTGATCTGACTCTAAACACAGGACTTGATCTGACTTTAAACACAGAACTTGACCTGACTCTTAACACAGGACTTGATCTGACTCTAAACACAGGACTTGATCTGGCTCTAAACACAGTACTTAACCAGGCTATAAACACAGGACTTGATCTGACTTTAAACACAGGACTTGATCTGACTGTAAACACAGGACTTGATCTGACTCTAAACACAGAACTTAACCAGGCTATAAACACAGGACTTGATCTGACTTTAAACACAGGACTTGATCTGACTCTAAACACAGGACTTGATCTGACTCTACACAGAACTGTCACGGCGCTCTAGGTAGCGGACCCACATGCACGGCGGAGACAAAGCTCGGTGATGAAAAGGGTTTATTAGTACTCGTAGTCAGGCAGGCAAGGGTCGATACACAACTGAGGCAGTAGCGATGCAGGCATGGATTAGACAGTCGGTGGTCAGGAGGCAGGCTTAGTTCAGACTTACGGCAAGGCAGTATCACAGATGAGGCAGACGGCAAGGTCAGGGAAAGCAGGGTCAGTCACATATCAAGATATGAATTATTGGCTGGAATGCTGACTATTACACAAAGACAATCTGGCAGGGAACTATGGCAAGAGGTGGTGCTTAAGTACTGGGTGACTGATTACTGATGACATACAGGTGGAGATAACTAGAACAGGAAGTAAAGTAGCACTTACTGGGTAAAGAGCTAAACAGCAAGTGGTGACAAAATAAAACTGGAAATGAGTGAGTGCAGTGGCTAAATGACATGAGCTGTGACAGAACCCCCCCGTCTAGGGCGGATTCCTAGACGACCAAAAACAAAACAAAACACAACCAAGCAAGATGGGTGACGGGCTAGAACAGAACACGAGAGGATCAAAACACACATAATGAATTGCCGGAACAGAACAGAGTCCATGATTAGTGAGTCCACGACAAGAGAATGCAAAAGTCCAGATATTCCCTCAGGGAGGGTGGAGGCGAGGAGAGTCCCAGCCGTGCAGCCACCAGGCCGAGACGGCCCACTCCGTGCCCAAGGGTAAGGCTGGAGTTCTAGGGGATCGGCGTCGGAACAAGACGCCTCCAGTGGCCCAACACTCGCGTTGGTGCTCTCCAGACCGACGGCGCTCAAGCGGGCTGAGGAGATGCAGCGGTCGGCAACGGCAGAGGCCGCGCCATCGTCGTGGCAGGAAACAGCGACCTCCAGGCAGGGAGTCACCTCCGGAACCGACCAGCCGAAGTGGATGCGCCAAGGACCAGACCATCCATCAGGCAGATGAAGTGAGCGCTGGCGGGATGCCGGCACCAGCGACTGGGACAGACCGACCTCTCCAGGGAGGTCGACAGGAACTGGAACGGCGTCCTCAGTGGAGCCTACAGAAACTGGAACGACCTCAACAGGGAGGTCGACAAGAACTGGAACGGCGTCCTCAGTGGAGCCGACCGGAACTAGAACGGCCTCTCCAAGGAGGTCTGACAGGAACTGGAACAACCTCTCCAGGGAGGTCGGCAGGAACTGGAACGACCTCAACAGGGAGGTCGACAAGGACTGAGGCCTGGTTTGGCTGGCAAGAGGTGCCCACTAGCTGGCGTAAAACTGGAGCTTGAGCGTGACGTGACTGAGCTGAAGCTTGAGCGTGACGTGACTGAGCTGAAGCTTGAGCTTGAGCTTGAGCTTGAGCTTGAGCTTGAGCTTGAGCTTGAGCTTGAGCTTGAGCTTGAGCTTGAGCTTGACATGACTGAGCTGAAGCTTGAGCTTGACGTGGCTGATCTGACTCTAAACACAGGACTTGATCTGACTGTAAACACAGGACTTGATCTGACTCTAAACACAGGACTTGACTTGACTCTAAACACAGGACTTGACCTGACTCTAAACACAGGACTTGATCTGACTTTGAACACGGGACTTGACTCTGAACACAGGACTTGATCTGACTCTAAACACAGGACTTGAACTGACTCTAAACACAGGACTGGCTGGAGGGCTGAACTGCAACAGTATGGGATTGGAATCAAATAAACAAAAAGAAAAAATATTTTATTATTTTAATATTTATTATTATTATTATTTCTTACTGATATGAATCTTTTCCAACACCACACTTTCAGTGGGTACATTAATAAATATGGCAAATGTGTTATGAGAGTGGCAAATTTACATATCTTTTTTAAAATTGCTTTGCAGGAGGGCAGTATTAATGTCACTGCGACAGTATGGGACTTTTTTGATTTGCAGTAGCTACAGGCTACTACCTTCGTAGTTCTTCTCATTAAAGTTGCTCCTCCGTGTTTTCACATATATAAAATATAATACAGCTTACTTGGGAGCATAAGATTAAGATTAAGATTAAGATTAAGAATGCCTTTATTAGTCCCACAGCGGGAAAATTCCCATCAGCAGCCAGGTTACCCGGCGCTAGTCCGACAGTGGAAGCAAATTGCAGTACAAACAGTAAAAATAAAACGCACACACATACAGTATCACACAGTACAAGTGGAAACCTTGCTGGAATTTTTTCTTGGATTCATCAGGACAGATAGATAAGGTCGGAGAGCAGACAGTGAGACTGTAAGGAGGGGAGGGGGGGGGGGGGGGTGTATCTGAATCAGTGTAATGAAGTGTTGTTTATAGAAGTATGACCGAGGCCGACCAAGATGTTTACAGGTCAGTCCAACAGTTGTCCTTGAAGGGAGTCACAATAAGGGGAAGAGGATAGATAGAGGCACAGCTGGTGAGCTAGATTGGACCCGGGAAGGGAGGGGTGAGGGAGAAGGGACAGAGTAATACACAGCCAAAATTAATACATTTTAACAATCCATGACTAATTTGTCTAGATCAATACTCCAATGGGTCAGAACTCAGGGCTTCTTCGCCTCTTGTGGGACCATAGTAGCCCATGTAGCTTTCGTTATACTGTACGCCTCAAGACTTTGCTCGAGGAGACCGTCTTGACTTTCTTTTGATCTCTTTTTGGTTTTTGGCTGCCTGATGTGACCCATACTGTAGTATAAACATGTCCACACCTCTTCATTTTTGCAAACACATACAGGGCAGGTCGCCATGAGAAGAGACTTTAGTGCCATCCTCAGTCTACTTCCACTTAAGGTGCTGAAAATTGCTCACTTGGATAATTACTGTAAGGCTAATACATTCCTATGAATTTATGATTTATTTATGAAATGAGACCCTGTGTAAAGTGGTTCCATCTTTTTCCCACCTCTCCTGTCTCCTGTATCAGCCCCAATTACAAATGCACATACTCCTTCACACACACTACTGTAAGTTATCTTGCCACCACTTTTCTTCTCTTTTGTGATACTCACTTTCCAAACCTGCCAGCACCAAACTCACTTGTTTTCATCTACTCTGTCCTGTTGCCGGCTCTCCTCCTTTAGCGTTTGTGAACCACTATAAACAGTGCCTGGTGTTTATACTACTATTGCTACTACTGTTAGTGTCTGTCAGTAATTTAACCCCTGCTGTACAGTACTGTAAAATATTATTTGTTTTATGCACATACTCTGACAGAGGCAATTGAAAGAAGCACACTTTAAAATATATCATGTAGTCCTCTGTAATTATATACTTTACACATATTATTATTAGTCTAATCCTCAGTAACAAGCAATCTACTTAAACTAAATGCATCATTTGCATTTCTGCTAATTAGAGTCAGGAGTGAGCATGTTAAAAAACATCCAGATATTTTGAGTTCTAAATGAATTAAGATGATTTTTTAATATATTTTATCAATAAAAGTGCACACACAACTAAGATGCCTCTGAAAGTACGGCTCAATCTTATGTGGCTTAAAACATCGAAGCTGATTAACTTACAGTACTGTTGATGATTCTACTATATACTAATTACTGTATAGTTGCACCCTGGTTCCTATTTGAACACCATGTAGGAGGCTGCTGCCCTTTCTAGCGAAAATGACGGTATGCCTGAAGATAGTACACCTTGACATTTCTTAACAGTACAAGGAAAAACATTTCTAGTGCTGCATACCAACATGAAAACATCATCCCCATCACAAGATGGGGCTCCTAACTGTGCAAATGGGCCTGCACAGACAGGTTGATATCTATCTCACAGGATCCTACAGTACCAATGAGGTTGGCTGCCAGCTGAAGCCCACTAAAATCTGAGTGATGCATTAGCACAATGAATATAATCACAATCTACGAAAATATGACTTCAAACAATAGAGATGCTGTGAAATGTTTCAAGTCAGATGTGTTTTAGGACACAGCTGACACAGCAGTTCTGTAAGCAAGTGCAGTCCAAATTCTTCCTGAATGTTCGGTAGGTCTGATCCACAACCACATTCTGTGTTTGGTTGAGTTTTATTTTTTAACGTGCATGTGTGAGTTTTAGGACATGAGACACTGTAATGAAGTCCTATGGCAAATGGAGCTTACAGTTAAAATGATGCATTGCCTCACAAAGAAGTTTATTAAGCATTATGTGGCCACAGTATGTACTGTAATTCAGTTATTATTAATCAAATGTTAAGGGGAGCTGGTCATCTGTTAATGTGGCACAGTATGAATGGTAATAAAAGTAGTAGTATATAATAATTATTTTTGTTATTACACAAGTACTGTACATACATGGCAACATTTGCATTTGCATGAATTGTCCCCACACCTGGTAAAATAGGGGACAAAACCAGGGGCCATCTCAGCTTCTTAGGCCAATTTGCCACCTATTGAGTTATCAGGCCAGATTCCTTAGCAATGGCAAGGTATCAGTACTGTATATACACTGAAATATTTCTTCGTGTCATTGTGCAACAATTAGGAAGTTCTCTAAAATGGAAGACACGCACATGACAATAAAACATTCAACTATTTCTGTTTTACAGCCAACAACAGGGTGAACCTGCACTGAGCTGTTATCCATTGACAGACGTAGACATCACATACTATAGGTCAAATCAATATCATATAGTTGAATCATAGTAACAGGCCTTAATATTTGTACTTAGAAAGCTGATGGATTTTCCCAACTGGTTTCCTTATACCCAAGAAGTCACCTGGATGACAAATTTGGAACTACAGTAATAACAAAGTCCAAGAATATAGAGTATATCTTCTGTTTGAAAGTTAAAACCAGCTCCAACACACCCACTGATTTCTTCAATATGTCGATGTTCACATCTCAAAATGTGTTTGGTTGAGCTCTCAGAATTTGTTTTTGCAGGATTGCAATAAATCAGCAGCTTTTGATTAGTGGGGCTTAACAGTGAACAGTTCATGTTCACTGAAAAGTTCAAAGAACATTTGTCTCAGGTTCAAAAGGTAAATGTTTATACTTCTTACCATCATGACAGATGGGTGCAATTAAAACTTGGACATATGTCTTTTATGCTCTATTTACTGTAATATTGCAGGAGTTGACAGATGTATGCATGTGTCTGTGCACTCTAGGTCTTATTGTGAAGCTAGAATGAAGGATACTTTCTTGCATGTGTAGGGACTAGTGCAATATGTTAAGTAAACTTAAGCAGAATGCATTGACATACGTAAATCTCATAAATATGCTTTGCAAGATACACTGATAAAAGCAGGAGATTGGCAGAAGATGGAAACTTGATTTTCCATTCAGACTGTCTCACTGTTCTATAATAATGTACTATTTACAGTATTTAGGTTTTGGGTGTGACATTTTTAATCTTAATTTTTGATACTCCATCATCAACTCAACCCATCAATTTACAGTGTAGAATGTATTTCTGAATATGTTGAGAAACAAAACACCAATAGTGGAGTATCATAAAGGCTTAAACCGTGAAACAGAGTTATGTATCAAAATTTTGGCAGTATGGTTGCGTATGGCTTATACATGTGCACATGTGGAACCCACAGCTTAAACCAACACTGCAAATTACTGGCCTAATGTTCGGGTTAAAGTCTGTGGTGCGAAGCCATTTTTGGAAAAGGTGGCAAACACGACCTGTCAGTTTGGTGAGTCAAAGCAAACTTTAATACTGATGCACTGTTGTGTTTTGTGTTGTGTGTTTATTGTCTCAACAGCTCTCAAAAAAATTTTGCAGCAGGTGATGTTGACAAAAGTGAAAATAAATGCACCTGTCTACATAGTTTTAGTTTTATTTACCTAAAGACAAAACAAAAGCAAAAGCTTTTATGTCTAACAGCCTTTTCTTTCAGTTGGATATGCTGGGTTTTCTATAATGTCTGAAGACTAACTTTATAGAGTTCTTTACGATGAAGTTTGAAAATAAGAATAGTTTATTACAAAATGTGGAGACATGGTGATATGATAAGATCGTATTCTCCCATATGTTGTTAAGCAATGTTTGAGATGAGCTTTTTGTCTGATGTCATGCAAATGTATCTTCACAAATTCAAGGCAGCTTCAGTTTTTAGAGCCAGGTGTCAGTCAGTGCAGGACCTCAGGCATAAACGGAAACACCTGGCTTTCAACTGAGAGCTGATTGGTTCAGATGTTGAATCAGCCCTGCTGTCTGTTAAGATAAGAATAACAAGCAAGATAGCACGTGATTGATAAATTATATTATATATATTTTTTTAATTATTATATTTTCAATTAGAGCAGATAAAGCTATTATGCTCAGTGTTTGTCTGATGTATTTCTCTAGAGTTGCACATATCTCGCTTTTTTAATTTATTCTTTATTCTTTCAAACATGTAAAAGCAGTTGACATACCAACACACATAATTTTGCACATATACAGTAAAAGAAAATGCATTTGAGCTTTCAATTGACCTAGTACATGTTTGAAATACATGGAAATACATGAAATTAGTAGGAGTAGAAAGAAGTTCGACTTATCTAGTCCTAGCCCTATGGCCCTATGACCTCACCTTTAATCAATGTTTAAACCCATAATTCTTTTTACCAATTTTTCTACCAATTCAATTTTTAGCTTATGTTTAATGACATGTTTAATGTATGTAATTTAAATTCAGTGTTTCAACCAAATAGAAGATGATAAGATGAAGATGGTAAACTACTGTAGGATAATTATTGGCCTCAATCAATAGTTCTTCATTAGGAGTAAAGTGAACGTGTGTTTCAGTGATGATTATCTGTCTGTATCCATCTGGTTAGATCTGGTACATGTTCTGAATGCATGTGTGTGCACGTGCATGGCTGTGTGTAGTACCTGGTGTTATTGATCAGTTTTTGCTGGGTTTTATCTCATTCATCTCATGCCTCGTGTCAGTCATCTAGTACATGTAGAAGCTGAGTAGAACTGAAAATTTTAACCATTCTGTTTTCAGTGTGTTCACTACATGTACTATATACATACTGTATAGTAGCGATGGTGACACTTCATATGCTGTGACGTAGTTCAGAATAAAAAGAATAGCAGAGGGAGCAGATAAAATCTTCATTTATTGGTATTACACAAAAGCTAACAGAATTGACACACAAACAAGCACAGTGCACATCTATAAAATCTTGACAGAAAGCTCCTTTTGTGTTGAAAGAGTGTTTGGAACACAATCCAACTGGTACTGTATTAGGAAAGTCCTTTCTACCCCTGGAAAAGACGCGTCTCATTGTTAAAGAACTCTGCTTAAAATAGAAGTTAGAATAGAATAGAACTTTATTTGTCATGGTACAGGTACCACGAAATTAGGGGTTCACCCAGCAACAGTTTACAGTAATGAATGAGGTCACCATCAATGTTGCAACACAGCTTTGGAAAGACAGAACCTACAGTTTTCCCTTTGTATTGATATTTTTTTTAAAAAGAGCTCTTTGTCTAAAGAAACACTTAATGTTAATCTTAATGTCTAACCCAGTCTGGAGCATAGACACAGTTTTCTGTAATTTGCTTCTTGTAGGAAGGTGTATTTTTGACTGGAACAATGAGAATTTTATAGAATATTACTACATTTTGGCATGTTTTTTAAATATGTTTAGGCAGAATAACCATAGATATCTATATTAGTATTTATTATATAGATTATTAACGTCATTAATTTACATTTCATGTGCAGTCATCTAGTCATAAGTCAACTATTCTTGCCACTACTATTGTGACTAGGTTGCATTTAATTGACTTCCACTGCATTTACTTCCCACATGCTGAAGTGCACAGAAACGTGCTTTAAATTGGAAGTACATTGTGACCACTATGTTTTCAAAGGGTGCGTGTGAAAGGGTAGTATCTGGTGAAGTGTTACTTTATTCCATGCTGTCATGCTGGCTTCTGGTGGAGGGTTGGTGGCTACAGCCTGCTAGTTGTGCAGCCTACATGCGGTACATCTGGTAAACACTGCCCTGCAGCAATGGTTCAGGCACACCCAGATCCACAGTCTCCACTGGAAATAACGGCGGTTTGGATTCAGTCTGGTTAAAACGCTCATGGTGCGACTCACTTCACTAGAGCTTATTTATGCCATTTTATTAATGCTTCATTTTTGCACATTTTGAACTTTTTTAGTTTTAGCACATTGTTGCCTCATCATGAATCAAATGCGCATTGTGAATGCCCACATTTTGTTAAGCTGTTAAACTCAAGTTTCCTATAACCGGACTTGAATCAGCTTTTTTCATCAGGCACCAGTAAGTGCCTCCAGTGACTCATTATAACCCCCCCTCCCTCCCCCCATATACCCAACAGAGAGTGAGTCAGTTGAAACCCTGCCATCCCTTGTTTGCCTTTAAGAAGGAGATTCACACAGGTCTGACAGTTCGTGTGTTTGTTTTATTAGTCTGTTTGTACCTTTGCAGTGAGGGCCTTGAAGTCTTTTCTGCACTAAAACCTTGCTAAAGTGTGGTGCTAAAATATGTGATGGATGAGAACCTTCAATGAATTATGTTCATGAGATTTTATCCTGGGAACCCAGGAAGTTTCTTACAAAAACTCAACAATAATGTCATCCTCTGGAAAGGAAAAGAAAAATGCTGACATGGATTGCATCAACAGTTTTCCTTTTAGTAGTTTTAGTAGTTGGTAGTTTTTTGTAGGTTTTTCTTTACATGGAGCACAAATAACATGGGCAGCAAATGAAGGCATTTAGAGACCTTAATGATGACATGCAGCAAGTATGCAAGCTTGTATAGGTAACATTGGTATAAAATGTCCACCATGTTAAATATAGTCAAGCTAAATTAAAGTATTGTTTAACAAAGCTTGGTTAAGCCTGATCCTGTGGCAAGTTTCATTTACACTAATGCATCTAATTCAGCACAGACCCCACTTGCCAGATGAGCTGAAATTACTAAAGTGCAATCAGTTGCTATTGTTTGCCAAAGATATAACAGCAAACATCGCAACCACGTGTGCAATCTCATAAATTGCACACTTTCAACAGTGGAACTTTGTGCTGTGTGCAACAAAGAGAAGGTTCAGACAAGTTGGAGCTGGCTTGTGCCTGCACATTGACAGAACATGAAGGAGAGTTTCTTCCTGCAGTCTTTTTTAAGCAAGGGAGCTTTTACTGAATTTAAACCTGACTGGTCCTAAAAGTGATTATTGCTTTTGTTGATTTGGTGATTTTCTTTTACAAAGACCTTAAAAAGATTTGTAGCCAGAGCGTTAATATCTATTATTTAATATTCATAGAAAACCGACCAATAGGCTTGATATATCTCTCTCTGCAATGCTTGTGTTGTGCAGTAGTCTAATTACAACTAAACAAAAGCATTTTCATAAGAAAATGCACAGTGAATGCTTCCAAGCTGAATGTATTCCTGAAGAATTGCTGAAAGGAGCAGAAACATTTAAAACAGATGAAAATAGCTCAAGCATGTAAAGCATAGTTGAATGTATCTAAAGAGAAATACAGTAGGAATTGATTAAACAGTGCTTAATACTCGCAGAAGAAGCTGAAGTAGTTGAATTTCAAGTTGAAGTTGAGTTGAAGCTTTAAAGGAAGTGTGTGCAGGAAGTTTGTGCAGGTAATTGCTGAACAGTAAAATAGTTTCATTAACTAGTCATAATTAACTAGTCAAATGCAGAAAAGTGATATTTAGGCTGAAGAGTTAGATTGATACTTTTGTTTTGAAAGGAATTTGAGGAAGTGTGTGTCTTAAATTGCTAAACTGGAAAAAGCGCTCATTAAGTAGTTCTAAATAACAAACAAGCAGTCTAAAGCAGAAATCAAAAAAGTGTAAAGCTTAGTTAGTATTGTTTTTCTAATTTCTTTTTTCCCTACCAAATATATATATATATATATATAATATTATAATATTATATATATTATAATATATAATATTCAAATATCAAAATATTCAGCTTTTTAAGGAGAAGTGTTTGCTGTACAATATGTGTGATTTGTTGGGTATGTCTTAAACTTTGTGCCTTGACTACTAATAACTATGCTGTGAATTAGCACTCGATAAATAAAACTGAATTAGATTGAATTGAATTGAATTGAATTGAATTGAATTGAATTGAATTGAATTGAATTGAATTGAATTGAATTGAATTGAATTGAGCATTTTACAAGTATAATTGCATAGTTGGTGCTATCATGCACCTCCTCATAAAGGAAACTGTGTGATACAGTATGACTTGTGTTTCTAGAGGTGAGGAGGCATCGAGGAAGTTCAGGAAAAGCGGCCTGAAATTGCTAATATTATGAAACAACATAGTTAATACATGCGCAATGTAAGCGTATTTCTGCAGGGTATATCTCCAGTCAGTGTGCAAAAGCCCATGCCAGACTATAAATTAGTTCACACGCTAGAGGCACACATTGATGCAGCAGTTTGAGGATACTTCCTGTTACCTCACTGACAGCACATGTATTAACATGATCAGACTGTGGTGGAAGTTTGATGCTCATTTGGCCACATTTGATCGAAACTGACACGTCCTTACCTGTTACGTGTTACATAGACACTGAGGGCCTTTCAAGGAAAATAAGGAAGCTTAAATAGGATAAAGCATGTCCATTGGAAAACTAACTTTGATTATTTGACAGAAAACCGTAATTTATGAGTGATGTTCCCTTGACATTTTACTAATAAGGATATGCAGGATCCCATTTGCTCACAGAAACAAAAAAACAAAGTAAAAAAAACATGGACTCCATATCAAAGGTCTATTTATTTTACATAATAACTACAAAAAAGAACAACTGTTGCATAACAGAAATTCAGCGAAACTGTAGTGACCTCCTGACAACATTCTTTTAAAAACATTTACGTGCTGCCACCTTGTGGGGAAATACAGCATTGCAGGTAACGCACACAGCTACAAACCACAATGATTTCGTTCATTGTAGGCAAACAGGATCAGAACAGGTAGGTTGCAGCTTTTTTCTACTAGTGCTATACTATAAATGCAATTAACTTGTAACTGGTGTGCAAAGTTGTTGACATTTAGATATGTGGCACTACTGCTGCTTCTGAACCAGGCTTCATTGCACATGCATTCTAAAAACAAGAACAACCCACACAGCTACTTCAATGTTACAGACCACTCCTCCTCAGAACAAACACATATCCTAATGCCTCATACATGTTCCAGAATCCTGGACAGCATGCTAATTGTTCGGGCCGTGCGGTTTATCATGGGGAAGAGAATGCTGTCAAGTGTCCGTGTTTTTTTCCAGTTTTCCAGAAGACCAGTTGAGAACAATTACTGTAGTGGTGTCAGCAATTAAGAACACTGTGTCTCACACCACACAACAAGCAGCAGGGTTGGATTGTGTTTGTCTTAAGCACACAAGGAACATTACAGAACACAAGAAAGAGCCTAACCTGTGATACTGTGAAGTAACTAATCTTAGTTAAACTAAATAAGCGCTTTGGTGGTGGGATCAAAAAACTGTTCTACTACATCTTTCATATAAAAAGGTTTATGCTTAATTGAGACTAGATAAAAATAAAAAGGGTAAATAAAAGCCTTTGTTGGAAACCTAATAAAAACATGAGCATTAAAAAGCGAGAAGTGAAACAAAAGCTACTGACATAACATCCTCTCTGCCCCACCATTCTCTCTGTTCCTGCTTCCTGTCTCTTGCCTCCAGGAGCTTCGACCAGATGAGCGTTTCCACAGATTGTGGTTTCCGGACTGAATCAGAGTGGGACCCTCAAACTGAGTCCACCTCCATGTTCAGCTTTGACATGACTCAGCCGTACAGCCCTCCTTCATCTGCCAAAATGTTCAAGGTTAGTTTTATAAGGACTTTTTTTTAACATGCGTTATTACTAACTATGGATTTGGTAGTTTTGTTTGTGTGTGTGAGCCTGTGCGTGTGTGCATGTAGGTACTCACCTACTGTATTGAAGGTACAAAGTAGCATCTGCAGTCTGGAACTAATTCTGACAACATGATTTAAAATAAGGATTTATTTCTTAAGAATGCATTGCTGTTACTTGCTTTTTGAGTTTCAGTTTTAATTGTTAATTGTTGTAATTTATTGAAAATAAGAAGAAATCCTCCTGAAATACACACCCATATTATAAATAATAAACTGTTACACATGCTAATTACCTGAATATTTAAATTATAAATACTGACCTATTGTTGTCATTTGTATTTTTACTTTGGCAAAATGCACATATGTGTAGCTGTATTATTATTATACTAATAATTTTGGAGCCCCAGGAAGTTTAAATTTCACATCATACTCCATTATAAATATATGACAAGAGATTTTTCCACATTTATAGAATGTTCCCATGTTCATGGTTAGATTCTTTTTCCAGTTCAGTCTCCAGAACAGCTGCACAGCTGCATGACATCACCAATCTTCTCTCGTTTCTGTCTGTAGGGGACAGTGTTAAGTCCTCAGTCACTGACTGGATAGTCTTACAGTATCTGGATACCGTATAATAAAAGTGTGCTTCCCCTTTAAGACAAGTTGCACATACAGTACTGCTATCCTGTGGGAAGTCATGATTCATAAGCTCAACCTGTCCAACCAGCTCTTGGTGATATTCATTTTTATGAGGACTGTTTAAGCATAAAGCATGTTGGATTTCTGTTGTGTAACTACAGCATAAAAAAACACACACTGTATACATTTGTTTGCACTTTGACATGCCCCCTTCAAGACCCTGCAGTATTTAACAGTAATTAAGATGAAAATCTTGTTTCTGTGTTTGCCTTAGATTAGCTAAGTACAATAAGGCAGAGCTCCACCCAAAGTATCTGACATTTGTCATTGCTTTAAGTAAATACATGGGGATTGCTTAATAAACAGCTGATTATTATTGTCATTTGTAATGCAATGTACGCATCTTCAATATAATATACCTGCGACTGACCAACCTAGAGTTACGGTGCTACAATATGCTACAAAATGTCTGCATCTGAAAGCAAAAACTCAACAGGGTTGTATTCCTGTTCATTCAGTTTCTGTTTACGCATGAACTGGAAAATCTGTCCACAAACACTGTTTACCTGTTGTTTGAACACTACTGTCATGTGAGTGTCTGACAACATTGGAAAATATGTTGAAAATTGGTATTTTTATAGAAAAATGCCTGTTCAGACAGTGGAAATAATCAGGTTTAACATTCCTATCAGCTAAGATAAAATGTGGTATCTTTATTAACTTATTGGATTGCCCTAAAAAATGTATTTCATAAATGCAGTATATAAATGTTACGTTTTACTCCATTAGTTATGTCTGATCTAATTGACTATATATTTTTCTTAATTACAATGTAGTGTGTAGTAAGAAGGTGTAAGTAACAGACTGGAACCTTTGAGTTGCCTGGCTTCAGGCTGAAGGTGGGCGGAACTAGCTCCGGCAGGTCGATCCACACCCTTTCAATTTCACTGGATTATAAACCTCTTTGGCTTGTTTGCCTTATGAACAGTCTTCTTTTTTTACCGCATAGTTGCAATGATGCAAATAGTCATGCCCTCGAGTCAGACACTTTGTTCAGACTGTAGAGGCACAGAGGCAATTGCAACAAGTACTTCTTGTCTGCTTACACCGAGAGAGGACTTATTTTTTTATGAAGCCCCAGCAAGAAGAAGGACACTGACTTTAACAACTTTACCAGCATTTTTTAAACTATATAAGGGTTATTATGTCTTCAGGACAGCCCCAGTAACTTCAGGAAGTCAGAATGGTATGTAGCTAAAAGTGATTTGCAATGGTCTCTGCGACTTTTGTGTTTTTATCTGTGGTTCATGTTTCTAGTCCTAACATGTGCTCTTAATACTCAGTGTATATTTTATCATTGTGGTGCTTTGTCTTTTTTGTGTCATTGGCTGTCATGTAAATGGGGCTAAAACATGTGAAGCATACATTTAAATGTGGTTCATATTTCACCACAGATGCAGCTGTTAATTTAAACCATAGTTCAATATGAGGTAAAAATACAAACCAAAATGAAAAATAATCTCCTATGTCCATCTTGTTGTAGGACTTTCTTTCACTATTTATGTTAATCCTGTCGGTGTTACGTCAGTGTCACTGACAGACGACCCTTGAGCTGAGAATCAAATCTGTTTATATCTGTCTAGTTAGTCAGTAGTCATTCCAATGTGAACTAACTGTGACTGTCATCAGGGTGTCCTGATTTACATTTGCTTACTTTTTAAGCAAAGGTCAAAAAGAAGAATAATGCTATGGTTTTATATGTAGAACACTATAGTAGAATAAATTAGTACTATGGTCAGAAATGCCCCGAATGAGAATAAACATACTTTACCTGCAAATTATGAATTCTATATACCTACAGTATATATCTCAACCAAAGATAAATACAGAGTGATGATTTTTATGGTTCATAAAATAGATGTACATGGAAGTCGTACCACATTTTAAAGTCAGTAATATATGACAGAAATTTCAAGAGCTGTTTTTTTAGCA
Organism: Betta splendens; assembly: GCF_900634795.4. Classification (NCBI taxonomy): domain Eukaryota; kingdom Metazoa; phylum Chordata; class Actinopteri; order Anabantiformes; family Osphronemidae; genus Betta; species Betta splendens. Next base: position 15,231,795 of record NC_040900.2, on the reverse strand, counting down.
TAACCATACATTATAAACAAACTCTATATAGTTTGTCGAACGTATTTGTAAAAAAATCACAACACACCTGAAGTCTTTGAAAGTGTAAGTCCTGAAGCATAAAGCACAGAAAGGTAGCCAAACAACATTTTTGTTTTATTTAGACATTGGTCCTTTATATACAACATGTATGAAGCATATACTTCTTTATTTCTCTAAATTCAAGTCTGCCCACTTACAGAGTTCAGAGGAGAAGAAAGGCGTGTTGGATCGCTTCAGCAGTTTCTTCAAAAAAAAGAAGAGCAGTAGGCAGAATTCAGATGCCTCCACGGGGGTGACATCCCCGACTTCGCCACAGCTTAAACAGGAGGACAGACTTCAGATTCCAACTCACTCACAAAAAGACAGTGACCTAACAGGGCTGCACGTTGAGTCCCAAGTGGGAACAGAGCATGGAGACACACTCAGTCAAAGCTCTAGTCCCAGTGCCTCAAGCATGGCTTCTCTAGTGACAAATGAAGCAGATTTCCCATTTGCAGACAGTAACAGCAGTGGCAGGAGCAGTGTGAGAGAAATGAATGTGCAGAGGATCAGCACAGCTGGGGGGGAGAAGAATTTGGGCAATGCGACTCCCACCACTTTGGCTTCTGCTCCTAGCGCTCATCTGGGTGCTGATACAACCTCGGAATGTAGTTTCTCGGAGTCAGTAGTGGAGGAAGTAAGCCATAGGCTGCATATTAATTTGGAAGAAAACACCCTGAAGAATATGAGTGTTGCCAATGAAGAGAAAACAGTTAGCCCACCTACACTTACTTCACCTAATACCCCCCTGTCTATTTCTTCTCCAGTTGAGACCCCAAAGTCACCTAATTTGACCTTGATCAGCTTAGCATCAAAGAAAATGTCTGTGAAAACTGGAGAGACGGGGCACGTCGCTGCCCTAACGGGGGCTTCCACTCAGCAACAACAAGATGAACACTCGACAGATTTTGGTGAGGAAGACTCGAGAGACAAGAGACGTGATCAGATAGTCTCTGTAGAAACTATACCCACGACATGGAGCAGTTCACCTAAGAAAGATATGATAACCAGTGGGGATTCTCCCACTCAACTTCACAAAGCTATTTGGGTAGAAACATACCTGGGAGAGGAGGAGACTGTAGAAAGGGAGGTGGAGAATGAGAATGACGGGATGAAACAAGAGGAGGCAGACTCCCCTCCAGTGCTGGCTGTACCTGTCACAGTAATTCCTGTGTGCAGCTCAGAAAGCCAGGGTGCTGCAGACAGACCCTTTTCTTCTCCTCACACTTTGCCACCCAGTGGCAGCTTGCCGGAATTAAACATCTCCTTGACTACGTCTACAGGGGAGTGCCTGTACACAACCTTACCACAGCCAGGGGAGCCTGATACTGGCACAGACACAAAGCAAAGTTCCTTTCAGGAGAAACACAAGTTGAAAGAAATCTGTGTTACGCGGAAGACTGTAAATCTGCCTTCAAAGCACAGGATCTTTGCCCAGAAGGTGTACCTAAGCCCAGAGCCGGTGTTGGATGGAACCGAACAGACAGAAGAGGAGAACAACAGAGATTCAGTTTTAACTGGTTCAGATGCAACAAATGAACGGTGAGTGTTTGTCTGTTTCATATTTCTGTGTTCTTCCTCCCTTTGATCCTAGATGTAGCAGAACAGACAGCTAAGCTGACATGCAACCTGAGCTCTGAGTTCCCATGCTCCTTTGTAACAAGGAACAATACAAGCTCAACCTCCTCTAAGACACTGAAATATTCATATACAACACATTTAATCATACACAGCTTTTCGGTTTACAAAACATTACGACTACTTACTAAACAGTATAATACTAGGATTTTTTTTATTTTGCGTTTTTTTGTCAACTTTGTCAAGTTTGTCAAAAGGCCACAATTACAGTACTGTGTTTACAATGACGTATTGTCAACTGACGACCTTTATAAGTTAGTCTTTATTGTTTTTTTTATTTACAAACATGTTGCTCTCATTTCTGTCTAAAAATGTTGTCAGTGCGACTGATTTATTGTTTGCCACAGTAAATGCTGCAGGGTGGTTTGTGCATATATTAATTTGATCAGAGTATTGGTGGCGAGAGTAGTTTAGTTTAATAATAAAATCATACATTTAGGTCTTTTAGGACTTTACAAAATAACAGTCAAGGGACAGCTTGCTAGAAGTGAAATTATTCTGTTGTCATGTTCGTGTTTTACAAAGCCTCCTGCTGCTTACTATAAAGACACATTATTGTTATACATAGGAATAGCAGGATAAACATGTAGTGTTACTATTATATTCAGTACATAAGTAGATCAAAGCCTAAAAGAAATGCTAACATACAATAGTAGAACTATACCACCGGTAATTGTAATAAAACAAACGGCATTTAATTAATTAATTGTAGTTTGTCTCAAAATGCGCTTCTCTTTGAAAGACTGAGTGTTTGTAAGGGCTACAATTGTTAATGCTTACATGTACCTATCTTTCTTTTTTGTCGGGACAGTTTGCAAAATACTCGAAACAACAACAATGTGGAACTCACAGAAGACAACCATGAGCTTTTCACAGCGACAGACACAAATGCTCCTGAACCTCTAGTTACAGAAAGAAAGGACTCTAAGGTCTCTGACTCTGCGGATGCTGCTCTTCCCTCAGATATGTACAAGACAAAATCACAGTCTGGGGTAACAGGCCAGGAAGCCTACCAGACTTCTAAACAAGACCTTAAAGCAGCTGCAGGAAGTGGGGCAAGTACCCAATCTTCTGCAACTGGAAGCAAGGTCAGAAATGTCACAACTAAGGCAAAGGGCTCAAAAATAGGAGCATCCAGTGATAGTCCAACAAAAAGCAATGAGAAAATAGTTTCTATGTTACCAGTGCCTAAAGACCAAAGCACCAGTGGTCTTTCAAGTGCAAAGTCTAAAATACCCAAAAGGTCAACATCAGATGCTGAAGTCCACTCACCAGTGACGCCAGATAAACCGTCAGTGACTGAGGGTGCTGTGAAACTGCAAAAGCAATCTAAAATCAGAGAAGCTTTGAAATCTCCAATCGCTTCAACTAAAGCGGCCAGGAAACCAAGTTTTGAGGAAGCTAAGGGAGGGCAGCCTGCTTCAGGAGACATTTCCCCCACAAAATTCACATTTAGGACAGAAACAAAAGTTACTAAGGAAAAGTCAGAACTTAGCATTGACTCCATGAACCGGTTAAAAGGTGTAGGGAAAGGACATGAGGAGCGCAGTGGGAAAACGGGACAAACACCAGACACGGAAGTCCGAAAAAAGCAGAGTCACACGGAGAAGAATGCCTCCTCGGCATCAAAGACTCAGTTGCCTGTTTCTTCTCCAACAAGAAAGAGGAACGATGATAGAGGCATTCAAAGCAGTCCAGAACAAGAGGTGCCCTCTGATGAGAGACCTGGTCATGACGCACCACCTGCACTCCCTGAGAGTCCAAAGAAAGGTACTGTCCAGTAAGACAGCACGGGCTCAACTTGTCATGGTATACTTATGTTGGACAACAAAATCAAATGTCCTAATTCATTGATTTTCATTTAATGAAAACATATTATTTAATTTAATTAATTCTATGTCTACCTTTTTTCATTGTTCTTCTGTGTGCTACTTTCAACAGGAAGCCTGCTGTCATTAAGATCATCCAAACAACTCTCTAAACGAAGTACTAACTACGAAGATGGTGACACACTTTGTCTGTCTCCCACCAGGCAAGAGAAAACATCATGCAGACTTCCTAAGAATGAAAACATCAAACAACATCCGACATCAAGCAAGAGTCATTTAGAGGATTCCAGTGATTCACCGATATCTGTGAGCAAGCTTCCTACACGTGGTCAAAGGAGCTCAGACAAATTAAAAACCAGAAAGACGCCACATTCTCCAGCTGAAAGTTCTGATAAATCGGAACAAAACACAGGTCCAAACACTATTACAGAGACAGCTGTCAAAATATATGTAGAATCTATAGCCAGTAAGGTGGAGGAAAATGTTAGTAGTGATAAGTCAGTGATTATAAAAAAAGAAAGCAAACAGTCCAGGACCAGTGAAGTCCACATGAATAGAAAGGAGACAACGATGTTAGACAGTAGAACCACTCCCACATCTAAAGACACTTCAAAAATTCAAGCTATACCAAACAATAATATGGTTGCTACAGCAAATGCTAAGGAAACTGTCACACCTGTAGCAGACACACCGCCTAGTTGTGAGATTATAAAAGCTCAGTCACCAGTCACTGGTGATAAGGAGGTCGAGTTACTTATCAAAGAAAGACAACATGAAGATGAAGTACAAGCAAAATTAGAGTCTTCATCTCACACCCAAAGTGCCAGCACCACACAGGATGAGATAAGACCTCTGCTTCCACAAATCTCCCCTGAAGATGTTGATTTTTCTGAGACAACCCAGCTTATAATAAACCTAGAACCAGATTTAATACAGGAGAAAGAGGAAAACTGTGCAGTGCCAGTTCCTGAAACAGTATCAGGTAATAAACGTGTAAATTATATGACTGAAAAACCTGTAGCAGGTGAGAATATACAAAGCAACATAATGACCCACTTTGATGAGGAAGGCGTAACAGCGAAAAACGTTTCCCTTAAAGCGACAACAGAGTTGACTTCTAAAGGAGTAATGACAGATATTTCTGCTGAATCAGGAAAAACTATTGGCGTATCAGTTGACAGTAATCTGGTCAATACAAGCAAGCAAGAGCAAAATGAAAAGGATCAAACCCCAAATTTAATTCTTGCCAATGATACATTGCCTTCTATGTTAAGCACAGAGTTAGTGAAAAGGAAAAATTATGTTGGCGGGAAACTATCAGAGGCTTTGGACCTTCAAATGGACACTGTGACTGTTTGCAAATTTCCCAAGAATGTAGAAAGTCAGCTGAACAAAGAGCCTCTTTCACAGGGTAAAGGCTCAAAACCCAGTGAAAAGCTGAATGATGCTGCAATAGAAAGTAGTGTAAAACATTCACAGAGCATTTGCAAAGAAGAGCTTAAGGGCATAACCACTAAGGATAAAGTAAAAAATGTTACAAAACCAGAGAAAGTATCTGACCTGACATTAGAGGAGAAAGATTTACAGCCTAACTCTGAGAACAAGCCATGGACAGCAATTACAGATGCCCTGGAAGGGAAGAGCCCAGAGAGAGAGCAAGTAATGAGCTGCAGCCAGGAAACTGCAGCCACTGTGGCTGATGAACATGAATGTGAGACAAGTGGGATTAAGGAAACACAGCAAGCTGAGCAGAAGATAAGGGCATCAACTGTGAAAAATCACCCATTTCCAGCCAAACAAGATACAGTTAAGGTCAACAACACAGATAGAAAAGACAAACATGCTGCTGATGGACAGGAAAAGCAAAATCCAGAAATAAAAGCCAGCCAGAGTCCTGAAAATAAAGATGATCAAAGTAATAAAGATTTGAATTTAACAGCTAAGTCTAAAATGAGGAATCAAAAGTATGAGGAAAGTTTTCATGCTACAGACAAGTTTGAAGATGCTATAACAAGAGAGGAAAATATTAATAGAGTAGCAGGCTCCAAATATCCAGCTGTTGACCTAAAACAGGAAGCTGAGACACATAAAGCTCCCAATGAGGAAATGGAAAGCCATATTTTACAAATGGACATGGTTCAAAAATCGACAGAAAAAATAAACAATTCATCCAAACACAGTTCAGTCAAAGAGATTGTGCTTCTGGATGACAGTGAAAGTAATATCCAGCAAAATGTAATGATTAAAGATCAAAATGGGAGTATAATGAAACTAAACAAATCAACAGAATCCAAATGTTCAAATGAAGAATTAGAAGAAGAAACTTTGATTGGCAGATCAAAAGTTATGGAAAGAAGAGTAGAAATTAAAAAAACAGGTACATCTCAGAAACCTAATATTATTACTCCCAGTACTGAAAATAAAGAAAGGGCTGAAAGAAAGAATTTATGTTTGAGTGCAGTGAACAAGACTGGAGTTGAGACTGCTATTCTGCAAGTCAACAAGAAGAGGTCTGTAAATAAAAGTAACCAAATTAAATCTGTGGAACAATTGGAACATCCAAATTTTAAAACACCAGTGGAACCAGATACACTAGGGACTAAAGCCCTGAAGACTAAGGAAAAGCAAAATACAGAATCTAATACAATCCAAGAATTTAATTTGGAAAGCACTAATGGTGCCACAAGAAAAACAGAAAGCAAGTATTTGTCAGTAGCAAGTTCAAATGGGGCACCAGCTGTGATTGCTAATACTAAAGTGAAAAAACAGCAGTTCCAGGAGCACATCCTTGTAGGAGATCAACATGGGAAGATAGGAAAACCAGAAAAAATCACTGAACCCAAATCTCCAAATAAATTAAAAGAGGAGACAAAAGAAAGACAAACGAGTGATGCATCTCCCACGGAAGGGACAGAAAAAGAGGATTCAGCTTTAAATATTTTGGCTAGTAACACTGAATTTGAAACTTCTAACTTAGAAGTGACTCAAAATAACTCAATGTTTGTTACAATTCAAAGAAAAGAAACTGAGAATTTAGAAAGAAACAAAACAGAATTTGAATATTCTAACTTGAAACAAGTAACGGAATCAGAAAACACAGAAGTGAAGAAGACACGTGAAAGCAAACATGAAAAACATGACAGCATCCAAGCAGGTCCAAAAGAAAGAACTGAACGTACTCATTCACCATCAAAGACTTTCACTTTGGCATCAACAGAGATTGCTAATAGTGAAGTTGGCAACAAAGTTGTTCACATACCCATAACTGTTAAAGACCAAAAACTAGAGAATAAATCTACTGAGTCCAATGTCCTACGTGGAAATGTGCATTTAAAACAGGAAATAGACATAGTCAGAAAAGTGAATAGATCAGAAAGCCCAATTCAGGAAGTGAAGGGTTTAAGGACCAATGCACTGAGTAATCAGGATGCTGAAAATAAGCAAACAAAGGATTCACAAAAGATTCCAGATGGAAATGTTGACACTGAAATGGAACAGAAGTCCTTAACTGTAACTAATGAACACAAAGAGATAAAAGAAACAGACAAATGTAGTGGTCGACCCAAAGATTCCAACGCCTCAAACATTAATCAGGAACGTGAACCCAAGGTTGTAACCAAAGACTCCAGACTTGATCACTCAAGTGTTGACATAAATAACCAGCAAATCACAGTTACTGAATGTGATGAAGATGGAATCAAAGTAAAAAAGGAAGTGGATCAGAAAATAAACACAGCAAAAAGAGATGTTAAGCAAGAATCAGAGGGCATTCTCATAAAAGATGCATCTAACAAAGTAGTTGGCAGAGAGCAAAAGAAAATTGTCTTTACTAATGTTGAGAAGAGTGACACAATGGAAACAATAAAAACAGGCCATGGAGTGAACCAGGAGTTACAGATGTTAAAAGAGATCAATGACAACAACAGTGAGACTGCAAAGCCAACATTCATTGTCAACTCGTCTCTTCCCACAACAAAGAAACAATCCACTCCATCTCAGGTTACAAAGACAGACTCCCCGTCTAGCTGGTTGAATGTAGAACATAAGCAAAAGAAGGAGCACAAAAAAAGACTGAATGCGTCAGCCAGTGAGGATGAGTCTGCTGAGCTTGATGACTTTGAGGACTTTATCAAAAGCATTAAGGATGGTGGAACTCCTTTCGCACTACCTCCAAAGAGGCACGTTCGAAAAAAGTCTGCATCTCCATCGCCCCACTTTGTCATGCCAGCTATCAAAGAGGACCATTTTGAGAAAACGTTTGATCCTGAGGAATTTCAGTTTGGCCTAAGGAAGACTGGCACAGGTTTTAGGGATCCCTCCCCAGCTATGGTGATAAAGCAAAAAGCAGCAAACAGGGAAGAACAGACCAGGGGAACACGTGAACAAGATGGCGACTCGTCCACCACTCTTCGGTCATTAGTTGACGAGGTGGAAGGAAAGGATGGAGTCAAAGAGGGGACTGTAACCAGAAAAGAGCAACAAAACAATGGAGAAGAACCTGGGAAGCTGACATCAAGACTGGAAAGGATGTCCATCCTCTCCAGCTTACTGAGTTCCCCTCGGACCAGCAGGAAGAACAAAGAGGAAGCCACCCCTGCCTCAAATAGCCAGCTTTCATCTAAGCAACAACAAGATGTCCCCTCCCTTGGAAAGCAGTTAGCTAATGACTCACCTCAGCTTGGCAATGTAGATACGGAGGGCGTGAAAAGCAAACATAAAGGCCCACTGGTGGCTGGTGGTATAGGTAAGGTTAGTGAAGCAGCACTTAGCCCCTCCTCCCCTCCTTCCCCACCCTCATTCTCAGAGATAAAGCTGCCTGATCATTTAGAGAAATACCTCAAGAAGAACACAAAGGATCCTGCGGTGTCCCAGAGCTGTATGCAAATGACTAAAACTCAACTAAAGCCTGAGGAGAGTCCTGTTATGGACACACCCTCTATAGCTGGAGTACCTACTGTGGATGCTGGGCTAAAATACAACCAGATGAAAGCTCAAAATGGAATTAGTTCTACTAAAACAAAGGTGAGTATGACTTTTTAAAAAGAAAAAAAAAATATTTATTGAAAGCACTACAGGAGAACCAATTTGAATAGACCTGATGTGCTTTTATGCCAAGTACTCATATTACTACTGTAGCATGGTTGTATGTGCCCTCATTCCATATCCTGTTCCTTTGTTTTGTGTTGCAAGTGAGGACAAGACAGGAACATGTCCTTGCTGTGGAATTTTGCACAAAATCATCTCAATGAAGCTTAGCTGTCATGTCATGATACTAGACTAGATTTGCATTCAAATGCAAATAAAGCAAACTATGCAAACAAAGCATGTATAAGCCCATGGGCAATATTGTTTCGTACCAATGCGATCGCTAGGTTGTTGTGTTTGATGCTGACTGCAGTTATCAGGTGTTGGAACACAGAGTGTGACAGCTTCCTGTGTGTGGGACTTGATGCAGCCCACTCAGAATTGATCCTGCTGACCACTGTGCCACAGCAACAATATAAACAAGGTGTTCTTAATGCTGTGGCTGATCAGTGTAATGTGTCGGCTCCATGCAACTACAGTAGATACGTGTTTTGACAATGTTGGAACATAACTAGTGGTGTAACGTTATCAAAGTGTATGATAAAAAATAACTTTTTTTGGAAGTAATTATACATATTAATCCCTGTTGTTCATAATTTTACATTTCCTCAGACACCTGCAGTGAGAGGGGTCCACAAAAGACCTGGAAAGGTATTCTTAAATCTATTAAACCCATTTTTGCTTTATATGTGTTGGATATGATGTTGCAATAACAACATCATAATTGTTTTTGTTGAGATTGTTATGTATGAGAATGCCGAATTTGGAGGGGATATGTTTGAGATTTACCGTGACGTAGAAGACGCCACCTCCATGAAGCTGTCCCATGTCATCTCAGTCAGGACCATCAGAGGATGGTATGGCTCATCTTGTTGTTGTCTATTCATTGTGGACAAAGATCCTTTTGTTCTATACTGTTTGTTAACTGCTGTGAGACTAATAAACGGTTCTGATAAATTATTATTATTATTCTGATAAATCTGGTAAATTACATTAAAATCGAGTTGGGATGACAGAATTTTGCATTTTTTCTATCCTTGGATGTAATGCAGCTGTTCTTCTCCATCTCTCTCTTAAACTATGCACGAGACAAATTTTTTAATGATCAATTCCATCCTTCTTTAGTTGGCTTCTCTATGAAAAACCTGGTTTCCAGGGCCGTGTAATTGCCCTAGAGGAAGGCTCTATGGAGCTCATAGTGAATGTGTGGGCAGCGGAGGCAACTACAACAGCAGTGGATGAGAGGGGCCAGGTTGTCCCAACAGAGCCAATAGTGATAGGTTCACTCAGACTGGCAGTCAATGTAAGAAACACTGTTCATTTATCACACTGCATCAATATTATTATTGTAATTGTCTTTAGGTATTGGTCCCTGCAGAATTTATATAGGATCTAAGATTGAATTGTTTAATGGATGAAACAGTTATTTAATGGACTAGGGAGTTATTTAATAATAGTTATATTATTGCCACCTGTCTTGTACCAAGAGCTGGCATTCAATACTTCACTATATAAGCAGGGTTCCTTATTACTTACTGTAAGTATTGTAAAGTATTTACAATGCCAATTTGCTGAAATTGCTACAATGCCAAAAATAGTATATGATTCAAAACTGTACATTCTGTACTTACTGTAGAATAGCAATATTCTTTTCTTGCGCTTTGGCTCTGAAAATTTTAAATGCCCAGCTTCATTATTATATACATTATTATATACGTTATTGTCTTATTTTCATTTGTAGGACTATAGCATTCCCCAAATTGACCTGTTCACAGAGGTGAATGGGATGGGGAGGATGACATCTTACTGTGATGAAACTCTAGAGCTTGCCTCTTTTGGGATCCCGCAGGACACTGGCTCTATTAAGGTCCATTCTGGAGTGTAAGTTCCACTGTGCACTTGTCGTGACAAAATATTGCGTAATGCATATACAGTACTGTACTGTGGAATGTTGCATCAAAAAGTACTGAATACTGAATAGCAATGTTGAATGAGTTACCTTATGAGTTGTCTAGTGTTAGGCAAAGAAGAACTTTAGCTAGCAAATTTTAAATCAATGGTTACTCTAGGGCAGTGGTTCTTGTTGGAGGTACTGAACCCACCAATTTCATATGCAGATTCCTAGAACCCTTCTTTATTGAAAAAAAATGTGTTTTTTTTAAATTCAAGACATAGATATATGTTTTACTGGTTCATAAAATGAATTGTGTATTAATAGCACTGTGTTCAAAGAACAAAACCAATACAATGCATGAACTCAAATTGTATACAAAATTTTTCAAAAAAGACATGACCTTTTGTAATACTACCACACTGAAATGGTTTCAATTTTTTACCTTATTTATTCCAGTGATGAACTTATCACCTAATTTCCACCAGGCTACACCGCTACAATAATAATGAATATTTACTGTTTTCTTTTACATGTTTTTAACACTCAAGAGACCACTTGAACACTGCAGTAGCGGCAAAATGAATTGGCCTCATTCAACAGGTTGAATTTGAACGTAGCATCCAACTCACAGACAGGCTGCTTGGTTTGCTCACCAGTCTCTGCACCACCGGAGTCTTTTCTTTTACTAGTTTGATTGATAGAGGGGATGAGCCAATCAGCTACGTGTGAAAACAGTTTTTGGTGATGTACGTGCCAATCACAATGAAATCAAAACATGACAAAAAAGCAGTGTCAGAACTATCGTATATTGGCTCTACCATATCCTCGATCGCGCAAACCCCAAAACTATAAATACAATAATTACCGTATGTCTGGCAACACTGGCGCCAAATCCCCTGCAGCACAGATTGGCCAAGTAATGTAGCAGGATCATCTGCAATCAATGATCGCCAAGCGGGTGTGTCATCACGAATCATATGAGTCGTGAGCGTGTCTTGTGTCTTGACCTCCGCCGAACCCTTGAGACTGACTCAAGGAACCCCTAGGGTTCGATCAAACCCTGATTAGGAAACACCTAGCACTACGGAACAGTTTTCAAGTTATTATTGATGCATCTTTCTGCCAGCTTATCAGAATGTTGGTGTACTGTGCAACTTCTGTTTTTTGTTTATGATGGAATGCAAGCTGCAGGCCAACACTTTTCATAGTCATAGTTTTGACTGCAGATGACTGCTGGAGGGTCGTACTTAAATTTTGAATATTTTGTGGTGTAGAGAGTGTAAGTTCTGCATTTTGCCCATTACTGTCATGTTAAGGACACTACCCACTTCCCCTTCCTTTCTCTCACCCACTCCCTCTTGCTGTGATTGTGTGTCTTTAGCTGGCTGGTGTACAGTGATCCAGGCTTTGGTGGTATGGTAGGAGTCCTGGATGTGGGAGAATATCCCTGCCCAGAAACCTGGGGGTTCCCTGAGCCCTACATCGGGTCTCTCAGACCTCTCAGCGTGGTATGTTAAATAAAATATTCATGCACATTTACACTGAACTGTCGGTTTTCTTTTCTTGACAAATGCATTCATTCATTTTAGGGAGCCATAAGGGTGGAGCATCCTAACGAAGTCAAGGTTTGTTCTGAATCGCATTAAAAATGTTACACAGTATCATTATCTGTGTCAACACAAACCTCAACTATTGAAATTCTAAATTTCAATAGTTGAAATTTGCCTGATTGAGCTTTATCTTTATGTGCCTTGTCAGTGAAGAGCAGAATTTTGAATTCTATTCTAGAATTTAAAGAGCAACAAAGCCATGGATTCATTTTTCAGCATTACTGCGAGAAATCTCCTAATTTGAGCAATATTCCTGAAATCGAAATAGACGGTTCTAATTTCTTTAATCTGTGATGTAAAATGGATGTCTTGGTCAAAGATGACACTAAGGTTCCTCACAGTAGAACTTGAAGATACAGTAGTAGTAGGTCAGTCTGATTTAACTATTGCATGTATCTCTGGGATTTTTGGGCCCAAGTACAGTAACCTCAAGTTAATTTGTATGGGGTGCCAAATGTAAAAGGAGCACCTATAACTAGTTTTCTCACATTTAACTAAATGACACAACATGTTTTCTCACATTTAGTTAAATGTGCAAAAGTCTAAATGTAAATGTTAAATGTTAATTGTAAATGTTAAATGTAAATGTTAAATGTTAAATGTTAAATGTAAATGTTAAATGTTAAATGCTAAATGTTAAATGTAAATGTTAAATGTAAATGTTAAATGTAAATGTTAAATGCTAAATGCTAAATGCTAAATGTTAAATGTAAATGTTAAATGTTAAATGTAAATGTTAAATGTTGGCCGAGTGTAAACTGAATATTCATGAATGGGCAAGTAGACTCCACCCCTACCCTCAAACAGCGCTGGTCTCAGATCAGAGACGCAAACTCAATCACCTCAAACAGTGCGTGCAAACCCCGCCCACATCTGATCTGGAAACTTTTGTTTTTAGCCTGGACGTAACTTCGGCTAGCTAGTATAGTTAGCCAACTAATCCTCCACCGGCGCCACAGAAATATTCTTTTTAAACCTACTTGACTCCTCATTAATGGTGTTTACGACAGAACGGCAGTTTGAAGCGGAGCCTCAGCCCGCACACCTGCCGTTACAGCCCGTTCAATCTCCCCCAACGGGAGGGAGTCGGAGCTGGCAGCCATGATGGCTTCGACTTCAGGCTTCTCTGTAGTATTTTCGTGCACCGAACCAGAGTCAGATGTGGGCGGAGCTATGCGTACTGTTTGACGTGTTTGAGTTCGCGTCTCTGATATGAGAGCAGCGCTGTTTGAGGGTAGCGATGGAGTCTACTTGCCCATTCATGAATATTCAGTTTTACACTCGGCCAACATTTAACATTTACATTTAACATTTACATTTAACATTTAACATTTACATTTAACATTTACATTTAACATTTAACATTTAACATTTACATTTAACATTTAACATTTAGATTTAACATTTACCATTTACATTTATATTTAACATTTACATTTATATTTAACATTTACATTTAGACTTTTGCACATTTAACTAAATGTGAGAAATCATGTTGTGTCATTTAGTTAAATGTGAGAAAACTAGTTATAGGTGCTACTTTTACATTTGGCACCCCATAAATTTGGAGTTAGTTGAAGGACATTACAACCGCAGGTCATTCTAATTCACGTTGTCATGGCTTTGACCCCTTTTATATCCTTCTCTCTTCCAGGCCTTAGTGTTTGAAAAGTCCAACTTTGATGGTGCGTGCATTGAGGTAGACAGTAATATCTATAACTTGATAAATCTGGAAGAAGAGGAAACAGACAAACATAATAAGAACACGAAGACACTGCCCACAGTGGGGTCTCTAAAGATACTTGGTGGTCTGTGAGTATCTAATGATGTAATCTGCGCATGCTTACCTTTCCTGTTGCTAGGGCAAAATGAGGTTGACAGTTTTGTTCACTTTCGCTCAATTTACAACAAAAGTCATCGTAATTTTTACCTGAGCAAAATTCATTCTTAATAGCCGTTTAGTGATGCTTGTGATATTGTCCTTGAAGCTGGGTGGCCTATCAAGAGGTGAACTTTGGGGGTGCACAGTTCGTCCTGGAAGAGGGGGAGTATCCTCACTGCAGTGACTGGGGGGGGACCGAAGATGGGCTCTTGTCACTCCGGCCTGTGTGTGCTGTAAGTATCATCTGAAAACCTGCAAGAATCCTGTTTGATGAGACTTTACACAGTTCCTAATTGATTCCTGTACTGAGATATTTCAAATTAGAAAATTGAAGGTTTTTTTGTATTTTCCCAAGGATTTTGTGTCTCCACACATTAAATTGTTCAGCGAGCGGAACTTTGGTGAGCTGGGGCTTAGTGTGGACTTGCTGAATCCAATCATCAACATGGAGGACACCCACCATGGTAGCAAAACCCAGTCCGCCAACGTGATGGGTGGAGTGTAAGTTAAAGACTTGCAGACGCAAGCTGTTACTACATGTAAACATGTCCACCTAACACATACTGTACACAGCCTCAGAGGTTACAATTGAGAAATATCTAGTGTGACTGAGGCATTTGTATTATGTGTCGCGTCTCAAATCAAAACAGTATGTTCTGAAAATGCGTTGTTTTTGGTTCCTGGCAGATGGGTGGCATTTGAACAACCTGGGTTCAGTGGAGAGCTCTATGTGCTGGAGAAAGGCCTGTATGCAAGTCCTGAGGACTGGGGGGCTCAGACCTGCAAGATCTCATCCATACAACCAGTTTTTCATGTAAGACACTATTTAAAATTATTTTTCAGTCATCCAGTAGTGCATCTACAGCTTAATGGCTCCAGATTTTTAAATGTTTTGTCTTTTGTTATTTTCTTAGCTCGTAAGTTGTCCATTATTTATTCACATATTACTTGTATTACTTTGTATTAGTATTATCGCTTGTAAGAATTTTGGTGCTAAGGTTTTAATGGTAGACTAAAAAAAGGCTAAAAGACTAAAAAAATGACAATATGCAAGATAAACATAACAAAGGAACCAAGCTCCAACCAAGAGTTCTAAAAGATATTATTATTTATTCTTAGCTATGAAGTAATGTCCAAATTGCTAAGTACTCACATTAAGTGCTTTTATACCTTCACCACTAAACGGTGGAAGATTACTTTATATACAGTAGCATGATGACTGCTTGGTCTCATTATGGGCTGCATATCAGTGAAAAAAAGTTTCTGTTCAGAAATATATATATTATATTGTAAATATTACACATACTGCACAAAAACCACTGCCAGCATGCATATTATACCCACCTGAAAATGTCAGAATAAATACTGTAAAGTGAGATACTTACAGTATAAGTACATTTATAGTTTTTATTTTAAATTTTTTTACCCTCTTGCATTACTTTTAAAACTTTGCAAAATATTCCTTCATACCAACAAAAAGTTTTCTTAATGGCCTGTATGTTCTGCCTCTGTGTTGTAGGATTCGCTGATGGGGACAACAAAATTTAAGGTACCATCTACGGTGCTTTATGTGTCAGAAGAGTGGTTGTGTTAGTCGAGTGACTAAGTGCGTTTTGATGCGTGTGTGTTACAGGTGCAGCTGTATTCTGAGCCAGACTTCCAGGGTAAGCTGGTGGCTCTGGAGGACAGTACAGCAGCTTTGGTTGAAGACTTCCTGCCCAGGTCCTGCAAAGTGTTGGCGGGCAGGTGGGCACCATTAGAACTGTAATTAGTGAGGAAGTTATTTGCAAATCATTTTGAACAATATTGATGAATGTGTGTGCTTGTGTGTGTTGCTGCATGTCAGCTGGGTGGCATATGAGGGAGCTCGTTTCACAGGCAACATGTATGTGCTGGAGGAGGGAGAATATCCCAACACAGAGGCAATGGGCTTCTTGTCCTCAGACTCTACCATCCGCTGCATACAGACCACTGGACATGTAAGTGGTGTATGTGCGTGCGTGCGTGCGTGCGTGCGTGTGTGTCATAAATGAAATGTCTCCTCTGTCCAGGAGTTCTCTCTGCCCTCCATCATCTTGTTCAGTAAGGTTGGCTGTAAAGGTCGCAGGGTGGACTTAACTAGTGGAGCTGTAAACCTTCAGCAGGCGGGCCTTCATACACACATACGCTCCCTGGTGGTAGAAGGAGGAATGTATGTCACCATTTTATACTTCCACAGTTATATTTTAGACATTTTGAGACAGTAAATCCTAACATAGCAGTCACATTTCTAATCTGAATCTAAGAGTCAACAAAGAATTATACATTGTTTCCAATTGTCGAAGGCTAAAGTGAAGGCTAAACTAGTACACATGGCTATCTTGACTCCAGGTGGGTTTTGTATGAAGGCACAAACTACCGTGGTCGACAGCTGCTTCTTCAGCCAAGTGAAGTGGGTGATTTGTGCAAGTTAACTGGCTGGCAGAGAATAGGATCCCTACGTCCATTACACCAGGTATAAACAGAGAACTACTCAAGTACAGCAATTTCAGTTAAATCTCATGTTCATAAATGTTTTGTTTACAAAAAGCCACATTTTTAACTCATAGTATATAATTAGTTCAATATAAATTAAATCTAATGTGGTGTTCCTGCAACAGAAACAGATGTACTTCCGTCTGAGGAACAGGAAGACAGGATGTGTGATGTCCCTGACAGGATCTGTGGAGGATGTCAAGCTGATGAGGGTTCAAGCACTGGAGGAAAGTGGTGGGATAGAGCAAGTGTGGCTCTATCGAGAGGGACAGATCACCTGCAAGGTACTGGACGGGAACCGCATCATTCATAGGAGGGACAAATAGGTCAGGGTTACTTTAAAAGGACTCTACTCCTCAGCAGGGAGTGGGCGTAGCACTGCAGCGAGGAAGAGAACCTTCACCTACTTTCCACATACAAACAGCCAATTGTGTTGGAATGACCCAGCCCAGAGCTACTGATTGAACATATCTGTTTGTTGTAGGATCTTTCTGAACCACCAGTTCTACATCTTACACTAGTATATGAAAAATGTGACCATTTAGATAAATCATAAATGTATGTGTGTATATAAATGCGATGTCGGACACTGTTTTCGTACAATAACTCTTTGCTTGGAAACAAGGGTCAGACAATATACAAAACAGGATACATGTTCATAAAGGAAAACTACAGCACAGAGAACTTAAACCTGTAGGTTTTAGTGTATATAAATATATATAAATGAGATTAAATAGAACTGATTTTCAGAGCTTATGATGAAGTTTTTGGAGTTCTGGTTTGGCTCTTAACACAAGTAAAAAAAAATGTTTTATTACAATGTAAGACTCTTATTTCGGAACCCTTATTTTGTCTACCCTGTCCTCAGCTGTTGGAGGACTGTTTTCTGGAGACTTCAGGCAGCATTCTGATGGCTGGCTGTCGGCTTTGTGTGTCTCCTGAGCGAGGCAAAGAAAACCAGCTGTGGAACGTCACCACTGACGGGCTGGTGCGCTGCCTCGTGAAGCCTGATCTGGTCCTAGAAGTCAAAGGTCAGAAAGCTGAGTCCTATCACACTTACGTTTCATAAGAACTGACTACTATGGTCAGTGCAGCTTCAATATGAATTCCAACACAACATTGCCATCTCCTGGTGCTATACAGTGGAGCAGCATCGCCTTTCATGTCGTGGTGTAAACACTCTGTACAGTAAATATATTTCATCATATAAAGCTATATATGCATATGTGCTCTCTCTGTGTCCCAGGTGGTCATCAGTTTGACAAGAACCAGGTGATTCTCAACATGTATGAGGAGAGAAAACTGAACCAGAAGTGGACTTTGGAGGTCCTGTGATCTGATAAGTTCACTACAGTACAGGGGATTTTTTCTTCAAAACAGATGTTTAGTCATTTAAGGAATGAACGGCAACCATTGCCTGTATGGGATATTGCCATTATTAACCAATCTCAGTGGCAACAGTTGAAACAGCAGGTGATCAAACATATATATGTATGTATACCCAAGACTCCATGACCTGTCTGCACTGCATGTACTGTAGAGTCAGCCTTGTTTCAGGGCTTTATGATGGTACGTTTCTACAGTGTCTGTCATGATCTGTGCAAATATGAATGTAGTGGCCTTCACACTGACAGCTGCGATACAAAATCGAATACACACTCCAAAGATGTTTTTTAAATGTGTGTAGAGTTTTTTTAACTTTTTAGGACTTTATAGTTTTTACACTTTTTCACAAACTGAACTTTACCATTCCAGACTGTACATAAGCAAGTGTAAAGTATAGTGTCCAATTTTAAAAGCGATGCTTACTGTTGACTGTAAATATGTGAATGAACAACCGAAATCCATTACAGATGAAAATGTAATTATCTTTTCTGTATCCTTTAATGCACAATAAAAAAAGTGTAAGGGCCGACCTTCAATCTTGTAATAGTTAGCTGAATGTGTGTGTATGTGTATAAGTGTACCTGCAACTGTGACAGCCATCAATGTGCGCAAAACAATTTCCCTCTGATGAATAAAGTTTTTTTAATCTTGAATCTTGATCATATTGCACAAGCTATAAAGCAGATACACTCACTTCCTATTTTGACTTTATAAAGCTTAGTCATGCCACAGAGTAATGCTCGTCTGGAACATATGAAGCAAGTAATATTACTCGAATGATCATTCTAAATAGTTGTTTTGGTTAAATATTAAATACAAATTAGATCAGTAATGAGTTGCAATTTCATTTGATTCATGTATCACAAATTTGTGTTTAAGTAGAAATGTGTCTCATCAAAATCAAATCAGGTAATTGCAGGACACTTCTATTGTAGTGTTTATCTAAGCTTGCTTGGAAGAGTCAAATGTTCTGTAATTGAAAACAGCCCCCGAAGCATGCAGGCTGACACAAACTACATGAAGTAGATATGTGTCTTGATGATGATGATGATCATCATCATCATCATGATGATGATGATGATGATGCATGTTGTGCGGTTGGTGTATGGGGGGGCCTGTTCTCTGCTCAGGGTGCATGGATCTGCTGCCTGGGTGGTCTCTTCTGCTGACTCCACCGCCAGCCTCTTGTTGTGGTCCCTTTGGGTGCTGTCTCTGTGGCTGCTGCAGCTCTGCCTGGGGGGCTCTGTGTGGGCGGCTTGGGTTGCAACACCTGCCCTCCTGAACTGAAGGTGTGTGGGCTCCCTGGCTGCTAGGATTCTTTCCTCTGCTTGTTGGATGGGCGTAGTGGCCGAGCTCCTCACATCACCCTGGCTCAAGTGGCATTGTTCATGCACCAACGTCTGCCTCACTCTTTGGGTGAACAATGTTAAGCTACAGCTTTATTAACCTTGTAGTGGGACACTCAACACCTGAGCTGATAAACAGGCTTTGGTATTTCTCTAGTTTCTCATGTTCCTTTTTCCTGATGTTGCCATCGCTTGGTATTGCCACATCCACCACTACGGCTTTCCTCTGCTCTTTATCCACCACCACAATGTCTGGTTGGTTCGCCATTACCATTCTGTCAGTCTGTATCTGGAAGTCCCACAGGATCTTGGCTCGCTCGTTCTCTACCACCTTGGGAGGTGTTTCCCATTTTGACCTTGGGGTTTCCAGTCCATACTCTGCGCAGATGTTCCTGTATACTATGCCAGCTACTTGGTTATGGCGTTCCATGTATGCTTTCCCTGCCAGCATCTTATGTGCTGGACCGTCTCAGGGGCCTCTTTGCACAGTCTACACCTTGGGTCTTGTCTGGTGTGGTAGATCTGGGCCTCTATGGCTCTGGTGCTCAGGGCCTGCTCCTGTGCAGCCAGGATGAGTGCCTCTGTGCTGTCCTTCAGCCCAGCCCTTTCAAGCCATTGGTAGGATTTGTTGAGATCAGCCACCTCAGTTATGTTCCGGTGGTACATCCCGTGTAAGGGCTTGTCCTCCCATGATGGTCCCTCTTCCAGCATCTCATCCTCTGTTCTCCACTGCCTGAGACATTCACTCAGCACGTCATCTGTCGGGGCCTTCTCCTTGATGTACTTATGGATCTTGGATGTTTCATCCTGGATAGTGGCTCTCACGCTCACTAGTCCTCGGCCTCCTTCCTTGCGGCTAGCGTACAGTCTCAGGGTGCTGGATATGGGGTGGAACCCTCCATGCATGGTGAGGAGCTTTTGTGTCTCAACATCTGTGGTCTGTATCTCTTCCTTTGGCCACCTTATTATTCCCGCAGGGTATCTGATCACTGGCAGAGCGTAGCTGTTTATTGCCCGGGATTTGTTCTTGCCCATGAGCTGGCTTCTTAGGACTTGCCTTACTCGTTGGAGGTATTTGGCTGTTGCCGCATTCCTTGTTGCCTGTTCAAGGTGGCCGTTTGCCTGTGGTATTCCAAGGTACTTGTAATTGTCCTCAATGTCTGCTATTCTTCCTTCTGGGAGTGAGACCCCTTCTGTGTGGATCACCTTGCCTCTCTTTGTCACCATCCTCCCACATTTCTCGAGTCCGAATGACATCCCGATGTCCGAGCTGTAGATCCTGGTGGTGTGGATCAGCGAGTCGATGTCTCGCTCACTCTCGGCGTACAGCTTGATGTCATCCATGTAGAGGAGGTGACTTATGGTGGCCCCGTTCCGGAGTCGGTATCCATAGCCAGTCTTGTTTATTATTTGGCTGAGGGGGTTCAGACCTATGCAGAACAGCAGTGGGGACAGTGCATCTCCTTGGTATATGCCACATTTGATGGATACTTGGGCAAGTGGCTTCCCATTGGCTTCAAGGGTGGTTCTCCACAACCTCATCGAGTTTGCAATGAAGGCCCTTAGAGTTCTGTTGATGTTGTACAGCTCCAAGCATTCAGTGATCCATGTGTGTGGCATTGAGTCATAGGCTTTCTTGTAGTCGATCCAGGCTGTGCACAGGTTGGTGTGTCGCATTCTGCAGTCTTTGGCGACTGTTCTGTCTACCAGGAGTTGGTGTTTGGCTCCTCTGGTATCCTTACCAATGCCCTTCTGTGCTTCGCTCATGTATTGACTCATGTGCCCACTTATCTTAGCTGCGATGATGCCTGACATGAGCTTCCATGTTGTGGAGAGACAGGTTATTGGCCGGTAGTTGGATGGGACTGCACCCTTTGAGGGATCCTTCATTATCAGGATCGTTCGCCCTTCGGTTAGCCATTCAGGGTGAGTCCCATCCCTTAGCAGCTGGTTCATTTGTGCTGCCAGGCGCTTATGGATTGCAGTGAGCTTCTTTAGCCAGTAGACGTGGATCATGTCAGGGCCAGGTGCTGTCCAGTTTTTCATACCTGAGACTCTATGTTGGATGTCTGCCACTGTGATAGTCACTGGATTCTGTTCAGGGAGGTTGCTGTGGTCTTCCCTCAGATCCACCAGCCACTGTGCATCACTGTTGTGTGATGCCTCCCTTTCCCATATACCCTTCCAGTACTGTTCAGTTTCCAGCCTTGGTGGGTCTGCTCTGTTGTTATTACCCTGCCATTGAGAGTACACTTTCGCAGGTTGTGTTGCGAACAGCCGGTTTATTCGTCTGGCTTCGTTATCTCTGGTGTATCTCTTTAGGCGGCTGGCCAAGGCTTGTAGCCTTTGCTTGGCAATTTCGAGTGCTTCAGGTATGGTCATCTGGCTGTACCTCTTAGGCATTGGTCTTTTCATTGCACCTCTCTGGGCCTCTGTCATTTGGCTCACTTCCCTCTGAGCTGCCTTGATTTTTGCCTCCAACCTTCGTTTCCATGGTGGGTATTGTTTCTCATGGCTCCCATGGTTGCTCTTATAGCCAAGCACCTCTAGGATCACTGATGCTGAAGCGTATATCAGCTCATTGGTTTCTGTGATTGTTGTGGTAGGGATCGCTCTCAATGCTGCATTCACATCTTCCATGAGACTTTCTGATGGCACTTCACTTAACCGTTGTAGTGGGGTTCGGGGTTGCCTGTTTATTCTCGCCATGATCTTATCTTTCAGGTCAGTCGCTGCCTCGCTCAGCGTATCTGTGCTTATTGGGGCTTCGTACCCAATTTCCGGTTGGGGAGATGGTGAAACCTCCCCTCTGACCTGGCGTCCTGGCTCCCCCTTGCCGTAGCATTTGTGTTGTATCTCGTCAATCTCAAGTTGTGATAGCAGTTGCCGTTTGTGGATGTTGGAACACTGAGCTACTAGTTGCTTCGCCATCAGCCTTGAATGTGGGTTTCTCCGTTCCCATTCACCGCACATTCTTTGCATGTAGCCCCTCTGACTAGGGTTACTTGAGTAGTAGCATTCCAACAGAGCCTTGTTCTCGCATCTCAGCCATTTCTTTCTTGTTCCAGTAGCCCACTTCTCGCCAAGGTGCTCTGGTTCCCCAACACCTGACGCAGACCTTGTTAGACCGGGCGACGTCTGAGCCGGTATCTCATGTGGTTCATTGTCTCTCATGATATGAGGTAGGCGGTAGCTTGAAGGGTCTTGCCCAAGGACCCACACTGGATGCCTATTCGCCCTAACGGGGATTCGAACCGGGAACCCCCCGCATGCAAGTCCTTACCGATTGAGCTATCCAGCGAGAGATATATATATATATATATATATCTTCAAATATGCACTGGAACTGAACAGATATTCAACTTTTCTCTTCATACCTAATTTTGTCTTTTTCTCTCGCTGGATATATATATATATATATATATATATATATATATATATATATATATATAGAGAGAGAGAGAGAGAGAGAGAGAGAGAGAGAGAGAGAGAGAGAGAGAGAGAGAGAGCAACATCAGGAAGAAGGAACATGAGAAACTAGAGAAATACCAAGGGCTCAGAGAAGAACTGGAGAAGGCTTGGAAGGTGAAGGTCACAGTGGTGCCTGTGGTGATCGGAGCACTAGGGGCTGTGACCCCCAAACTGGAGGAGTGGCTACAACAGATCCCTGGAAAAACATCCGACATCTCATTCCAGACAGCAAGGAACAGCAAGGATACTGCGCAGAACCCTTAAGCTCCCTGGCCTCTGGTAGAGGACCCGAGCTTGGAAAGTGGATGAGACCACCCGCGGAGGGTGAGAATAGAGTGTATATATATATATACCCACCACTCTATTCTCACCCTCCGCGGGTGGTCTCATTCACATATATATATGTGTGTACTTGATTTTTTGTGTGTTTTTGCTCCATCATTTCCCTTCATCTGACTTATCAAATGGTCATTTGCTTGACATCTACATATATTGATGCAAGACACCTGTACCAGTGTTCAAAACAAAAAGCGAAAAAAGAAAAGAATTCTGTTAAATCAAAAAACTAAAGCAAATTGGGATTTTTACTTACCAACCAATCTATCAATGCTTTAAAGAATACAAAAGGAGCTGCAGCAATATCAGCATCCAAATAACACAAAGCTAGAAAAGGCAACAAGCAGTCACCTTATTCGTGATTTGTGATCTGAATAAACCATAAAGCAAAAAGATTCAACTCGAATCATTATGATTCATTTATTTCTTCATTTCCTAATAACTTGGCAGAAAATCAGGAGTCAGTGCTATAGGTCGCCCCCTCCTTTGCTGATCTGGACCACCGTCTTTCCTCGAGAGTGACCCTTCTCCACCTTTTCCAGGGCTTGTGGAACTTGGGAAAATCTGAAAGTCTCTTCCACTACAGGTCGTATCTGAAAAAGACGCATAATAGTACATATATAGTGGAACAGAGGCAGGTTAAAATAATAAAAAATAAGGAAGTCAGAGGTTCACCAACAACTGAGTGCTAAGAAGCAGAGGTTCATCATCACTAAGCAGTTAAAAACAAATGTGGTCAAGTACCTGCCCTGCATCCACCATTTCCCTAATTTCATCCAAAGCAGGACCACTTGGTGCAAAGAAACCCCAACGGTAGTGAACTCCTTTAACAAGATGCTGCATAAAAACAAATATAACACAATACACTGGTTTCACAAACTATGTTGCTTTTATATAAATACAATCTGCTCACTATGTTCTAGTCGGGTGTATTTTAGATAAAGCTACATTTCTTCTCTTCTGTAGAAGAGAAGAAATGTAGCTTCTGTGGGCGGAGTATGTTTTTGCTTCCTGTCTATAAACTTCACATTTTTACTTTTGATCTACTTGTGGGTAAACCTTTTTGAATAGATGAAGCACACATTCCTATTCATGAATCTGCAGAACTCATGATGACTATTTTAATATGTTTTCTATACAGTACGTCATCCAAGTCCTGTATTCTCATGTAAATGTGTCATTTCAGCTCAAATGACAATTTGTCATTTGGAAATGTTAGGTCATCAAAATGTCAGAGTACAGTGGGTGCAAATGACACAAAGCTGCTTTAACATGGATTCACCTTGTGGGAGAACACTGGAAACAGTCTACAGCATAAAAGAATAAAAACAAAAGCCTGCCACAGCTCTTGGTAATTAGTTTGAATGCAGTCTTTTTGTCATGTTATAATGTCATGGAAACAGCCACAGAATCAACATTTCCAAGGCGTCATTAAAGCATCACATTGTGTTGCTACTTCATTTATAAATAGTGCACAGCACAGAATCAATGAACACCAGCCCCCTGCAAACGCTGCATGAACTCCGTTCAATGTCACAACTCCCTCTGCTTTAAATTAAAAAAGGGGCCATCCCGACCTGCGACCTTCCTCTGTCTGCACTACTTATTCTTTTCAATGATTGAAGTCTGTTTTTATTACCTGTAGCTACATTACACAATATTTAAAGATCATGTTGAACAATGTGCTTTCTCTGTAGGAAGTGCTACTTTATGCTTATATTGGTGCAGTATTTTTCCGATGACTAATGCTGCTTGTATGACATAGTCAGACACGAAGCAGCATTTATAGCTCTTTCTCTGGTCAAATTGTGCACACAGGTTTTACATGAGCTTTTCAACAGTTTTTTTGCTGCCTGTGTAAAAATAAGATACATTTTCCTGGTGACTACAAAATTATGATGAAATTGTGATGAAACCTTTACCAGATCAGCCAAAAAACTGATTAAAGCTTCCAAAGTCAATGCCCAAATTTGTATGTTGAGCCCAAAGAAAATCAAGGTATTGATGCCTTTTTTGACATTAGTAATATAGTGTTAAAAACATAGGAGAAGAATAGGTACTAACTACTGAGGTTTCATTTCTGTGGAAAGCGGTGACAAACACACACACAAGCCACAAATGCACTGCAGGCAAGCTTTGCTCTGCATGCTCATACTGACAGGATGTTCCTGGAGGGTGTGTGTAGAGAGTGAGGAAATAAAAAAAAGGATTTAGACATCACTTGTTGGCATACTGTCAATGTGGTATTGTTTAAATTTTTGTCCATTTTTATAAAAAGTAACCTTAGTCTACTATTACCACTTTATTAGATCTAACTTTAACTTCAGGTGAAGGCCCACAGCCGTCTGTCTTACTGTAGCAAATTTACCTTGAGGGCCTTGGTTGCCAGTGTAGCAGCAGTCTGCATCATACCATCAGCAATACCTAGCCTGTCCGTGTTCTGTATGAAAGGTGTCACCAGGGTGACATACTTGGCACCACTCCAAGGCTTAAGTAGGTTGAGGGCCCAGCGCTCCGTGTCACCACCTATATTATCCAGGATCAGGTCAAATCTTGAGTGGAGAGGGGGTAGGATAGTAAAAATACATCCGATAATAAAAATAAATAGAAGGGGAATTAAAGGAAAAAAGACATGAGATGTAATAATCGTGTCTGTGTGTGTGTGTTTGTGTGTGCGCGCGTGCATGTTTGTGTGTGCGTGTGTGTGTGCGCGTGTGTGTGTGTGTGAGTGTGTGTGTGTGTGTGCGCGCGTGTGTGTGTGTGTGAGTGTGTTTGTGTGTGCGCGCGCGTGTGTGTGTGCGCGCGCGCGTGCGTGCACGTGTGTGTGTGTGCGTGTATGTGTGCGTGTGTGTGTGTGTGTGTGCGCGCGTGTGTTCTCTCACTTCTCCAGAGCACTGAGTGGCTCCTCAACAGGTCCAGCAGTATAGTCCACCACGTAATCAGCCCCCAGTTCCTTTACAAACTGCTCAGCGTTCTGTGAGCAGGTAACAGTTACATGGGCTCCCCACACCTTTAACATCTGGATGCAAACAAACACATTTTACCATCAAATATGGAGCATAACGTGCATGCCAACTGCCACTGTCATTTCCAGTCATTGTATTAATTATTTTGCAAGTACACAACAAGCAAATGTATAATTAAGAGGCTCAAATGTTACATCTTTGTAATTTGAGTGGTTGCATTCAGGTCGTAAGACAATCTGTAACCTGACCGGTAATTTTCCACTGCCGTCACTAAGTTTACACGATAGGGAGAAGCTATAATAAAATGATTCTTTAGAGAAGTCTCTTTTAGCCTTTTAAATTCTTGGCATAATACAAGCAGCGCTCTCCTTTTTATTCATACCTGTACAGCAAATGTTCCGACTCCTCCAGATCCTCCAAGGATCAAAATCCTGGGGAGGAGAGGAAACGCCATCATGTACAATCAATAGCAGTGTGTTTCGACTTCTTCTGTTGTTTGTCTTTGTACCCTCACCTCTTATTGGAACAGTTATCCTTGCTCAGTCCACCAGTGTTGACCAAAGCTGACCAGGCAGCAGTTGCCACATAAGGAATAGCAGCTGCCTCTGTGTGGCTCAGTGACTTGGGTTTGTGGGATACCTGAGCGAAAAACACATGACATAATGTCAATTTTAATTGGGTGGTTTTCATTTAAAGACTTCAGTAGAACAACCACACAACAAAAAGCAGACTTACAGCAGAAAATACATTCAAAATAAATATATATATAGACATCAATTAAAGAAGACAAAATGATATTGTGATGAGGAATAAGAAGTGCATTTTCCAAAAACATTACTTCAACAAAAAGGAAAGGGACTTCACAGAACGGACACTGATGTCATTTTCTACTTCTGCACTAAAAGGAGTCAACATTTATTTACAGTATTTAACGCGCGCGGCCAGTTAGAGAATACCGTACCTCGTTGGCACTCAGAACTACAAACTCAGCCAAGCTGCCCTGCCTCCATGGCGGGATGGCTGCCCACACCTGGTGGGGAAACAAGGCAGCACACATCAGTTACACACACCTCTAAACCCACAGTTTAACAGTGTTCACACACTCTTTAGATTGACGAGATTAATTTGTTACATCAAATACGTCAAAGGGTGAAGTAATGTCACACTACGTAAGTCAGTCTCAACAAATGTATTGTGGGAACAGAAAGGGTAATGACCTAATGTTGTGCTAAAAATCATCCACCCCCCCACTCCCAATGCACACAGAAAACTTTGCAGAAAAAGAAGGTTTCCTGCCTTCTATGTAAAATTTTGGTGGTTTACTGTGTTTACCTCATCTCTCTCTCTGAAGTATCGCACATCAAGGCCACACTCCATGATGACACCTGACACGTCTCGTCCAAGGATCAGCGGGAATTCGCTACCGGACTGTTTGATATTTAGAGGGTCTCTCTTCATGGAGAGAGTAGTTGCACCATATCCACCTAACAGGGAGAGCAAAAACCTTAGAGTGCAGAATAGTCAGAGAGAGCCATGACTCAACATTAGAGAGAGAGAGAGAGAGAGAGAGAGAGAGAGAGAGAGAGAGAGAGAGAGAGAGAGAGAGAGAGAGAGAAAGAGAGAGAGCGAGAGAGCAGAGATGGACACTGATGAGGAATCATTATTCTTGTCACTTACAGAAGTGTTTGTTTCAACTTCTGCTTGCATTCAAGTTAGATTACAGCAATTTTTTGTAATAAGCTAATTACCTATGTTCTTTGTACATGTATCATTCTGAATTAGCTGCAAACCTGTTGCACAATGTTGAGGCTGAAGATGGCATCAGATTTATTTATCTATTTTCGCAACTAACAAAGCAAAAACTCTTTCCTGTAGGTCTAATCTGTAAACTATTAACACAGCAGCCTATTTACACACTTGAATCTCCTACTTTTAAATGGTGTCATGGCCATAATATTATATTGCTCTTCCCACTACTAGACCAGTTTAAAACAGGTCTAGATTCAAAACCATTGTTGTTTATCACCTAAGTCTAAAGTGTTAATAAATGATAGTTTCTAATTTAAGAAATCTAGAACTAATATGCTTTTCATTTGACATAATTAAATACAGTCCATCTGCCATGTTGTCTGTGTTAAGTAACACTTCCTTAAGCTTAATAATTATTTATTCCCTCCAAATTTCAGTCCAGATATTAAGACACTGTGATACTGGGACAGATGTCAGATCAGGTCTGGTACGTGGTTTTTTGACAACCGAAATCTAATTAATTACTTTTTTAGTTAAATATTAAGGTCAAGTGGGAAAATAACTTAGGGTGTTTCCTGAGTTGTTGTGGTAAGAAAAAGGCAAGTAAAGGAGAGTGTTGCATGCAACATCTTAAGCGACTTGTGTGTCCAATGCATTTTAATTGTTTTATTGATAATCCCAATTTTTCAAAAAGATTGTCAGAACCATGGCTTCTTGGCTATTTTTCTCTGGCAAACAATAACAATGTTGTGTTTTATAGAAAAAAAAACTTGTTATCATCATGTTAGATCAAAAGACATTTACAAAGCCACCTTGTAAAATATTTCCACTAAATAAAATCCAAATGAATCCTTATGTTGCCGCTTTCTGTCCGCCCCCACAGTCTTTAAAGTGTGGTGGCTGCATAGGAGAGGATTGTGGGCTCAGATCTCAGTTCAGTGGGTACATAGTACAACATAGTATTACCAATTGTGTTACATAATAAGAAAAATAATTTCTGTTAATGATTATTAGAGTAAGAGTTTTAATCCGTACATTAAATTTGTTCATTATATGATTATTTGTGTTATTATTATTATTATTATATATCTACCTATATAAGAGATAACACTGCGGTTTAACTAAAATGCCTTAGGAAATGGCAGTTTTCTTTTAATTGAAGACGTTTACGTATAACGCGTGTATTTATTTAAATTAAAGTGAATATTTTTAGAATTTACGTCCTATTCTGTAGGCTGCCACTGTAGCACACAGTCTGTAAACGCACAGTAAACCATCACTCACCTCTCATGTTGACGTCAAATGAATTAAGTCCTGCTGCAAACACTTTGACAACGACCTCATTGGGATAGTGGATGATGGGGAAACTGGCATTTTTAGTAAACCGTAAAACCTCATTGCTTCCGTATTTATCAATAACCCAGGCTGACATAGTAGTCATACACCTGCTGGACCTAGTAAACCATCTCCTCTTGTTCTGTCCAAACAACCACCTCCTACATAACAACTGTCTAACAGAACCCATGTCTCCAGATTTAAAAAGAGATCGAGAAGTTTGCGTCTATCCCTTTCCACAGACTGTCCTTTTAAGACGACACTATATTCTGAATATACCGACACCTTCTGAATGTCTAACGTACCTAGCTCATTTTTTAAAAAGTGCAATAATTCCACAAACAACAAAAACATATAAGGAAGGTCTAATTCCACTATATGCCTCTTTCGTAGCCTGTGTCGTAGCCCGCGCAGCCCTCGTCATCTCCACCAATCAGAACACGGTTCCTTCAGTAGCTTTCCAATCACGGCGAGTGTTGTTGACAAGTCGGTCCCCTATACAGTCATGGCAGCCTCCGGTGAGGAGTTTGGTGTTGACTTGAAAGGTTGTCTGGAAATACTGTCAACATGCTGAACCTGACGATAAAGCGAGTAAGAATGAGTTTGTGTTTACTGTTTGAGCTCCTTTCATTCAGAATTATTTTAGTATTTCGTTCGTCATGAGTTCAGACGTCTTGTCTAGTAGCCATGTTTTATTTTTAGTGAAAAAGTGTGTCATACACTGTTTGGGTATAGTCAGATAAAAAAAAAACACATACCAATTAAAATAGTGCAATTCCCTGTATTGTACAGACCTGAAATATTAAAATAGATTATTTCCATTAACCAACCTTCTGCAGTCGATGTTAATATTTTTTTGAAAACTATAAATCTGCTCACATAAAGTGTGTTTCTTTTTCCATGTTTTATAAATGCTCCATCGAGTGAACAATCCACCACTGTTGATGTTTTCTAGCTGTCACAGGCCTTCAGGGAGGGAAGACTCTCTCCAACAGAGGTTTGCAGAAGCTGTCTGAATCGCATTAAAAAAACCCAACATCTCAACGCTTACATCAGCGTAACGGAGGAGTTGGCACTAAAGCAGGCTCAGGAAGCAGAAACCAGACTGTCACAAGGTTTGTGCATGCGTGCGTGCACGTACGTCAGTTTTTTGTGGAGTCCGGTGTTTGATTTTGCATTTCTGCAGGTGCCCCCAAGGGTCCTCTGGATGGAATCCCTTTTGCAGTCAAGGACAACTTCTGCACAAAGAATATTAGGACCACATGTGCTTCCAGGATGCTCAAAGGTCAGTCTTTCTTTCTTCAGGTATTGTTATGTTTCACTTTCTTCATTAATCAAGTATAAACTAAATGTTCAACTTTTCTACAGACTATATTCCACCATACAGTGCTACGGTGGTCCAGAAACTCCTAGATCAAGGGGCTGTTCTTATGGGAAAGACCAACATGGATGAGTTTGCTATGGGGTAAAGTCATTAGAGTGGTTGTCTCTCTGTTTACAGCCCAGCAGGCATTTCAACATTGAATCATAGTTGAACCAACGTCATAATTATGGTTGAATGACTATTGGATTAGGTTTTGATTCTGAAAGGTGAATTATGTTATTTCAGCGTCTTGCTGTCAACGTTAGCATTAAATGTTGTTTCAAGATTGCATCAACATCACAACAATAGCTGACATAATTTCAACCATATTTTAATGGTGAAGGTCAGTTTTGTGCCTGCTGGGAGAGTTCACGTTTTTGGAAGTCATTTTCTTTGTTTTTTCCTGCAGTAGTGGAAGTACTGATGGGTTTTACGGTCCAGTAAGGAACCCCTGGAGCTACACTGCCCCATACAGAGAGCAGTCAAGTGCAGCGCCAGACTCTGACTGGGTCATCTCTGGAGGAAGCTCTGGAGGAAGTGCTGCAGCTGTGGCCTCTCTCACCAGCTACCTGTGAGTGTTGAGTAATTTAAAGTAAATAATGAATTTTGTTACAAGACCAAAACATTACAAAAAAGGGTAATAAAGAAGGCTGGATATACCATTATATGCTGTTAGTAATTTCCTGATCATTTCACTGTAATTTCAGGGCTTTGGGTTCAGACACAGGTGGTTCCACTCGTAACCCAGGAGCGCTGTGTGGCCTTGTGGCCTTGAAACCAACTTACGGCCTACTGTCCAGACATGGTCTAATCCCTCTGGTCAACTCCATGGATGTGCCCGGCATTTTGACTCGCAGTGTTAGCGATACCGCTATTGTCTTAGGTGAGTTACAATCTATAGTTCTGTCCCATCTTATTACATCTGTTTTTGCTACTTTTCCTTGTCATTCTGCTTTTTGTTATTTTATTGTTCTCATCTGTACATATTTCCTTTTTAATATTATAGTATATAGGTATATACAATATATAGGTTTGTATTAATAATAATTAAAAATATTAAAATAGTTCTAATACTAGAAAAGTACTTAAATAGCTTAAAATGGTCAGTTTTCCATTATGCCATGTTTACAGCTGTTGATGTTTTTCCTAGTGTATATTATACTAAAAATAGGTGGCACTATTTTGGTCATTAGTAGTTTGCCTTGGCAACACATACTGTAGCCCAGTAAACTCAGTAATTTACATGATTGCTAATAAAGGCAATTCAACATGTTTATTAAACACCCAAGGAATGAGAAAAAATGAGAAAACTGCAAGAATAGACTTTTGGTGTCCAAACCAGGGATTTTGTTAAAATGTGGCACAGGTATTCTTCAAGACCTCGATGTTCAAGACTCAACAACAATTCCTGCCCCTGCCTCTTTGGCAGATTTACCAGTAGACTTCAATGTCAAGAACCTCTGTGTTGGCATCCCCAAGGTGAGTTGTTCTGAATTAAAATTGTTATCTTCTTAGTCTTTTCCGAATAAAGTCTGACACCATTATACCCATTGTACATCAGGAGTACCACGCCCCAGGATTGTCTGAGGAGGTACTAGCTCAGTGGAGTCATGTTGCTGACATGTTTGAGAGATCAGGGGCAAGGGTGGAGCAAGTATCTCTCCCACACACCCAGTACTCCATTGTATGCTACCATGTGCTGTGCTGCGCTGAAGTGGCATCTAACATGGCTCGCTTCGATGGCCTTGAATATGGTATAAATATTGAATATTTAATTAAATATACTTAACGTAGATAAAAACTATGTAATGTACATAACTGTCAGGTCACCGGAGTGAGGTGGACAGCTCAACAGAAGCAATGTACGGCTCGACCCGACATGAGGGCTTTAATGACGTAGTGAGAGGGAGAATTCTGTCTGGGAACTACTTCCTGCTCAAACAGTAAGGCAACATACTGGTCCTGAACAGAGCCAAGATGTCTTGTTTTTCTTGTTGTTTGCAGATTCAAATGCGCTAAACTAACACGATCATCCTCATTTTAAGGAACTACCACCACTACTTTGTGAAAGCCCAAAAAGTCCGCCGGCTCATAGCAAACGATTTTAAGGTGGTGTTCGACTCTGGTGTCGATGTGCTGCTGACACCCACCACCCTGACAGATGCATCCCCTTACTCCGACTTCACACAGGAAGACAACAGAACACGCAGCGCACAGGAAGACGTCTTTACCCAACCTGTGAATGTTGCAGGTACTACAAAGGAAGGCTGCCTGCCTGAGAGCAAAACGTGTTGTGTGGGAGGGTTCAAGAGCTGAGATAATCTGAATGCATGGATACACACTTTACTACTGGTTGTAAGGCCCACTCACTGGAAACCTTTACCCAAATTTACTTCAGCAAAGTTATTCTTATTTTTTCGGCAACAGAGGATCACAAAACTCAAAGTGAAATTAAAAAAGAATTTAAATATGAGAGCCGAAGTACGTCTCGCTGTTTGAGTTTGTTAATCTGTGAAAGCAAAAATCCAAACCATGGAATTGTATACTGAGTGGATTTGCAGTTCTGTAAAACCTTTTCACATTGGTTGCTTTTTAATGAGCGATGTTTTGTTTCACCCCAGGTCTACCTGCTGTCTCTATGCCTACCGCACTATCAAGACAAGGCCTTCCTATTGGCTTACAGCTCATAGGCCCAGCCCTCCAAGACAGGAAGCTGCTCAGTGTTGCACAGTGGATCGAGCAGCGCGTGGGGTTTCCCTCCATCAGTGACTATGTAGAGTTTAGTGAGAGCAGAACCAGAAGAGAGCAGATTTCAACTGTATGGTGATATGAAACAACTGCTAAAGTCACACCTTGCAGACACATATTGAACTTGAACATGACCAACTAGCGTTTTGGTTTTTGCTGAGGTTGGTCAGTGATTTGACCCCCTGATGACATAGAACCTGCACTTAGACATATGGCATTTAAATGTTCACATGCTGCTGTGGTTTATGCCTAAAGGCACCGTTAATGATTTTAACTTCTTCACTATTCACTTTCTGCAAAAATACAATGTTAAAAAAGCAATCCTTTGTTTTCATTTATAAAAGAAAAACCTCAAAGGCTTGCATATAACTTGATGTGTGAGAGAAAACAGCACATTAGCCAATACATTGTGCAGAAGATTTGGGCAACACCTTTGCATCACCAAAAATCCATGGTTACTGTGTTACCCAATACAACGTTGTTAGTCACCCAACCCATCGACTCAAAGCTGTTTTATCCCAAGCAGAGTCTACAACTAAAAATGTGTCTGCACTGATCATACATAAACCCACAGTTCCACTAACTCCCTGGGTCATTCCCTTCAGAAGGGGCTTCACTTGTTCCTTCAGTCAGTAGCCTTGGCTGTGTGTGGTTCTTACACCTCACAAAAATGTTCTGTTTCTGTTCATTCAGCCATTGTGGTAGTTTGTAGTCATTTGGTTTCTCCCTCCAGAGAATAAAGTAAGGGGAAATGTGTGTGTTCTTTCAGTTTTACAATGAAAGAACGCACATATGCTCGGCTAACCAGAGAACTACCTGTCACACAAGATGTAACAGGAACATACAGTAGGACAACTGCATCATCACACATGCATCAGTCTGTGTTCTACTGTATGTCTACTGAGCTCAAACTGAGACCCCCCACATAGTGTTTCAGTATGTACTCATCCTGTAGCCACTTCTGTTTACTGAGTAAATGCAAAATGACTACAATCCACTTAATGCAAAGGTTTGTATCTGAAATACCACACAAGTGAGCTTAACAGCACCATATGCATCCTGATGAAGCACAGATTTGCTAGAGACTGGAAAATGTGAAGAAAGAGAATAGCTAGTTTTAACTGATAGGCTCAGTGTTTGAAGTCTTAAGTTTTGTCTTTGTACAGGATGTGGTGAGCAAATTTTAATTTCCCTGACAGAACATTGCATGCCATGACATCAGTGCAATGAATTAAATTTAATGGCTTATTTCTCTGCATTCAAATGCAACTTCCTGCATGGCTTCATGTCTTTAGGCAATGTGTGAAAGACCTTCATTGCAGCCACAAAGTGTGTTGTCACGTTATCGCTCTTACTTACACAAATCTAATTGCTGGAGGTCGTTGGCGCATCAGCTGATACTCAGTCTCTCAGCGTTTCAAATTCAAATCGACTTCACTGACAGGACCAGTTACAGTAGCAGTAAATTGTACACTTCAATAAGGATCGTGAGGAAGGAATGTCAAATAGTTGCCATGGAACAAAATTGTGATGCATCTCAGACCAGTTTGTGTTTTAAAAGCACAGTAACATTTCACTAACCTACACTATCTACTTCCCTTCCCTTAAGCTCTACTTCTACAATTTCCAAATGTAAACTTTGAGCCTAGCTGAAGCAGGCTGATGTAGGCATGGCAGGAAGCCACAGGAAAGGTAACGTGACACCTGTTCCCTGTGATTGTCTTAGACTTGTTGATTAGCTGCAGTTTGTGAGCTGCTGTTTTAGAGTCTCCATGTATGATGCTGCAGCACATTCTCTCTCTGGGTGAAGGAGGCTGCGTGGCTCTGATGAAAGCTCTGGAGTGTCCTTCACCTTTTAACTCTGACCTTCCTTCTTTATTTGCTTCCCTTATGTGTACACTTCCTCCCCATTTTAACCAGCGAAAACATATCTAACCCCACATTACAGGTGTCATGTGCAGGCAGAGGGGAAATGAAATGGCCGAACAAAAACCTTAGTGGTCACACTTTGATGGTAAACTAAAGGAGAACTACTGTACTCACACTGGTGGCGTTAAAGTTTCACTGCAGTTCACTGTGGTTATTCCGCCAAGGCTGAATCACGGTGTGACATGTTTGAGGTGGAAGCCAAGGCACCTGATGAACAAGAGGAATGAATACGAGGCCAGATCGTGGAGCCAAGTCTACCTTGGACAAGAAGTAAACAATACAGCTTTGTCCCCTTGGGTTCTGTGTGTGTGTGTGTGTGCATACCCGTGGGAGGGGACAACAGCTCAATTCCAGTCTTTCCTTATACAGCTGCTTTGGTGGCAAAATCCAGGTGAATGTGGTGAATGTGGAAGTCTTGTTTGCGGTCACTTCAGATCAAATATATGCATCTAGAGGCAATCAAATGACTTGAGAGCAGATATCCCACCACCTCTGTGCTCCGAAGCGAAACAAGCAGATTCAGATGACTCCAGGTTCTGTTGATACGTTTAGCGATTTTTGTTGTGTAGAGTTTGTACATTCTCTAGTTTTAACTTTCAAACCCACTTAACTGAGGGGGTGGTTTAATTTGGTTTCAAATCTTTTGCTCTAGAAGTTAAAGACGTCAGAAATGCCTCTCACCATGAACAGCAGTTCTCATTAGCACGCATTTAACCGCTCTGGGTGGGGACAGTGGCCTCACCTCACCTCCTGTACCACAGGGGTTTCTCTAAACGGGACCCTTTCCATTCCCACAGGAATAAACACTAACCCTTTCTACCAAGGAAGCAGTCACTTCAAGCTGGACAGAATGTGTGTCTTAGTGCTGCCTGTGGTGAAGCGCTTGGTCAAAAGAGAGAAGTTTCGTTAATGGCCTAATCACACAATAGATTTGGAAATGCAGGTCATTATAGCCTCATTTGCACCAGAAAGCTAACTTCTTTGTGACGCAAGCAAAACACAGACAGTAGGACTTCATTTTAAAGCTTTATTATACGTTTGCAAATTAAACCTAAAATGCATAAAATTCCAATTTCTAGAATTTGTAACTTTTCCAAAATTCAGCAATAGACAGTATTCGTGGTGGTGAATTCTTAGCCCATTGAAGCAAACGTCGGCCCACACCTCAAAGCGACTCCAGTTTCCCCACGGACGATCCCTGAAAAGAGCAGCAGGGCGCGTCCGAGGTTTGTGCCTTAAAGAGCGCATCTTTCCAAACGCCGACTAGAATCCACAACGTGTTTGCAATGACACCTCTTGTTCGGCGTTGCGCCCCGCCGCGCCACTCGCGTGTCCATTGCAGAGCCACGCCGGCGCTCACGGCAGGCTGTGGAGCAGCGTGGCCCCCAGCGCCAGCGGCAGCAGCAGCAGCGTCACCGGCTCGCGCGTCCCCGCGACGTTCGTGGAGTTTTTAGTCGTCGTGGAGTTCGGGCTGGAGGTCGTAGCGCTCGTCGTGTTGTCGCCGACCACCTGCAAAGCACAGCAGAGCCCCGCTTGCTTACATGTTCTAAGACCGTAGGGAGAAACGTTAGAGCGCTTTAAGGCATCCAGGCTCCACGTGAACGCAACCGGAGTGTCATCGAAAGACTCCTTTACACTGCGTGGCGTGAAACCCCGCTAACGTCGCTACCCACTAAAGGAAGTTGGACAAACTCATTTTCCTCCACACGTAAACCCGACAAATGGAATCGAGCCCACCTTGAAACTGGCTTGTCTTTTCTAAGTTGGTATAAGGAAAGGTGTAGTCATTACATAAAGTTAGATACATTAGTCTGATGCGGCTCAGCTTGGAACGAAGTTATCCCTTAATTGGGGTTTTTAACAAGATCAAACCTATTTTGGCAGCTTGAACCGTTTATTTCCCTCCAATCTTGCTGCTCGAATATCGCCCCGATTCATCTAAAAGACAACATCTAAACTAAAAAGCAGCTGTTTTAGTACACGTACCTCTGATGCAAGGTGGACAGACAACAGGAGAACAAGGTAAACCAAACACAGCTTATTCATCTTCGTGTCTGTCGGTGAGCGAAAAGGGCAACTCCGTGAGATCTCGAGGTTAGAGAAGAAATGAATGAAACCAGAGCTGAAGTCGCTCACTTTATAATCCCGTGACATCAGCAGCTACTCAGCGTCACCTGTTTGCCCTCTTGTGAGTTGCGACTTGGGAGTAACTTTCCTGATTGACGATGTCATTAGTAATCTTAAAAACAAAAAAACGTTCTCTCTCTGAATAATATGCCATGTGATTCGCACTGGAGGACAGTGAGCGCTTCTAAACTTAGAATATACCTACTTCAGTTATATATGCTCTGCTGGGTCTCTGTCATACAAGATACATGACCTAAATAAACTTGACACTTCAACTCAACCACTGTCAAAACGGACATTGCGTTACACCTACACATGCTTTTGTGGTAGCTTTTGTATTAACACAGGGTTCCAATACACTATGCACCTGTATCTGGTTGAATATTACACAAATACTCAAACGCCAACACATTAGGAATATTTATTCTGAAAAAGCACTTGCTGCTTACTGGTGTCACATGAGCTCTTCCAGTCTGACAGAATTTGAGACGACCTGCTGAGAAATAACTGCCCACATGAAGGTGTGCAAGGTTTAGAGTAACGTCTGATGCTGGAATTGTTGCCAGCATAGTACAAAGTACATAGTATAATGGAGTAAAAATTTTGTAAAGTTTCCCATTGTAATACAATTGCTACACTTCTAAAAGTTCGTTTTTTCTTTGTCTCTATTTGTGAATGTACACCAGTAGAGACTGAGGAGAGATCATACAATTAAATATGCAACCCAAACACAGCACAAGTGGCATATGCTGCACAGTCATTTGAATATTATTAGGGCATTTGATTTATGGACGAACCTTTGGGAACACAATGTAAATTCACTGGAGACCAGTAATGATGATATCTGTACAGAAAATAAGCTTATACATTTTAATGGAAGCAGAAATTATCACTTTCATATCACTAACAATTAAAACTTTGAGGATATAATTTAATTTGGGACCATAAACGTTTATACTATGTTGACTGTGTCATAACCTATCCACAGTTTCAAAACTAAGAAGTGCTGTATTGAAATGATTGAAATCGTGAAAATAATTAATTCCATTTCAACCTTCATTTAAACTTGCACTAATTTCTTCAAGATGGATAAATAGCGTCCTCCAGAGGCCGCCTAACGTTACAACCTTAAATAAAACCGGGTAGCCTCGTGAAGTCCCCTTTGGGCCACCGTAGGTGTCCTTCCTACTATTTCTTCCGGTAGAAACACCGCACCAAGGAGAAATAAAGCCGCACAGAAACAAGCCCCACGTTTTAGCTTCGCTGGTTTTCTCGGCCACAGCCAACGCGCCTCTCCATGCTGCTGTGCCGGGTTTCGGCAGGAAGCCAGACGCTAGCGAGGTGGGGACGGGGCTCACAGCGGGGAGACGGCCTCCGCCGCGGGGCCCTCTCCTTCCTCTCCTGCCGTCGTCATGGCGTCAGTTCAGGCGAAGGCAGCGCTCAGCCCGAAGACTCGGGCTCTGCTCAGGGACTGTACCGGGACACGGTCCTGCTTCCGCGGACTGAGTTCCCTATGAAACTCAGCGGACAGAAGCTGCTGGACCGAGAACTGGAGATCCAACAGGTACGAGAACCGCCGACGTGGTTCCACCTTGTTCGTTGACAATCGAACCACTTTGAGTTCGTACGTCACCCCTTATCTTCTACAGTTACTTGAGTCTTTTACCGTTCGTATTAGTGTTTATTATATATTTAGTGTGTATATATACAACTAGAGTATTTGTGTAATCAGTGTTACAGCTCATTTACACATGCTGCTGTCAAATATCAGTAATTCTTCTCTGTCTATTCTGCATATTCCAGAAATGTGGATTTGCAAATTTATACTCCTGGCAACGAGAGAGAAAGTCCAAGAAGGAGTTCTGCATCCATGATGGACCACCATACGCCAATGGAGACCCTCATGTAGGACATGCACTTAATAAGGTAAACGCCACAGTATTGCTCTGATGTGTCTGCCATTTGCTGCTCATGTGATTGGTGAGGTGTGAAGTAGTTGGTGCATCTTGTCTGGTGCCTTGTATCAAGATCCTGAAGGACATTCGAAACCGCTTTGAGATGCTCAGGGGCCGCCAGGTCCACTACATCCCAGGCTGGGACTGCCATGGCCTGCCAATTGAGCTGAAGGCTCTGGGAGAGGAGGGGGCCACCAACCTGACTCCACTACAGATCAGGCAGAAAGGTAAAAGCGATTGGACAGGAGTATGAACGGGAGCATTGTTAGATATGCAGCTTATATAATGTCTTGTTTCTTCCTCATTGAGCACGAGAGTTTGCTGAGCGGGCCATAGCCCGTCAGAAGGCTGCTTTCCAACGCTGGGGGGTGATGGCAGACTGGGACCAGTGCTACTACACTTATGATGGAACCTATGAGACTGCTCAGCTGAATGTTTTCCAGGAAATGCATGACAAGGTATACTTTTCATACAACCGCTGCAGGCAGCAGGTACCGTAGAAGCTAAGAAATAAAACTAACTCTGACATTTGTTTCTGGCAGTAGGCTGGACGTGTTAGTTTAACATTATTGTCTCACTGACTTATTCTTCAGGGTATCATCTACCAGGACTATAAGCCAGTCTTCTGGTCTCCTTCATCAAGGTGCAGATTATTAAAATTCTATTTTTTTGACAATTTATACTTTATGCTGTGTCCATTAATCTTGTCTCTGTGTCGCTGTAGAACTGCTTTAGCAGAGGCAGAGTTGGAGTACAACCCTAAACATGTGAGCAGAGCCATCTACGCCATGTTCCCTATGATCAAACTGCCACTTAATATAGCTCCTGAAAAAGGTACTCACACAAACACGTATAGGTCATTCAAAGATTTATATGTCTGGGTAATTTTGACCTGAATGTGACATACGTCAATTGATGTATGCGCATGTGTACGTCAGCAGGTCTGGAACAGGTCTCTGTGTTGGTGTGGACCACCCAGCCCTGGACCATTCCTGCCAACCAGGCTGTCTGCTACATGCCCAATGCCCAGTGAGTATCCTGTGCTAAGTGACCACATTTACACCCTGGGGATTTTTAGGAGCTGTCAGACTCACCTTGTCAGAGCTCTCTGTATATAATAGGAGATGCTGTTTCCAAACAAAGCATCTGCTTTATTTATGTCCTGCATTTTGTTGGTAATTATTAAGATACATAAAGATACCAATGCTAATGTTTGTGCAGCCAACAACAATAGCTTATAATATTTGACGCAATTGCTTGTTTTGTTACATATCATTGTAACAAAAATTTAAAATTTAGGAATTTACCTAATAACAGATGATGTGTGAAATTTAATTTAGTGTGTAGGGTCACATTATAAAGGCTCCTTGCAGGTACTCTGTGGTGAAGAGGGCAGACAGCTCTCAGCTGCTGCTGGTTGCCACTGAGCGCACAGCCAGCATGTCTATACTTCTAGCCACACAGCTGGAGAGTGTGGCCACCTTCACAGGTAATGCCCCCAGATACACATTGTGTGTTTCCACTTACAAAGGTGACCATGTCTCATGGCTGTCTGCCCTAAGGCTCCCAGCTCGAAGGATGTATCTGCAAACACCCCACACTCCAGGACAAGCAAGTGCCGCTGTTGCCAGCCAATCACGTAACTATGGCAAAGGGAACAGGATTGGTCCACACTGCACCGGCTCATGGCATGGAGGATTACAGTGTGGCTTCACACTTTAAACTCTCAGTGGTACGAAATCAATGAAATCAGCTTTTCAGGAATAAAACAAAGGCTTTTAATCAAAGTGCTTTTCTTTTTTCTATCTTTAACAAGCCCGTCTGACTGACGTACTGTGTTTCTACCTTAGGACTGTATAGTGGATGAGGATGGTAAATTCACCAAGCTGGTTGGTCCAGAACTACAGAATCTATCTGTGATGACGGAAGGCACTGATAAAGGTACAGCATACTTATGTGATTCACTCAGTTATGGGGGGTTGTGTTGTTTTCTAGTGCATTGTTTTTTTCATCTTACCTCTATTTATGTGTGAATCTGTGTGTTCCAGTGATTTCCATGTTAAAAGAATGTGGAGCATTGGTGAAAGAGGAGCAATGTGTTCACAGCTACCCATATGACTGGAGAACGAAGCAGCCCGTTGTCATCAGACCCAGTAAACAGTGGTTCATCAACACAGCATCACTCAAAGACAAAGCCAAGGTAGGCTGGCCCAAGTTGGCTGTGGAAAAAGTGATGTATATTTCCAGGAGGGGTTTTAGTGTATTGATCAAAGATAAAAATAACAATGTGTGATTGTGCAGGATGCTCTGCAGAAGGTACATGTTTTGCCAGAGTCAGCAAGGGGCAGCCTTCTAGCCATGCTCGACAGAAGGACATACTGGTGCATTTCCAGACAGAGAAGCTGGGGTGTCCCGATCCCAGTATTTTACCACAGGGAGACCAGCGAACCTCTAATTAATAAGTAAGCTGATACCCAGGATGCATACAGTACAAGCGCACGCACACATTTGTAATAGGTATTCAGGTCCACAGTTCAGTTTATGTGCCTCAGTTTTTGCTTGGCATGGATTTGGGGACCTTATGTAATACAGATGACCTGCACTCAGTCTAGTCCCTTAATGCGAGTGAGTGCAGATTCTGTTTCCAAAACTGTGACCATAAGCAGATACACAGATATGTTATGAACTAACTGCTGTTCTTGTGTTTGGTCTTGTTAGACACACGGTGGCCCACATTGCACATCTTTTCAAAGAAAAGGGCAGTGACTGTTGGTGGGAGCTTCCTATTGAGACCCTGTTGCCAGCAGATGTGCTAAAAAAGGTCGGTGTTCTGTCAGTGTTGACACTAGGGGCCAGAAAACAGTTAGGTTTGGGCCAGAACAGCTGTCCATATCATAGTCAAATCATATTAACTAAGACAGAAACAATCATCTTATCTCACACTAATAATACTGTAATAGTATGTTTATCAAAGAAAACAAATGTACTTTCACAGAATTACTGGATGTAACTAGTGCTGGTTGTCACATTTGGTTATTCAATTAAAATGCTGTCAATCTGTGAAATACAATGACACAATTTTTTTTTTGTCAGTGACTCAGAGTCACTGAGTCTGATTGTCGGTGAAAAGTGAGCAGCACACTGTAGGTAATACTGCTGTGTTAAATGAACTTCTGTGTCAGAGCTCATTTCATGTTATCCACAAATTATTAGGTGGCCTGGTGGCTCAGTGGGCAGAGTGTTGGTCTGGGAAGCAGGAGGTATTTGAACCCAGTTGTTTCCACCAGGTGTGGCTAACCCTAACTCTGAACGCCCCATGTATGGCTGTTCGCTGTTCCTTCTGTGTATGGGTCAAATGCACAAAACAATTTCGCCTTATGACTTATCTTTATCTTAAATTAATTAAAGATGAGTTCAAAGCTGTTGACCACTAATCTCTGTAGAGCCATAATATCAGGTCTGTTGTGTGATTCTTCTGCCTTAATGGCCAAAAATACTGGGTGAGGATCCACATTT
Source organism: Betta splendens (assembly GCF_900634795.4). Lineage (NCBI taxonomy): Eukaryota > Metazoa > Chordata > Actinopteri > Anabantiformes > Osphronemidae > Betta > Betta splendens. The sequence continues at coordinate 15,189,056 of NC_040900.2, read as the reverse complement.
TATTTTATTTTATTTGTATTCCCCAGAGTAAAGCAGGTCCAGTAGCTGACTACATACGAGGAGAGGATGTGCTGGACATCTGGTTTGACAGCGGCACATCATGGGCTGCTGTGCTAGAAGGTACTGTACGTGAGAGTGCTGTCCTCTTGGACAGATTATACTAGGGGGAAGTGGTTGTTTTGTGCAGGTCGTCATTTGTCATACTGTTAATTTGGCTCTTGCAAAGTATTTGCATCAGTGTGCCTCGTCTCCAGCTATCTTTATTTATAGTAAACCTAAGCTTACTGCAGAAAATAATACTTACTATAACATATAGTCGTACCAATTGGTTCTTCTCCGCCTCTCCTCTAGAATCGGACCCTAGAGCAGATGCATATGTGGAGGGGAAAGACCAGATTGGCGGCTGGTTTCAGTCGTCACTGTTCACCAGCGTCGCTGTCAGGAACAAGGCACCTTACAAGTGAGTGTCATGTTTATTTAACGGCACTGAATTTGATCATAGAACATCATACGACTACATCACATGCAGAGGAAAATTTACTAATGATGTTTGAAAAGGAAATTCAGTGCTCTTCCTTGTTGACTCTACTATACTTCTACTACAGTTCACTGAGAAATATTGTTTCTATTTTACACTTTATTATTTGAGTTTTTTCCTGCATGTGTTTAAATATCTTTTTGATTAAAAATCTTTTTTTAATGATTGAAAGAGTTGAGGAGCTACTTTTTGAAAACATTTAGCATGGTGTGTCCAGCCCACTATTTAATTTTGTGTCACTACTCGCTAAAAGGTCAAATCATCAAGAGACATCATCATTGACTGCTGTGACAAATGCAAAATGTATGCACTCTCTATAAGATGATTGTTCATTTGAAGGAAATGCTAACCAAATTATGTGTGCATGTGTCATATATATTAAGTGGAATAGAAACAAGCTGTTGTGAGGTTCTGTTGGCTTGTTTCTGTGTGTAGGTCCCTGGTGGTCCACGGCTTTGCGGTCAGTGAGAGGGGAGACAAGATGTCCAAATCGCTGGGCAATGTCGTGGATCCTGATGTAATCATTAATGGAGGAAAGGTGAATCAGTGGGAGAGGTGGCAAGCTGAAATGTTACACTTCACTTCTCTATGGCTTTTAGACAGTGTTGTTTATTGTCTCGCAGGACCCCAGCCTGACACCCTATGGCGCAGATGTGCTGCGTTGGTGGGTGGCAGAGTCAAACATCTTTTCTGAGGTCCAAATCGGGCCAAGTGTGCTGAATTTAGCTAGAGAAAACATGAGCAAGGTACCAGTGCAAGAAGGCTCTGTAATAAACTTTAACCTTTACATTTGAATGATTATTCTCTAGTCTCCCTGTTCTTTCTCCTCCAGTTGAGAAGCATTTTAAAGTTCCTGCTCGGTAACCTCCAGGGCTTCGACCCACGTGTTCAGGCTGTGGACCCCAAACAGATGCACTATATTGATCAGTATATGCTGCACATGTTGCGCGAGTTCAGCATCAAGGTTCGTTTAAGGCAGAAAATGAATGTTGTAGAGTGAAATCCATTAAGTGTATGCCTGTGTTTGCGTTTGCAGGTCACAGATGCCTACAGTGAGTTTGATGCTAGTAGGGTCATCCGTACCCTTCAAGCCTTCATCACTAGAGACCTCTCCAGCTTTTACTTCAGCATTATTAGAGACAGGTGAAGGTTTTCCTCAACATTTAAACCTTGCACATCATGCTCTGCTCTTTGTCTCTCCCATTCATTCCTCTATTTCTGTATCCTCCAATCAGACTCTACTGTGAACCAGAGGGCTCATTGGGCAGAAGATCATGTCAGACGGCTTTAGAGGAAATTCTGGATGGAGTGACGAGATCCATAGCTCCCATCCTGCCACATTTGGCTGAAGAGGTCTATCTGCATGCGCCAGGACATGACGGTATGTTACTGTTGCTTTGAGTTGCTCATGGGTTTTGGGTAGCCACACTGGTGCTCATCTATTCAAACTGCTTCTGCAGAGGGGGAGACATTATTTAAAAGTGGCTGGATCAAAAGCAGCTCTGTGTGGCGGCGACCAGGATTGGAGGAAGCTGTTGAAGGGGCGTGCGCCATCAGGGAATCGTTCCTGTCTTCCATTCCAGGCAAACATGCTGCCCAGTATGACCTCACTATCGCCATTGAACCTGGTCTGTTATTTGAACTCATGGAGGTTAGTCAAATAGAAGACTTAAACTGATTTTTTTTTTTTTTTTTTTTATGGGGCGTTCAGGGATTTTTTTTATATGTGTGGAGCTACTAGTTGCTCATATATATCGATCGATCATATATACTGGTTGACAGAACTCCTGGTTGACAGAACAGTCGCCCAAGACTGCAGAATGTGACACACCAACTTGTGCACAGCCTGGATCGACTACAACAAAGCCTATGACTCAATGCCACATACATGGATCACTGAATGCTTGGAGCTACTATGGAATAACGCAACCATCAGCCACCAAAGACATCAGAATGTCATTCAGACTGGATAAGTGTGGTCAGATGGTAGCAAGAAGAGGAAAGGCAGCCAGGACTAAGGGGATAGAACTACCAGAAGGTAAGATAGCAGATGTGGAGGACAGTTACAAATACCTTAGAATCCCACAGGCAAATGGTAACCACAAAGAGGCCGCAAGAAGAACAGCAACCACCAAGTACCTCCAAAGGGTACGGTAAGTCCTGAGAAGTCAGCTGAATGGAAAGAACAAAGTCATCCAACACCTACGCCCTCCTGGTCATCAGGTACCCCGCTAGCATAATAAGCTGGCCAAAAGAGGCGATGGAAGCCACTGACATCAAGACAAGAAAGCTACTCACATGCACGGAGGGTTTCACGCCAAATCCAGCACTCTGAGACTGTACGCTAAGAGGAAGGAACTATCCACTCCTACTATCCAGGATAAAACAACTAAGCTCCATGAATACATCAGGAAAATGGCCCCAACACACGATGTGCTCAGTGGTTTCTGCTGCCTGAGGTATTCAGAGGAGGAACCCTCATGGAAGGACAAAGCCTTCCACCAGATCAATAGAGGCTGTGATCTACCACACCAGGCAGGACCGCACGTGCAGGCTGTGCAAAGATGCCCCTGAAACAATCCAGCACATAACAGCGAGGTGCAAGATACTAGCAGGCAGGGCTCACATAGAACGCTATACCCAAGTGGCCGGCAAGGTGTACAGGAACATCTGTGCTGAGTACAGGCTGGAAGTCCCAAAGTCTAAATAGGACACACCTCCAAAGGTGGTTGAGAATGACAGAGCTAAGATGCTGTGGGACTTCCAGACACTGACAGTGTAATGGCCAACCAACCAAAGGTTGACAAACAAGAGAACAAGGCTGTAGTGATAGATGTAGTACCAAGGGCTGAAAGAAAAGATAGAGAAGATGTGGAGGGTGAGGGCACAAGTGGTACCCGTGGTGTTAAGAACACTAGAGGCTGTAACTCCCAAGCTGGGAGAGAGGCTCCAACAGATCCCAGGAACAAAATCTGAGGTCTCTGTTCCTAGGACTACGCTCTTCTGGACAGCTAAGATACTGCGCAGGACCCTCAAGCTCCCAGGCCTCTGGAGCGGTCTTATTCCTACAAGCTTGTGTCTACCAAAGAAGGGGCGAGTGGGGAATTTATTAAAAAAAAAAAAAGTAAACTTAAGCATGTGCAAATTCAGTTATGTCAGCCATTAACAGATGTTTAGTACAGTGAACAGTGGTTATTTGGTTTTATCGTTCATTTGTACAGTATTATAAATGTATTGTGTGCAAGTTTGCTGAATATCGGTCCATTTCAAATATAAATATGCAGTTTAAATCTTTATTCCATGCTTGACTTCAGTCTCTCCAAGAGGAGCCATCCTCCACCTCTTCCCAGCTGGCAGAGCTGATGATGGCAGCGCGGGTCAATCTGACCAGTGAGATGCCCCGTGACCTGCCTCCAGATGCCCTGCTGACCCAAGGCACCTTCCTAATCAACCTGGAGGGTGAGGAACATCAACATTAAGCTAGGGACCTGATACTGCAAATGTTAATTGACTGGGATTAAAAGGATGGTGAGCTGATGTCAATAAACTCTTAGTTCCATTATACTAAACATTAGAACAGTGCAGAGCTACTGCTGAAGTTACCCAGTTCAGTCTTTGGTCCTAAATCAGGTTCTTTGTTATTATAAAATGCGCTCACTTTTAACTACTGCCTGGTTGTCTATCATATTTAAAGCTGATCCCGATGAGAGGTGCATAAAACACACATCACCCTGTGGTGGAAACATGGCTCTTGGGACTTGAAATATATCTTTTACCAGACAACTTTACCGTATTTTTTCAGTTTTAACATATTTTTGCTTCTTTCAAAGTTACTTATTATTTTGTCTCGCCGAATGTCACCATTCATGTTATGTAAAGCCTCATGATACTGGACTCACGGCTGAGCTTGATGATACGGGTTAAGGACAGCTTTGTGTTAATAAATGCTTGTACTTCTGTTCCTGGGGTTAATTTATAATGGGGGGGGGGCAAATTTCTTCCACCATGTTTAACATGTGATTCTGTCTTCAGGCGGTGTCATCTGTGAGGATAGTGCCTACAGTATCGCAGCGGTGCCCACATCTGCCGCCCGGTGCCCGCGGTGCCGTCGCTACACTGCTGAGTCAGAAGACTGCCTGTGCCCACGATGCAAATCAGCTGTTTCACAGTCTCACTGACTCGTTAAGCACCATGTGCCCATCACGATGTCCTCCCCCTCCGTTTGACTTTAGTTGCCCTTGCGAATTGAACGGAGAGCTTTTCTTTTACCTGTGACTGTCTGCTAAAAAAATGTAAAACAGTGTATTTAAAAAAAACTTTTGGCAGTGACAAATTGCCACTTAGCATTCAATGGTAATGGCCTAACAGCACAGAACTAAGCATACTGTATGTAATGTGAGTTTGCTTTTAGCACTTAAATATTTTGCCTAACCAGCACATGGGAACTATTAGTGTCATTACCTTTAAACTTGTTTCAAAATCGTTACTTACTATATACATGTTGGTTTTCAGTCTTGATGGAACCCAGATCAATAAGTTCTGATTTGTGTAAATGTCACTGTGTGACAACAATAGAGGGTTTATGTTCTGGGAAAACCTTTGGTATGATGCATTCATACCATGTAAACTATAAATAAACACTGTAGAATTTTATTGTGAAGGTGTGAATAAAACAAGTTGCCAAGAACTCTGCTTTATCTCAACCATAATATCTAAGCTTGTCAGAAACCTCTTTATTCTGTGCTGGATCAGCCCAAAGATGTTACAGAATCAGAGGCGTACGGGCACAGCAAGTACAGTACTGCATGAAAATAAAAAAATAGGGTTATTGTTTTCTTTTGGTTCACTCTTGTTGGTGGCAAGAGGAAGGAAAAATAAGAAACAGAAGTAATATGGCACACACAGACACTAAGACCTGATTTGAGAGACAAACAGAATGAGAAAAAAGTGATAAAGACTGGTGCCTCATTCCTGTAGAACCAGCAAATCTTAATACTTAACAACACAAGTATTCAATATAATTTGTTGCATGCACAGAAACAAGTATTTAAAAAAGTTAAAAGCCTGACCTATCTATTGTATGGGTACAATGCAAGGGCGAATGTTACATGATAACATGAATTAAGTGAGAAAAGCTAGAGCTCCAATTGTGTTCCTGTCTTCCTCAGTCTCCGGCAAAAAATAAGTCTTGTATTTAGTTCCTGTGGTCTTTAATGCATTCTAAAGCCTCTCCATGTTCCGTGAGTCAGTCCTCAGTGGTGAGAGCATCCACAGCCTCCAGGAGGTGCAGCGTAAGGCTGTACTGGGCATGGTTCTCTGGTAGGATTTCAATCAGGCGTCCAACCAGCCGGCTGGTTTGGACCAAAGGGACGAGGGGGCACCGCAGCTCACTAGGATCCTGCACCACAGATGATTACATCCCACACATTGTTAAACACATACAGTATGTCAAGATGTTAAACAGGCCTTTTAATGTGTAACCATTTAGCTTTGAATCAGTATTAAGCAGCCAAACCCTAATATAATAATACTTGAAGTTTATTAATCCCACATTGGGGAAATTAATCTCTGCATTTTGACCCATTTCCTGGGAAAGAAGTGGTTGCTAATGTGAAGTGTCACCAGGTGTGGCTCAAGGACACCTGGTGCCTGAGGACCTTTTTTCTGAGAATTTGTAGCTCAAAGTCTCAAAAGTTTGAGATGTTGGTGCAGTGCTGAGTGTCTCACCATAGCTTTAAGCCATGTGCAGAGGGTTGGGGGCAGACGGGCCAGTAGCTCCATTGCAGCCTGTGTCTGGCTCTGGCTGTGAAGCAGTGAGTAGCTCAGCCTCTGTCCGGTCAGCACCAGCAACTGGGAGCCCAGCACGTCCTTATCTTCTACTTCCAGCATTACCTACAGGACATATATGAAACCACGCAGGAGAGGTGAGCAGTCATAACTGTGCGCGCTAGCAGAAAAAAGTTTTCACAGCAGTAGCGCTGTTCTAGTTGCAGCAAAGAAACTACAAAATTGAGTGCTAACCTCCTCAGCCTGAAGGTCCAGTCCCTGGTTGTAAAGCTCACAGACGAGGTGTCGTCGCAGGATATCAGGGTTGAGCTGCAGCAAGGAGCCCAGCTCCAGACACAGTGATGGCCACCAGTCAGCCTTTGGGTCACTAGAAGCTAAAATTAGGGAGCCACTGTCAGAGGGTAGGGTGGATGTATCATCTATAGCTTGAACCCAACTAGTCAGTGCTCGCAGAAGGAACTGAGGCAGAGAAAACATGTGGGAAACAGATTAGTCAAAAATGATGAATTTCATCTCAGCCTCAGTATTTTAGACCTCATCTTACCTCTTGTCGTAGTGAGACAAGGCCTGGATCTATGTCTCCACTGGGCATCAGCTGGATTGATGTGAGATCTCTGAAGAAGGCATTCTTACCCTGGATAACAAATATAAATTTGGGTGCACAAGTAAATAAAAAACATAAAAAAGAGCACTTTTGGTGTCTTCTACAAGCACTGATGTTCATCCATGGGTGGGTAGAAGGTGGTACCACAGAATTTTATGTCACTCATTTTTAGTAGTAGTAAAGGATGGACTTTACTACTGTAATGCTATGTAGCCTGTCTTCTCACCTTGTTGTCAAACAGGCTGAGGGGTTTCACTTTCAGATTGAAGGTCATAGCAGCATGTAGAAGGGAGCCTAACAAGCAGTGGTGCTGGACCAAGGGGTAGTGGACTCCTCTTTGCTCCAGTGCGAGTTCAGCTATGGAGGCAGGGCCTTCTGCCCCACACCACACCTCCTCCACAGACAGCTCTGGGGCTGGAACCTCCTCCACGGCTGAATCTGCCTGTGGGATTGAGAAAAGAAAAAAATAGAAAGGGAAAAAAATTGTTTGGCTCATGTGCTTAATGATGGAAGTTTAGTTTTGTATTTTGCAGCAATACTACTATTAGCCGTACTAACACTGATGTGATGTTAGTAAGTCAGTAGTAGTAGCCGTAGTAGTAATAGTAGTAGTATATCAGTATTAAAGGTTGTAGCAATAATACTTGATTGAAGTTGATTTGCACCATAAACACTATAAAGCTTCAAAATTCTCTAAAGTTTTCATCTGAAATTTCACAAGAAATTTAGAGAAACTGAATTGATTGGCCACACCTTACTAACCATGCTCTGTGTCGGATGTATGTGAGGTATCATTCTCCATGCTTCCTTCAGGAAACCTTTTACTTACATAGTAACTTATAAAAGACAAGGGACACCGATTTTTATGCAATACTTCAGTCACCTCCATGAGGATCTGCAGCAGCTGGACGCAGCAGCCGAGGAAAGACGTCATGGCTTTGTCTCCCATACCAACATCCTGCACATTAATAAGAAGACCAGATGTTTATTCTTTGCACCCAAACCAAATCATCAAGGACTAATGACGTTATACTCTAGGTTTTTTCCTCAATGATCCCATTTCAGAATGGCTATTTAGAGACATGCTTACCCGTCGACATAACCGATCTTTGGGTGCTTTCCCCACCTAGAAAATGAATTGAAATAGCTCATCACAAACTTAACAAGGACTCCACAGGTACACAGACACACTAAACGCTATGTCAGTTACCTTCTCCATGAGAAATGCTGCTGCTGAAAACCGCTTGACAATGAATGTGCTCCACATCATTGTACATATACCTGTAGGAAAGAGTCAGAGGAGCCCATTATATACTTCAGACTGTGGTTGTGTTAATAACATGACATTTTCACTTAGATGGTGCACTGCATCTTAGCTAGTACCTTTGTATACTCTAGCATAAAATTTAAAATTAATCTTCTACAAATATACGTAGATAAAAAAATACATTTTTATTTTATATACACATTAAAAGCCACTAACCCAGTTGAATATGTGGACTGGAGACCAGCTTCAGATGTTCCACAGCCCAGCACAAGTATCGACCCTCCTAGGAAGAAGCAGAAGCAGATATGATATGTTTAAAAACAAAAAGACTGCTTCTGTGCCATCCAGTTCAATAGTGCTGAAATGAAAATGTAGTAAACAAACAAATCTTAAAACATTTTTGGCTGTTGTGGTCCTGGTTGTGTATATGTCCACCTCGGGGCCTTTGTTCCACTGCACCACATATTCCCAGCAGCAGTGGGCGAAGAGCAGGTCAGGTGAGAGAGAATGTGGGAACCGCTGGCACAATGCTACCAAGAGCTCTGGAAAGCACAGTGGGCTGTGTTCATTTCTCACGGTATTACACTACTTAAACATTCTGGGTAACAGAGCACGGAGCCTGAAAGCCATTTTTTCCTCACCTGCTGTTCTATATGCATTATTTTGGCTCTTCTCTTTCTCTTCCTCACCTCCTTGTAGTTCCTCATCCTTTAGTTTGCCATCTGCTTCTTTGTCTTCTGATTTTTGGAGGACAGCCTTTAGTCGCTCAGGGTCCAAGTTGTGCCTGAACACCCACTTTGAGACACTATCAGCAATGCCACCTGTAAATATAAAACTTGAGGTAAAAAAACTAAAATAAAAATAAGAATACAAGTTTAATGCAGCCACAACTAGAACATATATAATAAAAAGGGGACAAAAGGGATCAAAATAGCAATAAGTGAATAAGAATATAATAGAGGTTATTATGTGCAGCCTACCTGTGCCTCCCTCCAAAAGGGATTTGATGGAACACTGTGCTACAGGGGTCCCTGCTGCCCCCTGAGGAGGAGCTACCAGCAACAGAGTCTGCAGCACCAGCACATCCTCCAGTTGGCGAACACATACCACCCACTGCTCCAGCTCAAGGGACACTGCCTCCCACTCTGACTGCAGCTGCCATATACAATAAAAAGCTTGTATTTGAAGCCTTAATATTAGACAATATTATGCTTAGTACTGAGAATAATTGCTTTAGTGCTGGATAACTAAAAGAGAGAGGTTTCATCCACCTGGCTGTCAGCCCGGCTGGTGATGCTGACTTTAGCGGCTCGGTGGGCAACAAAGGAAGCAAGTAGAGCAGCAGCAGCATTGTGGGACTGGATGCACATGGAGCGAACCTGTTGCCACCATGGGGAGATTGACTGAGGGTCCCATGACTCCTCCACTGCTCCTGAAAAGAGAAAGAACACGTTTTAGTGATGGTGAAGATGAACTGATGAGCTGAAACAAAATCCAAGCTAACACAACAGAGTCAAGATTACTAACCTTTCATGTTGCTAAGGGTGATAAGTAATGTGTGTAGGTTTTTCACAGCTTCATCTGTTTTCTGTAGTACTGCCTTCTCCCTTTGCAACCACAAGCTCAGCAGCAAACACTGGCAGGAAAGAAACAAGACATGAGTCCACAAGACTTTTTCTACCACTGCTTTCTTACTACATCTATCAGTCCTTTTGTATAACTCAGGGTTTGGCAACCTGCAGCTTGGGAGCTGCATGCGGCTCTTTCATCATTATACTGCAGCTTCGTGTGGCTTGTAAAGTAAATTAAAGTAAACTGAAGTGCATTTTTGTGTTGGTTCTTTTTTAAATTGTAGTTCTAAATTGGAAGATTATTGTCATCTTGAAATATTAAAATAAAATTATATTTAAATATTTTCCGATGGTCAAAATCGCATCGTAGTCGCTGCAGCTGTCGCGGTCCTCCGATTCACCTCCTTGCCGGTGTACAAGCCTAACATGGACACACTGCTGTGTTCCTGTTCCTCGCTGTGCTACTCTCTTCGTGTCCCTCATGCATCCTCAGGTGTGTGGCTCTTTGGGTGTTAAAGGCTGACGACCCTGGTCTAACTCACCAGTAGCTGCTGTGGACAGATGCCAGCCTGCTGTAGTGTATCACAGACTTTTTGGATTGGGCTTTTTCCACACAGACACCCCCAGAACAGAAAGTTACCTGCAAAAATTGCAGAAGAGCAAAGTCTGTTTCATGTGGATTTAATTTTACATTGTTGTTAAGTGTGTGGGAGATCAGTTGTGGAGTCTGTGTCCACTTGTGTTGACCTAATATCCATTTGGCGGCATGCTCCATCTGTGGTAGTGCTGATTGGAGTTGAGGCTCAGAGTGAGTGATATTAATCATCGTCTTTAGACGTCATAGCATACACCATATGCCAGACATTCCCTGACTCATCACTAGATTGACCATGCACATGATCTGCACCACAGTTTTTCCAAGCTCTTTTGTGCCTGTGCTCATGTGCATTATCTGTGACGGGAAAAGCTATGGCAAACCGGGCAGTTCTGGGGACCTCCGGTAAATGTAAATTAATTACATAGAAAAACAATATTAACATACGTAACTGGTTTAGTTTAGTCTTGATGATCATTCTGTGAAAGGCTGTCAACTAATGTGAAGTGTGCATTTATCATATCATCATTTATGCTGGTACTGCACAAACATAGTAAATATTGCCCATCCCTACACAGTCGAATCTCCATCCGGGGAAAGTAGTTGTTGGCATAGAATGTGTCAACAATTTTTGCCCATACCTAGCTGATTCCATTCAGTTTCAGACCTCCGGGTGACTTTTAGAGCCCCATGTTCTTCCCACTCCATCTGAGCGAGGAAGATGTGAGCAGGGAGGGGTGAGTCATGGGAGTCCTGGGCAAAAGAAACACTGGGCCTTGAGGTGAGCTGGGCATAACGTTGTAAGGTAGGGGCGACACGACACAATTCAACTTCTATGTCTTTTAGGGAGTCCTGCACAGTGGGAAAACAGAAAAAGTCATATGCTACCATGTAATGTACCCATTACCATTAATGAGCTATTGTTGTTTGAGTGTGTGCTTACATTTTCTGAGCAGGATTCTATGTCTGCACCAGAGTGCAGCTGCTGGATGTCAGTATAGACTTGAAGCAGCTTCAGCTGAGAACAGCAGAGCTGGAGTAAAGTGGTATCCACTTCATTAGAGTCTGTGAAACAATCCACCATAAATAAAGATGAGAAAAAACAGTTTCATATGTGCAGGTCTTTTTACTGACACTTTACCTTCTTGTTTCAGATCATCATATAAGGTGGATGTGATGCTGATAAGGCAAGAGATGGGAGCGTTTTTATGTGACAGCAGAGACTCCAGAGCCTAATAGGGAGCATAAAGATGACAGTTAAATAGTAAACCGGTGCCTTGTGCACATCTATTAAATGTGTACTGATCTTTCATGATACCTGCTTCTTTATGCTAGGGTGCCTGATATCCAGCAGCACACTTTTGCCTTCATTCTCAAACATATCTGCATAGAAAAGTAAGTTAGCACACTGAGAAACAGCATTTACTATACTTATAACTTCATCACATGCCATTTTTTTGTATGTCTTACCAGGTGACACCTCTCTGCTCTTCAGCATAGCGGTCAGTCTCTTTAACAGGTGCATATCTTTGGCCCGCTCACTTTTTTTGTCACTAAATTTAAAAACATGAATAAGATGGTGTTAGGATAATTTATTGGTTGGCATTAGTACAAGGACAACTTAAAACAGGCATGCCCAACTGATTCCCAAATTTTCTAAACCTCCCTGCACCAGCTCCTACTGATTACCTTAACCAGGTGTGTTCAGTCAATGAACACCTGGAAATTTCATGTAAATTATGAAACAGTTACTAGGCAACTGTTACATAATTAAAGAGCAACAATTTACTAGATTACTGAATATTCCTTCTCTTCAACAGTGAACAGAGAACTGGCTACTGGGTAACCTGGACCAGGTGGTTACGTTTGTTTTCTTTGAAGAGCGTCAAGTTAGCTCAATGTTCAGTTTAAGCTATTTGGTTCATGACTATAGCTCCTCACATGAAAGGGTATCTTAGAATCTTAGAATTAAAAATGGTAATCTTCTGAAAGATTCCTTAATATACTGTACGAGTGTTACTTTGTTGGCACACCAACCTGAGGGCAAGGTGAAAAGGGATGTTCACTGTCCTCAATGCTCCTGTGATGGGGTCCAGGAGACAGACCTGCTGAGTGTGGAGCTGCCAGCCCTGACTGGTCACACTGTTCACCCCCATTAGACGGTAGCCGGCATAAAGCAACCTAGAGGTTCACACGCAGTTTGTCTGTCAGTCATTGCTTCTGTGATGTGTCAAAAGCATGCATTATGTTTGTATAAAAAGCTTCATGCCTGCAGTGTTTGCCCACAGTGAAAGCACCAACTCGAGGCCCCTGCTGCATCGCCCAAACCTCCAAGATTCCCCTGCGAGGAGCATAGATGACCAGAAACAGAGCATGACGACTGGGGTGGAAAGCAGAGACAGACGACTGCCAATTACTTCGCTCCTCTGGGACCTGCAGCCATGCCAGCTGGGCGTCTCGGTAACCTGCAGTTAAATCACATTGGAGAATAGTCATTTTGAAAGCTATTGACTTCACCCCTCGCTACGTTGGCTTCACCTTTCCACATGCGGATGGCGATCCCTCTAGCAAGGTCCAGTAGTGTGACTCGGCCAAAGTCATCCGTCACTCCAGCTAGTGTGTTGCAAGGGGAAAGACAGATGGATTCACCATGGCGACGAGAGTCTGGAAGACCAAATCTGCATGGGAGGTCAATTGAGTTCAATTGAGTTCACTTTTATAGGACCAATTCCCAACAAAAGTCATGTCAAGGCACTTCACAGGGTAGTTTAAAACCATACAGAAAATACACAATTACATGGTGCACGAATTAAAAGTCATGATACCTTATTCCTAAAGGTGTAGCAGGCTCCACCTTTGGCTTCTGTTTCTGAGCAACCTCCTCTTCATTTTTGTTCTTGTTCCATCCTAGCCACCCACTGAGATAAACGGAGGAAGATAGAAAAAATTTGCCACCTGGATTTAATTAAACAAATAGGTACGAGCTTCCTATTGAAAAATTACTGCATTACTGCATTATCTTTCAGCTGGTTATTTTACTTCAACCCTTAAACAACCATGTCAAAAGACACATCCCATGGTCGTGGAAAGATGTTCGTCTGTTTGAGAACGGTCAAATCATTGGCATGCATCAAGCAGAGCAAACATCTAAGGACAGTCAGAAACTACTAAATTGGGTTAAGAACTGTTCAAGGCATTATTAAAAACTTGAAGGATAGTGAGGACCCATCGTCTTTGAGGAAGAAATGTGAACGGTGATTAAATAAAAGTGACATTGCAGAAGCTTATCGAAACAAAGCTACAGCAAATGCATGCCGTAATCAAAGCTAAAGGCAGTGTAACGTAATATTGGTGTGTTTTTTTTGGCGATGACTTTTTTTTGACCAGGCAGTGTATATTCATTCTATACTTGAAGAGACACAAATCAATAAAGCAACTACTTTCCTGTATGGACTACATTTAAAGTACTGGCAGGGCTGCTTTATGGTGTTCCAGTTATAGCAGCGGTACAGATTTAAGATAAAAAAAAATGTATTAATCCCAGAGGGCAATTATTTTGCACATTTTCATCGCTGTCACAGTTGAAGGTACACACCAGATGGTAGGGAGGTTAAAAATAAGAATGCCAAGAAATCTACGCACTCACAACTAATTAACTTAAGTTTTATAATACATGTTATTGCCTGGATGAAAAAAAACCCTTACAAAGAGGAAGGCGTTCTGCGGAGCACCTAATACTGAAGGTGTCTGGACTGCAGGTTGGAGACGATTGTCTGTATGACGTCACACGCCACAGCAGCGTTCGTGAAATCGGGATGTAAACAGCGATGAGTCTGGAAATTTTCTGGGTAAATAATATAGACGCAGGCCCACGGGCAGCAGTTCAATGTCAGGGCTGCAGATCCGCTCTTTGACCGTCACATGTCCAGGATGGCACCACTTATGGTTAATAAAAATGGCAACCCCCCCCCTGCTTCTTCCTAGTCCTCAAAGCTCACGGCGCTGAACCCCTCAATGTTAATGCAGCCAGGTCTCCGTGAAACACACCAAACTGCAATCAGCAAAGACTTTCTCCTCTCCTACTAGAGCTGTCAGTTCGTCCATTTTATTATGCAGAGACTTCACGTTGTCCATAATCAGCGAAGGGAGACGCGGTTTGAATCGTCTCACCTCTGCGCACTGCCTTACTTTGGTCTTTGTTCCCTCCACGAACCTCTTTGCCTCCTATGCATCCCCTCGTTTTTCTCCTTTTTTCTTTGGGAAAGCTTGACGTTTTTGGCGAAGTCTTATGGAGTTAAATTAGGGTCACATTAGATTTGTGCGTGCGTAAACCGATCTGTGCGTGCGTAAAGCAATTTGTGCTTGCGTAACCAGATTTGTTCTCAGGGCCTGGCCAAGTTTGCGCCCTAGGCGAGATCAGGATTTTGTGCCCTCTACTCACCCCCCTTGTAGACTGTACTTGTAGACTCAGTGAGGCTATACCATGCCTACATTTGGGATGTTAAAATTACACACAAATCGTGGCTAAATTTACAGGTAAAATAACGTGACCTTAATTTGCCTCCACGCTCTGATTGGCTAATGAACAAGGAAGTTGGCGCAGTCCTTTGACGTGGCACAGTCACAGAAATCTCCACAAGCAGCAATAAGCTAGTCCACTGATGACTTGAATTATATTTAATAATCAGACAGACATGACAACTCATATTCATGTGTATAATGTGTGACGTTACTCTCGTCATTTGCGGAGGTGATGCAGTTGTGCACGTAAACTGGTGTTTCTATCATACGTTAATGTAGCATGTTAGCCGACAGGCTATTAGCAATGCATGCTATGTTATGATGCAGCTGGAGTTAAGGTGGGTTTGTTCTAGTAACGCTACCGTTGTGATTCTGTGTGATCGTTTGTCAGACCACAATAAACACGTTTACTTTAACAATGCTTTTAAACAGCCTGATATGTAATGCAGTCGTTACAGGCTTAGACTTCAGTGCAGGATCTTGGTGCTTCAACCGTCAGCTGAGATCTGCACCGCTCTGACTCTGCTTTGCTTAACCCACAGTTTACTTAGGAGCTGACGGCGCCTGCTGGCTTACCTGTTAGAGTGCGCTTTCAGCGACAGAATAATCTGTGGATGAAGCGCATGGTTTACATTACATAACCCTAACAGGTAGGTAACATTAGGCGCTTTATCTACAGATTACTTTGTTGCTACCCGGTGGCTAACGTCAACTGGTGTTCTATATGAAAGAGTGACCGTGGTAACTGGCGACCGACTGCCGGTGGGTTGTTTTACCTGGTGACATTGTGTTAGCTGTCCCTGTCAATGCCTTGGTTTACGTTACCTCTGTTAGAGCGTGCGCTCTCCATGACAGAGTAATCTATGGACGGATCGTAGCGTTTAACTTTTTTTTTAACGATCGGGAGCATCTTGTCCTTTACCGAAGCAGCTGTTACCTGCCAGCAGGCGCTGTTAGCGCCTAAGTAAACTGTGGGTCAAGCAAAGCAGAGATTGGTTTAGGCACGCACATATCGGGTTTCGCATCTGGCTACACACACGCGCATCTGGTTACGCACACAAGCATCTTGTAGCAATCCACGTCTGGACTGAGGTAACCTGACCTACATGTGAACTTAACTCCCTCCTTTGAAGAGCCCCTACGTCCCTTTCAGTCCCCAGAGATAAGGGACCCTGAATCTTTCTCCACAACAGGAGACTGGCTTCTATCACCACAGGCACCAATTGACGCCAACATCTCAAATGTCCATATCAAAGAACCATGAGTCCACTTTGTTGATCTACCTGTAAATCCCTCAGGATTCTACCTCTGCTTATCATGCCAAAAGGACAGGCTGTCACATTTATCACCAAGAAGCTGTCTCTCCCAGAACTGGGACCACCAGCCATAAAATGTGGAATGTGCTCATCAAGACAACGAGAGACTTCATTTGGACACAGGTTCTGGTTCAGATGCACCAGAACTTTCAACTTCCATGAAACTATGCCATTGTATTCTGTGGACAAAATGTTTTGATTTGATATTAGATTGGTTTCTGTGTGATGTTCAATGCCTGATCTACAGATTTGCCAGGAAATTCCTAAAGTTACAAAGGGACTTCCACATATCACCATGCTTTCCTTTGTGTGTAGGCACAAAGTTGAAATAGAGAGAGTCACCTTCTTTACTTATTTTAATCTGTGCAACATACACATAGACTATGTCCACCAGCTACAATTAGGTATCCTCATTATTGTATTACATTTTTAAGTGTTACAATTGTTTAATTAGTAACGTCCAGATTAGGTCATTTATAATTTGATTTTACTTGCATTTATTATTCGTGTATGACAAGACCAGTCATGATGAATAACATTACATTTGTTACAGCGTTTTAAGGGACCACATATAAGACCTTAATATTCTATGCATTTAATATTGCTGTTTAACCATTCTGACTTCTCTGCTTATTTGAGTGTCAAAGTGATCGTTACACGTGTATTGTATTATGGTGTGATGGAACTTTGAGCTTGATGAAAAGAGGAAAGCTTAGTTATCCCAGATTTAGGAGCGATCCAAATCCAATAGTTTGATTCCTGATCTGAAGAGGCGGAACTCTTCACCACTGGTTGAAGTCATTTCTCCGCCCTGCAGTGACCACTGCCCCAGAGGTATTTAAACCAGTGACACCCTAGGCGAATCGGATTTCCCTCTATCTTCAAACTTCTTTCACTTTTCCTTTTTGCGTCGCATTACTTTTCTTTAATTTTCCTTTGTTTTCAAATTTTGTAAACCTAAGTTAAACTTAGAAACACGAACGAACAACGATTTTTGTAACGTTAGAAAGTCATCATGAACCTCCGCGAAACTGAAACTATCACAACCAGTCCTTAATTGACTCGCTATTTTTGATCGAACTAGTTAAATTAGATTCCAGCCCGTTTGCTTTTTGGGCTGGTTTAAGTAGCGCCGACGCTTTGCAACACCTTGGAAGTCCAGCCCGGCTGACTGTTACTTCGCTGACCCCGAGCCGTCATCATCACCGCAGGCGACGATTCCTGGCTCAGAGGCCGTGGCACCTGGACCAGAGAGGGCACGTCTGCTCAACCGAACCGGTAACGGGAGACGCTGCACAGCGGCCGACAGCTCTAAGCTAAGGCAAGACGAACATCTCTAATCCTCTGAGAATTCTGGTGTTTCTCAAAGCGCTAAAATTGAACATTCCAAATTCATTAGTTGTCCTTAGATTTGAACTAGTTAGAGACAAATACTCTTTTCTCTTGATCAAAGCCATCACACACTCAGGTCTTGACCATTCTTTGGGTTTTCACTCATTGATTCATTCACTGTTCATCATCTCATTCTGATCGTTCTCTCATTTTCTGTTCTGTTTATTTGAGTATTTCCATATTATGTTATTCATATATCCAGTAGTGTTAGATTAATAAAACGTTAAAAGGAATCTGGTTTTGTGTGCATTGTTCTTCAGATTTAAGCAGAGGTCACTGAACCGCGACAAGAATGCATGGCATAAGAGACTGATTTGGTTTTATCACAAGAAAGTTGTTATTGTTATATTATACGCTGGCTAGATTGATACAAGCGTGGTTTCAGCTTTAAAACAAACCTGGTGCCCCAACTTCGAGGAATATTAATGTTTCTGCATTAATATCAAACTATTAATAATTTGAATCCGCTACAATCTGGTTACGTACGCACAAATCTGGCTACGCACACACGCATCTGGTTACGCACACACGCATCTGGTTACGCACACACGCATCTGGTTACGCACACACGCATCTGGCTACGCACACACGCATCTGGTTACGCACACACGCATCTGGCTACGCACACACGCATCTGGCTACGCACACACGCATCTGGTTACGCACACACGCATCTGGTTACGCACACGCGCATCTGGCTTCGCACACGCGCATCTGGCTACGCACACACGCATCTGGCTACGCACACACGCATCTGGCTACGCACACACGCATCTGGCTACGCACACACGCATCTGGCTACGCACACACGCATCTGGCTACGCACACACGCATCTGGCTACGCACACACGCATCTGGCTACGCACGCACAGATCGGTTTATGCACGCACAAATCTAATGTGACCCTAATTTGGCTCCATAGAGTCATGTACTTTGCTGCCGTTCTTAGTGAGATCAGCTGACCATGGGTGTGTAAAAAAAAAAAAAAAAAAGTTTGCTTGCCGGGTCTCCAGTGCACCGGCGTTACTGTCGAACAACATGATCAGATGCACATGCAGAAGGTAAAAAGTAAGGAAAATACAGAAAAGACAGAACGGTGTTGCAGCAAGACTCACAACTGTATACTGACATTCTGTCCCCAACCATGCATTCTTTGCACCACGCACATTTCATTCATGTTTTTCGCTTTTGAATACCACCTATATCAATTTCTTATATATTAAGAGAAGCATTGTTTTACTTACACGCAAACATACGTGCAAGCACGTAGACACGTACACACACATACACAAACACACATCACGTCACCTGGCAACACTGAAGAGAGCAGAAGTAAGTTTACTGGCTACGGCCAAAGCCACATGGGAAAGGAGAGGCTGTGAGCTTCCCTACAAACAGAAGGAGAAAAAATTAAGTTCTTGAAAGGTCATACAATAAATTGGAACATAAAGGTTGGCACTCACCTCTACAGCATAGTAGAAGCCTGTGTAGGGACCCCCTCCTACAGTGATATACTGGCTCATGGCAGGGGGGCTGCCCTTGACTGAAGCATTAAACCCACCCAAGATAGAGGCATTCTTCATCTGGTCAAACACACATAGTGTCATAACACCTAAACATAAAGAAAATTAACACAAACACAAAAACAGGCAGGTTAAAAAAAGGTGTCAGGATAATTTTTTTTATTAATAATTAAAAAAACATTAATATAGGGCTGCAACTAATGATTACTTTGATAATCGATTAATCTGTCAATTTTTTTGGATTAACCGGACAAAAGAAATTTAAAATTATTTGATGTTTTGCTCAATAGAAATACCTTTGGATTTTTTAAAACTAAATTTAGATTTTAAACTCTTTAAATCTCAAACAAAACACAAAATCCAGCGTTTGAATAATAAAACTTCAATATACAAAATATAAATAAGCAAAGCAAGCACAGAGTTTTGTTGTGAAGATCTGCAGCAGCTCCCGTCAACCTGACCGTGAGAGAAAACCCAAAAAGACTCTGGGGAACATGTAAACAGATGCTCCTTCTGGCTCTGAGGTAACGGTGACAACCACTAAAAGCCATGTCGTCATATGTTAATGCTGCTGTTACATTTAGGTGTGCACTGTTTAAGTTGCGCTGTTCTGTGGTGGCGCCGTTCTTCACTATGTAGTGAACGAGATGATGCACAGCCAGCTGACGCTTGCGGCAGAACAGATTAAGTAACAAAGTAACTTTTAACACAGCAGCATTCAATGATAATCGCCTGACTAATCGATAACGGCAAATAATTATCGATCAATTTCTGTCATCGATTATTATCGATTCAAATAAAAAAATATATTTTACCATAAAATACTTTTATTACAGAAACGGACTTTTACCAACGCTACTGTGGTCCACGATGGTGTCCATGTCCTGAAGACCCCACTTCTTATAGGCCAAGGGAGGGGGTTGTATTGTGTCACTACCTGCTGCTGCCGCTGGACGGACATGGACACAAAGAGCAGATAAATATATAAAAAAAAAAACAAATACTATAAAATTACTGCTTTGCTGGTTAATTTAAGTAAGTAAAAATACTAAAGGTTGAGATATAGTAGGTTACTGAAGATTACTGAAAAGATACTCAGAGTATCAAGTATAAGTATTTGCTTGGTTGCTAATCACCTACAAGCTCCAAAAAGGTATTGCGTTTGCATATTGCTTAGTGTTTCTGTAGAGGCTGAATGCACCATAGCAAACTGTAAGTGAAAACCCACTGCAACAACACCAAATACCTTGAAGAACCCTCCAGATACACACACACATATGCTATAAACGTTACCTCTTGCCACTTGGTTCCTGCAAGCTCGTAGAGACTGAAAAAGGCTAAAGCCATCAATGGTGACAAGAGCAGCAGGGTAGAGGATACTCAACTCTTCATGCTGCAGTAGGATGAAATGAGCAAACAGGTTTGCTTACATACGCGCGGTAAGAGACAAACAAACAACATATTCAATTGTAATTCAACATAATTCTCATCCGCAGCCCTGACAGCCATGTTCCGTCTTTCCATTACCTGCTCAGTTACTCCAGGATGGCGAGGGATCTCATATGTGCGACACTTAAGTCTCAAAACAGGATCCTCATGCAGCAGCTGGGCCAGAAGCAGAACGCCGCTCTAATGAAACATCAATTAATGTTTTATTTAAAATTTAAACCTAGATTCAAAACCACCCTGACTATAGAGAGACTCTACTAAATGATTTTCTGGTTCTTTTTTTTGCAGATTATTTGTCTTTCACTACAATGTTTGTAGAACTATTGTAGATGCAAAGACAATCTTTTATTTGTGGTGAATAATGCTAAAGAATTGGACCTTGGTGCTCAATAAGGTGTCTGTAATTTTTTATTTCTACAATCTCTGTAGATTGTCCACACTGCCCGTCTCAAAGTGTGCATTTCCACCCTGGTTGAAAACATGCGCAGTTGATTGCCACACCCCTTTGCGGAAGCATGCAGTTTAGTGTCTAGCTTGCTAATGGACCATCAATGGCCCATTAACAGCTCATTAACAGTCAAAACAAACACCACCCGGCTGGGGGTGAATGGACCTCATGGTTCTCGCTGGAGAGTCTCACACTGTACCTGAGCCCACACAAAACCTTGGAACACAGAGATAGCTGCTTAGCTCTCTGTGATAAACGCTATGCTGCAGCTCCAGCTCCAATTGGGTGTGCGTCGGAAATACTGTTTAGGTATTCTGCGTTTGTCTGGACAGTGCCACAGGTGGTTCTGTAAGTGTTTGTTGAGGATTTGGCATAGTAAACTGTGGAACTATGACACAAATCGTGCTTAGACAGGATTGGCTAAAGTAGCAAAATTTTAAAAAAGTAGCAAGTGCACTTTTTACACACCCCGTGTGGCTTAACATGATCCAGAGAGCTATAGAAATGTACAAGAATCCCCCAAAAGTGGATCTTGCGGGCACCTTTAACGTTAATCAAGTACCTCTGTGTAGAAGCGGACGTAGCCTGAGCTGAAACCCACTACTACACATGTCCAGTCTGGTCGCCCTGTGGAGCTCCTGCAAAACACACCCAACCACGTGTCTACAAATATATTTCACTTCTCCACAGACTTCTTTTCTATAATCCATATAGGAAGCATTTCTTACCTCTTTTGGCTTGCAAGGGGGATACAGATACAGCTATTCACACACTCTCTAGAGAGAGACAAACATAAAATGCAAGATAAGTATAGTTTTTGTGGGAGAGAGTTTTCCGTTTTGTTCCTGTTATTGAACTGTGATTATGTATATTCATATGTTTCAATCTGGATTTCTGTTCTTTTTCTTGAATTCTCTGATCTTGGCTTAGTAGGTGTCTTGTATGGGTTGTCCCTAACTATACTGCTTCCCATTATCATTAATTCCCACAATAACAAAACTGTTTCTCACCCTTCTTCAGTGCTGAGGATTCCGGTCCAAGAAACATCAAGAGTCATCTCCTCTCTGCCACTGTCATCTGTATGCCACTTAGCTGGAATCATCAATAAAAGTAAAGTGTGTACTTAACGAGAGTAGCATACATCTTTGAATGTCTCACCTGAAAGAAAAACTGCCTTCTGTTCACGAGCAACCACTAGCAGATCTGAGCAGGGAGACAGGGACACAGCACAGTCCTGAAGCCAAGGTCCACTCTGCCCTCTTGTGTCTTCCTCCACCTGCAGTACACAGAGGAAAATCAGTAAGAAGGGATATGAGCACAATATTCATAATGTAGGGTAAAATGAGATCACAAAAATTACAAAAGGGAAAACAGACCACTGTTGCTGAAGTGGCTTTTCCTTCGTTGTACTCTCCACTATCCCATGCTGACTCCCAGTCAGAAGTGTCCCAAGACAGCTCATTATCTGTTGTAAAATAAGCCAAGAAAGAAGGGAACGCAATTTTAATTGGATCAAGCTTGTCAGGTCACAAAGACGAGAGGCACTAATCCAGTAGTTGGGACTTCTTCATCTGTCTTGGCTTTCAAAGGTGCATAACTTGGATAGTTATATATCCAACAAACAGCAAGGGTGAATACAAGTTAATCTTATACAGGGATGTGAAGTTAATTAACTTAAACAATTTATGATAGAGTACATTACTGCTATAGCAATGCAAACATCATTGCAATCACTAGGAATTTATTTAGGGAAACTAGGCAATCCGAATGAGAGAAAACAAGAAGAACTGAGGACGGTTGTGCCCCTGGGTAATAACCTAAAACCTTGAAGAGTAAGTGGAAGAAAAAAGACAGAATTCAAATCCTGCTGGGATGTGGTGCATTTCTAAAGGGACTATTTACCTCGAGGTGAGGTGATGACATATTCTTTGCATCCATACAGTAGTATCAAGTCACAGTGTGTCCATGTGCTTAATGTACGACAACGTGTGCTGAAGATCTAACAAGTGGTATAATGATCATATAATATATATGGTACAATGAAGATACATGTTAGGTGTTGCCCCTCCTCTTCCATAAAACCTCATATTTCTGCAACATTACATTTTGTATAATGTCAGTCACTTTACTCAACTCATGGCATTAAGAACTTGTTCTAAGGACAACTGCTTGACACCGGGTTACGCTGTCGTGAATGATGCAGTATTTTGAAGATAGACATCTGCCCTGGGTCACAAAAGCGTGATACCTGTTTGATTCTTCTCTTCGTTTGGTTCAGTTTTGTGGCTGTGGAACAAGTAGTCTCGGACCGTTTTCAGCTCTTGAAGACGACAAAACTCCAATAGGCTGCAGGACATTTCTCTCCCGTCCTGCCAGGTGCCAAATACACAGGGAATCAGCCAGCTAGCCTTTTGCTAACAGCCCAGCTGTGGGAGACCGACGGAAGTTAAGCGCCTTTTAGGTCTTTTTATCGTGAAAACTTTATGACAAGCTGTTCTGAAACGTAGTATCTCTTATTTTTAAAAAAGTCACCTACAAATATAACATTACAAGTCCGTTGCTCTTATTTTTCTCAACATTTGCAGTTCCCACCCTAATCCTGGAGCGTTGATGACATATCGTTAGCGCAACATTGGTTTACTTCCGGGTCAAAGCTTTGTGCAGATTTTCAAAATAAAAGAATGATAATAGTAATGAAAATTAAAACCCCAGATAAGTTAAAGTATATCACAGACAATTTTATACGATTTTAATGACTTATTAAGAAATGTATAACTTACTAAATTGCGGTATTTGTATCAATACTGTAAAATATAAATACTGTACATTAATTGTTTCACCAGAGAGCAGCAGAGGGACAGTTTTATGCAAATTGGGGATTTTGTGGCTCTTGTTTCACTTCTAAAGGAAAATGAAAGCATTTAAATGGAGTTTAATTCATCAGCTCACATAGGATGTAATGGTTAATGCTGTTTTTAACTATCTCACATGAGGATTTATTTACTGTAGACCATGTTAACTTTGGTCTTTGGAAGAGCTACATTGTGAACCTTATGTAATACAAATGTGTGTTATCTTTGCCTATATAAGAATAAATATGTGGACCTCAGTTCAAAAGTTGGACAAATCAAATCAAAACAAATCTGATTAATGCAGTGTAATGAATCAATTTTTTGTTTCAACAAATTAGTGATTTATGTCATGCACTCATTATAGAGCTACCCAACATGTACAGTATGTATTGCATGAAATGGAGATTCTTGTCCACATACTGTTTACAGCTATGTTTATAGCAGTATCCATAAATCCCTACCCTTATTCTGCTATGAAGGGTATTTACTGTACTGCCTAATGTAGGAGTCGAATGAAGAGTCATGGTGACTAATTTTATATGTAGTAACTACCTTTTAAAGTATACAGCCTTTGTATTGTATGGGCTATGGGTATTGAGTCTAGGCAGTGTGAATTTATTTGGATAGGACTATGGCCCTTTAAACATAATAACAGCAATTATTTAAGTATTTTAAGTTGCTACAGATTTAAAATTTGTTTTAGATTTTTGTAGTTGCTTTTAATTTTTCTGAATTTTCCCCTAAAACATATGCCCACAAACAACAACACAAAATGCAAGCATCATTGCCTGTATTATTTTAACAATATTTTTTAATAAAATTCTGCTAATTAGTTACATTAAGCAGAGTATCCTGTTTGAAATCTTTACACATTTCACATATATTCTAAAGAGCTGCGAGTCCCTAAAACACAGTTCAGTGTGAATGTTCCCAGGGGCAGAATATTGCGTGCTTTGACAGTGCTCATGTAATTCATGAACTCTGTTGACCTAACACTGTTAGAGTCCTGTGAGGTCAAACATCAGGGTTACTACTTTCTTTCCTCTGTGAACACACAGTGATGACTGCAGTCAACATGAGCAGCTGTTAGTGTCATTGTTTAGCACAGCAGTGTCTTTTTCCCATCCTTTTCCACACATCTTTAAAAAGCAATGGGCACTTTGCCAGTACACTTCCCAAGCCGACACTAACAATACCACCTTGCTCTCAGATCCAAAACACCTTCACACACAGCCCTATGGTACAATACAAACACACATGTACACACAAATACAACCCCACCACTCGGGGGGTAACCAAAAATTTCCGTTCCGGAAGGCCGGACACAGAAGCACAGGAAACAATTGGGTGTCAGAAAAGTCCTTGGGCACATCTCAGTCACATTTCCCTTTCCTCGGCCATTGCTTATTGAGTTGTTGTTGTGTTGGCTGTTTTACAGGAGACAGGAACAACTCCCCATCTGGTTCCCCTTCTTCCTTTGTTGACAAGAAGTGACTTGGCATCCCTCTGTCTCAGGATGGAAGTTTTGTTGAAGTACAAATAGCACTGATTTATCTGACACACATTGGTTTTTAAGACCTTGGGTAGTTTAGAGCTTGTTTTGTGTTCGAATTCTGCTACTCACTAAGTAAAATTTTTTCTCATAGCCCAACTATATTCAAGCACACACACACACGTCTTGGAAAAGATAAACCCTGATGGAGTGTGAACAGGCACGCTGCTGATTTCAGGACTCCTTGCAAAATGTAGAAATGAATAAGGAACTGTGAAAACATTATTATGATGAAACAATGCGTTAAATGAACTAAGTATTTTGTAATGTCTACTGTTTAGTCCCATGCCGGGTCACGGGGAGCTGGAGCCTAACCCAGCTGGCTATGGGAGAGAGGCAGGCTACCCCTTGGACAGGTCGCCAGTCCATCGCAGGGCAACACATAGACAAACAACCATTCACACACCACTCACACCTACGGGCAATGGAGAGACCAATGCACCTAACGAATGTTTCTGGACCGTGGGAGGAAGTCGGAGAACGCGGAGAGAACCTACAGGGTGAATATGCAAACTCCACACAGGAAGGCACCAGGAATCAAACCCAGGCCCAGTGCTACCCACTGCACCACCGTCCTATCACACAACTGTAAAATATATACTAAGGTCTAAAGACCTTACAACAAACAGGATTTACAGGATTGTGAATTCTTGAAAATGAAAATATTTTAGATCAGTTAAAAAAATAATCTTACAGAAACATGTTTGTCTATGTTTCAATCACTTGCAGGGCAGTTAAGGCAGTGATATCAATCCAAAAGGCAAAGTATGCTCACTGTACAGTAAAGTATTTTATAACAAATCGTAATCGGTTATCTGTAGTCTTGAGCTTTAAGAAGAATAAAAGCCTGTTACTGACAGCTGTGAGTAAGCTCATCTAGAGGTCAAACTTCAACAATTTCACATGAGCCTGATGTTTACTTTTAAAACGCCCCAACCAATCAAAAGGACTACAATTTACATTGTGGGCAAATTGGTGGTAATCTTAATATGAGTGAGGATATTTTTATATATAAGCCTTTTCATATATGCCCCTGATTTGGTTAGGATGTGTCATTAGAATTTGTGAATGATTTACTTGTTAGCCTCTTGCAGAGTGCTCACACACGACACGCATACCTATTTAATACAGATAATATAGTTAGGGGTCTAGTCTATAAATAGGGCCTGGCTTATTTTGAAAAAAAAAAATGGTTATTCTCCATTTCGAAAGACACTAACTCAAGACATATATCAAGGACACTTAATTCAATATGTACATTAAATACAAATAGATACAGCAGAGGCTGCACCACATAACATTCTGACTTACTATAACTCAGAAGATTGTAACCAACTTCTAATGCCACACCTTCACATGGCTCTAATTTAAATGATTTTATCAATAATGGTGGAAACATTATTATTTATCAATAATAGTGGAAACATCTTGTTTAATAAATCACAGAACAAATCACATTTTACAGTTTATTTTACTTGATTGAAAAGCACACACACACACACACACACACACACACACACACACACACACACACACACACACACACACACACACACACACACACACACACACACACACACACACACACACACACACACACACACACACACACACACACACACACACACACACAGCGACAAGACAACTATACTAGAGTTTTGAGTTTTTACACTATGGAACAACCTTCAGAGGAAAACATTGGGCAAACTAGCCTAACCTGTTCTTAGTTAAATGAGCTGGAGACACTCCAGAGAAGTACCGTTGGCTGCATAATGTTACACTAAGGCGTCCAGGAAAATCTTTGCAAACCAAAAGGGATGAATGAAATGCACAAAAGCTGTGGCCCTGTTCTGAAATAAAGGACATGTATATAATAAGACAATAAAAGCAAATTGTAAAAGGCCTAAACTTGTGAGCAGCAGCACTGTGTTGCTGATATCTCTGTTCAAATTAACTGTGCGAGATATTAAATCTCAGCTTTTATAAACAAACAAATTATAGTTTTGGTTTGTGTGCTCAACTAATGTGCAAATGGCAGTGAATTAACAAGAAGGCAGTGGACAGTCAATTTAGTTCCACTAAAAAATACATTGTTTACATGAAGGGACAGTAAATTGCACAAAAGCACCAAGACCGCCCTTGTCGAATGACTAAATCATACGTCAAGAGAATATTGATCTGTTAGAAGTTAACCTTGGCTGCCTGTCACAAGTCGTAATCATGCCAGTGCGAGCCCCTGAAGACAAACACAAGCAGCAAGGCCATGTCATGAGCTGGGGCTGTGTTTGAAACTACTGATGGGCTTCTGGCCAATGTTTACTTGGTAAATACAATGAAACAAGAGAGTGCTGAAGAGACACAAATTAAGATCATTGTTGCTTTAAGGGTTTCATTACCAGTATGTGCTGCCCTGGTAGCTGGCCTAGAAGCAATAGATTCAACAATGAACCGTCTCAGCAAAACACAACGGCAAAATACTGTATAACGTTACTATAGCAAACCCAGCATGTTTTTTGGATTTAGTCATTTCTGACAGATGTTTGCTGTGTCACAAAGAGAGGATCAATTTCAATGCTGTTTTTGTACGGCAGTTAAAAAATGAAACCTTGGAGCAGAACTTTCATTAATAAGATATTTACAGAAAACAACATTTTCCTTTCCAGTACTACTCCCAGTTGGTTCTAAGGCTCACAGATGTTACCTGTGCATATCTGCATATTTCACCTCTAGTTCAGTCACAATTCTGTAGTATGCAGTCAAAATAAATACAATCTCATCAAGGGCTTGATACAAGAAACAAAAAATAACAAAAAAATCAACTGGCCCACAATCCCTTCATGTTGGCTCAGGTTTTACAGAGACAATCTGCACTAGAAGGGACTTTGAACTCTTCTCATTAAGTGGTATTGTGCAACAGGAGACATCAATATGTTCTAACTATAGAATAAAAAAAGATTTTAATGTTAATAAATACTAGAAAAAAGCACCAATATGGTGAAAATTATTTTAAGAAACTAAAGGAAAACAAATATATCTCCACATAACTTCTTATAAAACTTGTTCAGCAGAAAAATTCAAAACTGTTCTTGCCTCACATGACAATAAAAACATGGTGCACGTTTCTAAATAGAGCAGCTGTTAAATACTCATAGGTTCACGTATGATGATCTGTAGTCCATATTTGCAAAGAATTTGTAAGACGAAGCAAAATTTCGAATAAAACAAATTTCAGATTATATGCCCACAGTGCAATAAAACATTGGGTAGCTTTTAAAAACGCATATTTAAATGCATAACTGTATATTATGAACAGTATACTGTATATTGCAGCGTGTTTGGTATACAGTATTATTTAATTATCCAGTCAAAAGTCAGGACTGTTGTGGCTATACATAATTAATTACTAAATACTCATCAAGGCTCTGTATTTTCTTCCTTTGCATACTCCTCTACCAGTTTCTCATAAGAGTGGCTGTTTTCTGAATCGTCACTAGTGAACACCGACTCCTCAGATTCTGAACATTGCTCCTCTTTTGATGAGTTTGTTTCAATGTTTTCGTCACATGTGGTAATAGACAGCTTTGCTTTCGAATCGTCATCATTGTCATCCTCCTCTTCCTCCAAATTGTTGTTCAGGAAGTTCTCCTCATCAATAAAAGTAATGTTTGCATTTTGGAATGTCAGGGGATGGTAGTCTTTGGGGTCCCATGCCCTTTGACCACTTAGTCCACAATCTCCCACTCCTCTGTTTTCGAGGCCGGCATCTTTGTCAAGTTGGTTCTCGTACATTTGGTCCTGTTCTAGGTCACCCTCAATGTGATCTTCTGTTAGCAGTAAGCCATTGTCTGAGCCAAGGAGGTAGTTCTTGGACTTTGAAAAAGCCACAGTGACACGGTCACTAAAACTATAGCGTCTCTTGTGGCGTGGTGAACGGTCCAGGCTGAGAATGGTGTGGCCATTAAACATAGGAGCATCATTGCAACTCCGAGAACGACTAAATTCTTTTGAAGTATTAATGGTGGTGACTGCACTGTTGTTAACACCATCTTTTTTGCCGATCTGCTTGATCAAGTCATTGTATCCTTCCTGCCTCTTGGACAGGAAGCTGAAGATGTTGACATCATTAGGAGTGGGTGACAAAGGAAGGGGGGCTTTGTGAGAGCCTTTGTACTGCTGTAGCTCTTCGAGAGACAGTTTGCGCAGCTTGCGACGTTTCTTTAGTGCCTTGTGAGCCTCGATCACCATCCGCACTTTCCAATTGAAGAACAAGGAAAGCCAGGCCAATCCCAGATATATCCACACTTCCACAAAGTATCGGTACAAAGTTGGATATTCTTTGTTCGGTTCCACGCCTGAAGGGACACAGAAAACAAAAAAGTCTAGGTATTATACGTTCTAGGAGATTACCCTAATAGTTTTTTGTATGTATAAGCTGGTTGAAGATTTCAAGGTGTGCCTTTTTATAAATCCGTCAAACTATACAGTTTGTGGTCTAAAAACAGAACTCATTAAATCATTTCTCATGTTACCTGCTACTAAATCTCCAAAGCCAATGGTGGTCAACGTTACAAATGAGAAGTACAATCCTTCAATGTATGTCCAACCCTCCTGGGACATAAATACAAAAGGTGGAAGGACTAAATGGACCAGCACACCCCAAAGGAGAAATATAGCCGTGCAGGTGAACTGAGCCTTTCTCTGGAAAAGAGAAATCCAAGCTGTTATTCAAGGTTAAGTCCTACAATAAACAGGTGAGCATTTATTTGCTATGAGTGAAGTCCATATCTACTAACCAGTGAAAATCCTTTCCTGGTTAGATACTGGCCTAGGTGCTTGGCTCTGCCACCAAAGAACTTTCCCAGCTCACTGATCCAGGTAAGACACAAAGGCACACCAAACAGTCCATAAAAGATGCAAAATACACGGCCTGCTGATGTTTTGGGAGCAATATTCCCATACCCTTGAAAAAAAAAAAAAGAAAAACAAGACAAAACAAAACATTCACATTTAAACGTTTTTGGGGATAAAGTAGATCATATCATTACTTAAAATAATCTGCAAAGCTAAAACAAGCCTAATTTGATGTTAAAACTACATGTCTGTAATCTCTAAAATGCACCTACCGATAGTAGTGATAACTGTTGCTGCAAAGATCACAGCATTTGGCCAGTTCCAGTTGTTAAACGTCTTACTGCCAGTTATTGTGACCCCTTGGCCTGCAGCGTCAGATACCACCTGGGAAAAAAGGAAATCAAGCTGAGCAAAGGGTGGAATTTATTTTAGAAATGTATTAATAGAGAACATCAGACAGATGCTAACAATTGATAAAGGACATATTAGGCTAAACAAAAAGGAAGACAGGAAGTTTGTTGCGCTCCATTTGCGCCATTTGTTCCACCATATCCTTCCTACTGTACGATATGCCGATAATATCACCAGATTTGCCTTTAACCCAAGGACTTAGTAAATTGAACCTCAACGTGTTTTTTCGTGCTTGGCAGCAGGTGTTTGCTATGTAGTTTCTTTCATGTTCCAAAGTTGCACTTCAAGAGAAAAGATCATTTCCAGTGTCTGAAGTCCAGATGAGAACAAAAATACTCTGAGATTTCCAAACAACGATGTGCTTGAACAGCCATAACAGAAACTGCCTTGCCCCTCTTGGGAATTTGCAAACAGCCAGTCGTGTGTGCTGGGACAATGCATTCCCTCACTAAAGTCCTTCTTTCGCCAAATGTTTTGGCAGGGGGAAATGTGCCGAGCTTAGCAAATATCATATAGTTCCCTGAGTACTAAAAGATACTCACTATTTAGTAATAATGGGTCTGTGACAGTTCTGCTCTTTAATTACCAACACAGAGAAAGACAATTCTTTTTTCTGCTTAACAACACAATTCAATTGGGTTGGGATTAGAGATGGCCAGACAATCAGAGATGAGCAAGTTTGTGTTCTACATTCTCTTAATTTTACTTTTACACTGTCAAGTCCTGATAGATCATGACAACTGTTCGCCTTCATATGCATGGGGTAAACTGAATGTAATCATTGGACATGGCTAAAAATTTATTTTGCATTAAGTGTTTACAGGAACTTTTCATTATCAGCAAGAGCAAAGGTGTAGTATGGCCTACATGCAGACGTACAGTAGATGCAGAGGAAAGAGATGAAGAATCTATGAAGTTCATTAGAATATTCCTTTATTACCATGGCAGTGGGAAAATGGTCACATATGCAAATAAATGTTCACATTTTACTGTATTAAATGAAAGCATATTTAAAATGCAATGTGTTTATTAACCTATTTTGAGTCTGTCTTACAGGAATACAAATAAATGTAGAATGTCAGCTAAACCATTTGTCCATTGGTGGACTTTCAAATATTCTAAATAAAGATACAGTAGATAAGCTATTTATTCATTAGTGGAAAAATATGAGACTGATTAGACATATTTTTCAGTGCCAGTGTGTTTGATAGTTTCAAAGGTCACCCACTGTTCAACGTGGGGTCACTGCAGGGCACAAAGAACAAGCGAAGGGGGAGGCAAATATTTGATCAAATTCATAAAAACACCAAACTAGTATTACCAGCAGAAGCAGTAACTACATACCTGAAGATGTTTATTTGAGCTCATGCATTTATAAGATAAAACACCTTAATAAAAGTATTTGGCCATAATAGTAAGACAAACAACACTCCTTAAGTTAAAGCCTCCAGTTTACTTACTTCAGTTTGTGGAACTGAAAGTAACTGCCAAACTGCTGACTTAGCAGTTTGGCTTCCAGAAAACGATTTCCACTTCCAGAAAACGATGTGCAGCTGTTTGTGCGTAGAACCGACAGTCATCCAATGAAGTCATTCAAACTTTATGTCAGTATGTATTGATTTATTTTATAGATATAGCGCGTGCAGGAAGGGTGCTGGGATATTTACTGGTACTATTTATTGATCCAACACAAAGAGCTTTAGTTGGAAGGTTGTGTGATCTTATTTATCACTAGTTACGGTTTGCACATAAAAGAGCGAGCTGTATAAAGCCTAGACAGTGAAAGTATGTCTTATCCTACATCTGGTAAACAGGGCATATCATAGCATTAACACATTGCTGTGCTGCTGCGAATTTGCCTCCTTAAAGTGCATGAGACATACTGTACATGGCATGTTTCCTATGCCTCTTATTGTTGGTTGGGTGACATCTGAATAAAATAAACTCAAATTAAACTTAGTTTATACTACGTTTAATTAATTTAATTGTAATAATAAGACTGTTGGTAAGCACATTAAGTTAACCCCATAAACAGCAAACACTAAGTAGCTGTCATGCTGATTTTGCAGGGTAACATCACACAATATCACAGTGTACAGCACACGCAATCATTCAAACCGGCAATTAAATCCATCCGGCATACAGGACAATAAAACTATTTCTTTCTAATTAATTGTCTGGACTGCATAACATCTCAAATCACTGCTACCTTCCATGACCAAATTGGAGCTCCTCATTTTTTGTAAGATTCTAAAAGAAGAAGAAAGACTTTGCTTTGCAAGCTAGAATCACTCGGCACATGACAAAGTCAACAGTGTACTACTTTTTTCTATTCTAACCAGGGGCAATCACTTGCAATTAGCATGTGACTGTAGTGTGTTAATGACAAATGTGATCCAAGTCACATGCAAGGGGACGACTGAAACAACTTTCACTGACATGTACAAAGCAACAGCGACTCAAGATGTGCCAAAAGACAACCTTAAAAAGCAAGAGAGATTTCTCTTGAATGTTGAATGTTCACAATTTATAGCCTCATGTACTGTGCACATAAAAATCGGTTGCATTCTGCAGCATCCCATAGCATTAAGCTAGAGCAGCTATGTAAAGATTTAAACACTATGCTTCCCTTTAAACATCCTACTTTCCTCCCCCGCATGTAGTGCTTCTCTAGGCTTCACGCTACAACATCGATGCCGTCAGGGTTGACGTTTCAGTTTGGCTGGAAAGGACCATGTTCAACCATCCATCCCTTACAGTGAACTTCAACAGCTTCACAACTGTGTTGATGGGCCATAAAATGTAATGTGTAAACTGTGACCACTTCAAGGGTTCTATAGTTAATGGTAAACTTCTTGTTAAAGTAATAGTGGAGACTAACTTTTATAAGACTGTTGCTTTTTCTTGTTAAGGCAGTGTATATATTTTAATTGTTAACAAGCTGAACAAAGTTTCCACTGTGGAAACCAAACCATCTTCTGAAACAAATAAGGCCAATAAATCCAACTCAATGACAGTACTTAAGTACATACTCCTTTGCTGCAGGTGTCTGCACATTCAGAATAATGGCAACACAAAAACAGGTCTTCATGTGTAAATGTGGAAAAGGTGAAAAACTAGTCTTTCACTTTCATCTTACAACAAGTGATAAAGCTCAGAAATCTCTCAGCCATGATACTCTCACACCAGATTTGACTATTGAGGACATTTGGCAGCTACAGAGGTGACGTGAATGGGGGAGGGGGTCATGGGTATATCCTTTTCAGCCCCTGAAACACACAACAAGAGGCAGAAGGGGGGAGTAATAAATCTTCCCCATACTAGAGTATGAGAGTATGAGCTTCTATCAGGAGTCTGTTAAGAACATGTTGTGGCACGTTTCTAATCATACTTGCAGGTTTACAAGCTGAAAAATATACAAACAGAAAGCCTGTAATGCAAAAAGCGCTCACATCAACTTTGGGGAAGATGACAATTGTTTTATAATGCAGATGATTGCATTAAGGATTAGAGGAAAAGCTTAAATTACAGAGAACTGTCTATAAAGGCAAACACCTGTACCCATTCAGCATTAACCTAACAAGGACTGGCAACACCTTCACTATAAATTGACGCAAGGCACAGAAACGTACCTGGGACTACAGACACAGCTATGCTTACACATCAGTCCTGCACGTTGCAACACAAAGATAAAGTAGTCCGTCAAGTTTAAACCGGGGAAATTAATACTCAAAAGTATTAGCCAACAAGAGTCGTAGCAAAGGTAAAACAGACGGATGCAGGGACAATCAAACAATAAACGTGTGCTTGTGGTCGGAATACCGTCACGTTTGGGCCGCACAGCTGATAAACTGGCTGCCTACAGTGTGAGCGCGTGGACCCGCAGTGGTGGATCCAACACATGGTGGATTTGGATTTCTTAGCGTGTGCGCCGCGGCTCACGGAGCCCGTGTCTGTCATTCATTTCAACTTCAGAGGAGGCTGCGCCGCAAGATTAAACACGCATCAGGTGATTCACCGTGAAAGACTCCTGCTGCAAACGGCCAGTGTGTTCATACCTCCAGGATTCTGTCCAGGTCATCCTTCGTCAGACAGGGATAGTCCTCCAGTATTTTGTCCTTCTGTGCACTGTACTGCTTTGCAGCCAGCTCCCAATTAGGCTCCTCCAGGACTTGAAAAATTGCTGCCCCAATGGACAGGTAAAAAATAATGGCAGACGTCAACAAAGGGCCTTTATCTACCATTCTTATACACAATGAGTCAACAGTGAAAGCCCGGGAGAGGGGAAAAAGAGTGAAAGGAGGGGGCAGACAACAACAACACTCGGAGTTATGCGGGACTCATTCTTCTTCTACGATTCCCCTCTGGAGACTAAAAGGAACGCGCCGCAGGTGACAGGACTGGGCTCGAGGCATAACAGTAAAAAGGAAAAGTCGTCACGAAGCGGGGGTGAGCGCGCGCGGGACAGCCGGCGCGAGCTGAGTCGCCTCCACGTGCACAAGCAAAGAAATCGAGTCTGGGAGCTGTGAGCGGAGCAGCTGTGACCAGCGTAGACCCGCCCAGGCACAAAGCATACGTATGGTAAGTAGAGGGCGGGGGTGGACGCCTCGGTTTCCTCAACAGGTGTTTGTGGCCACCAAAGCAAAAAGAAGTAAGGTATTATATTTAACCCAATAGAAAAACCTAGCAGTTGCTGCACCACAAAAAGAAACCTTTCAGTATTTTAGTATTTTCACTTTACTTGAGATGCAATGGCAAATAATGGTCAATATAAAGTAATGGAATTATAATGGATTAATGGAATTTTAAATTGTTTACATCTAAATACTGACTTAATTGCTTAAAACGTTGAAATATGATTTCATATAATACAGAACTGCTTGAATGAAAGAACCACACACCTAAATCTGTTTAACAGAAGTGGTCTAAATATCTGCTTTTGGTTTTAACAGTAACAAGCAACAGTTAATGCAACATTCTTTGATTCTGTCTCAGTGTTGTGACAGACTAAATCCAATCATCTGATTTTATAATTATGTTGGAGCCACAAAAGTTGATGTTGAACTGTGGAATAAAATCTTTTTTATTCACAATTTGGCAGACAGATGTATGTTCCCCCATTAATATGTTAAATAGCAATACAACAAACAATAAAGAAATGATGCTCCTAAAGTGAGATTGCTTTTTATGTAGTTTAGGGTTTTGCTGCACATGGTCTCATTCCCACATATTCTGCTAATCTATGCTCATCTGCTATGTTGTTCTTCAACACCTGCTTGCAGTGCGGTATACACATAAAAATGCTTGTATGGAAAAACAACACACTTTTTGAAATAGACTGACTCACCTGGTTTTAGTAGCCCAGATAGAGTGATCTGCTGGTAGACTGATTGTAGCTATGACCACTGCCCTGCTGGTTTCTGCTTACTGCCTCTCTCTATGTCTAATATTCAGTGTTTGTGAATTCTTAAAGGTGTGGGTAAGTTGCACTTTGATTTGCGATTATATTTTATTGGAGCTTGGTGTGACATTTTGTC
The DNA here is from genome assembly GCF_900634795.4 of Betta splendens. Taxonomy (NCBI): domain Eukaryota; kingdom Metazoa; phylum Chordata; class Actinopteri; order Anabantiformes; family Osphronemidae; genus Betta; species Betta splendens. The sequence goes on along the minus strand of NC_040900.2, from coordinate 15,152,842 downwards.
TATGCTAAGTTGATTTTGTTTGTTAAATTTGTGTGAACTTTCATTTTGGAGGCAACAAATATGCAGTCTGAGCTTTAAAGCCTGCTCTGTAATTTGAGGACCTGTTCCTTCACACCAACCTAACCAGGGAGGTGAACAAAGAGCTTGTTGTGATTGCCAATATGTCAAGAGGTCACAGTCTACTTCTATCTTTTAACATGTACATGGCACAGATACAACACTTATTTCTGATTGGAAAGCTGTTGGGAGAAGTCACAGCTTAGCAGCAGTGGTCTAGTAACTACGAGAAAAGATTACAAATAACAAAGTCTGGAAATTACAGTCCTCCATTGTGCAACAGCAGAAGCCACAAAGTTTTTGTCATGTGAGTCAGGTGTGTTTCATTTAACCACCGTAGGGAGGATGTTGCTCATGCTGCCCTGTGGAAGCAAAGATAAACAATGCAGACTACCCATGTTGCAGAACTGTTTTAATATGAATCTAAAGAGATGGACCTGTTACTAATGTTTGTGTGGGTGGTTAGTATTCATTGTGTATAATCAGTAGATGTTCAGCAATACCACATATCAACTGTAGAGCTAGTGGTCTGCTAACCTTTTGGGATATGTGGGGAATTTCAGATAAGACAACCGCATGAGCCACATCATTTAAACAGTATCACTCTGAATGTTAACACATTTTATTTGGTGAGTAACACAAAGACAGGGGGCTAATATCATTATTGCAAAGTTAAAAAAAGGCTCAAATGTCTGTTTAAATGATGTGCTTCCTGTTTTTTGTGGTGTTAAATACCTTTCATTTGTAGAGGATTATTTTTAGGATGTACACTATGTGAAAGCACTGAAGAACTCCTTCCTCATCCCATTGTTTTATGTTTGTGTTACGGTTTGCTCTGAGCTTCTCAGTGGGAAGGAAACCTGTGCAATCAGCCAGCAGTGAATGTACCTCATAGGTATGTGGTACTTTGACTGTGATCTTATATGTGTCCCTAAAGATGTCATAGTACCTACAGTTAGCACAGAAATAGGGCTCCTTTAAAGTAAAAGTACTTTCACAGTAAAATTTACTTGCATGTTGAGTCAAATGTATAATACAGAAGTGTTGCGATGTCTGGATGGGCGTTAGCATTGTTGGCTCTGTGATGGAGTGGTGCCCTGTCTTGGGTGTCTATTGAGCCGCTAGGTGAGACTTTGTAAGGTTGCGAGTTGCATATGCACGTATAAGAATTCAAATGTTCTATAACTTATTGTTCTTCCTGCTGAAGAAACAAGCTTTAAGTTAAGTTTTTGTCTCTGTCATTGTGCTGCCATGCTCAATGACTCAATGAAGATATTCAGGTGGTCTTTGACAGAAATATCAAGTGGAAGTTCCCAGACCATTTGGACAGAAAGATAGTGTTCTTTGTACTGCACTAGTGTATGAAAAGAGGATTATTATTGATTCTGGTCAAATGTGGGACAGTCTCTGTTTCAGTGTCTTTGCCAACGTGACTTTGTTGGCAACAATGAGAGCGATTCATTTTGACTATGAGATGTAGACTGTCAGGATGCAAACTGCTTAGTATACAGCGAATAGCTTGTGTTTATAGATGATGGCTGTGCACTCAGGAGATATGGATCTAAATACAAATATGAATGTGGCTTCAGACTGACATAAATAAGTGCTTTTAGATCACAGAGCAGCGCTTACAATGATTATGCACACTAAGATACATTCACTTATCACAGTGAGCACTAATTAGTTGGTGAACTCTGTGTGTAGTTGTTGAGCGTGTGTTAGAACACATTCATTTGACAGGAGAAAACCAGAAAGGACGTGCTTACGAGCGCTTCCATCCCTGCATTGGGGCAGCGGCCTGGTCGCCCACTGGATAGAACTTGGGCTGAAATGCAGTATCTGATGAGCAAGATGCTCCACGTAGCTAGAACAAATTTACTACTTGTACTACTATATTACATACAACTTGGGTGACTGCTCTACCACCTTTACGTAGGTGTCAGACAGGGATGTTTTAATATTCAGAACCATTTAAGGTGAATGACAACTAATAGCAAGCAATAGAAAGTTGTACTCTATGACTGTTGTGTGAAGCACACACTGTAGCTTATGATCTGTGCAAACCAGAACAATAGTAACAACTAGTTTCAAAAAGTTGTGACAATATGTAAAATGCAATGCCATGATTTGAACAGAACATAAACAACATCAGATGTTAAACCCGAGACATTTTACCGGGTTATGGAAAATATTAGCTGATTTTAGATTTGATGGATACAACACAAAGTAAATGCTGCAAATCAAATACAAATGAAAGAGCTTTAGACGACTGATTTGGTTGATTGGCAACAGGTCAGGACCATGACTGGGTATAAAAGGAGCATTTCAAAAAAGGTTCATAAATCTGTGACAAGCGTCTGTGATACAGTTCCTCATCTGCCTTACTAGTTTTTGGAACTACAGTAGGGTTTCATTCAGCAACTAGGAGGCCGCGTGTTGTGAAGGTCAAGGAATGAAGTATGTACTAAATACATGCAGTGTGCGGTTTCTTTGAAAAGCGATGATGGAAAAATCAAGCCAGCATGCTCCGTAGGAAAACCAGTTAGCGATAAGATGGTTTACTAACATCAAACTGTGACAATCTTTCCATTTGTTTTTAAAGCGGGTGGGCGACTGCATTAGCTCAAGTTCAAAAGCTGCACTATACTTGGCTGACTGGGGAAGGTGGAGACGGATGAGCAGAGCTGCAGAGTGTTTATACTGCTGCCCCTCTCGTGCATAGGCTTGTCCGAGCAGCATAGACGGACTAAGCCAGAGAGGAAATGCTGTGGATGAGCGAGGGCTGCTATTGGCTGCCGCTGTAAGTCTCCGACTCCATGGTAGTAGTTACTCTTACAGATCAACTGTTCCCGAAACAAAGATTAGGGTTTGCGTGAAAAGCAGTGAGTCAAAACACACTTCACATCATATCAGAGTTCAAAGTTTCACTTTGGGATCTTGAACCTTACTGTTATCTCTGGGTTTCAGTTTTTAAAATATCTTTCTACCATAATACAATTATCATGTTACTAATCACTTTTTTTCAATTATTCCAGTCAACAACTTCATAGTTACAGATTTTGGAAAATATCATTGAAAACTAAAATTTGTGATGTGACTTCTTACTTGTGGTTTGATGCTGCAACATACTTGAAAAAATAAATCAGAAACCAAAAACAAAAGAAGAATACGGCTTTAAATGTTTGCTACATTAGCATATTCATAAAAAATGTGAGGGGAAGGTTCCCACTTTGTGCCAAGCTTAGCGGGACAGTTGTGAATTCATTGATCCATAATAGTGAAAGGATTCAGGGGAAAAGAAGAAGCCGTGCTGAACGTCCTTAAGCGACACTGAGACACACTCTGACTCGCTGAGCAAACAGCAGAGAGACACATGCTTCCATGAGTCAGTGGCTCGTTCAGCAGGACAGTGCTAGGCTTCATTCTGCACATGCTCCAAACACAGAGCATGTGTTCAACCAAAACAACTCTCAGTGTGTTGACTACTGTGCTTTTATAGGTCACTTTTCAAGAATCAGTTTTCACAAATATTTGCCCTTTGCCCAGTGATACGCATCAACACGTGAGCCTGCAGATGGATCTTCTGTATTTAATCTTTATATGTTTTTATTTATGAGAATGATATGATAATTAGGTTAGTGAGGGTGAAAGGAGGAATACTGTGTTTTGTACTGTTACAGCTGCATCTGCACAAACACTAGTTGGTTCAGTGGCTCTGACATTTATTACTAGGCCCAATAAAACAGTTTGCAAGAGTTATACTAACAATAAAGCCCTACTAATAAAATATCTTAATCAGTCATATGGGCTTTAGAACGTTTCTGGTAACCAGGGTGGGGACAGATCTTTAATTTTCTGTGGGTTTACGGCGCAGACAGTCAGACAGTCACGCACAGTAAAGATACTGTATGTCAGCTGGTACGAAGTAAGGCTGCGTGGCCTCCACTACATTAAAAGCAGACAAGATCAGGGTTTCTCTGTTTTCTGCCAGTAGTTAGTTTGTATGCATTGTTTGAAGCCGTGTGTCATGTTCCGTTGTGTAACACAGTGCTGATGCTTAGTACATTGGGTGGAACAGTACAGTACAGTTCCTCTGACACTGACTGAACAGCCATTCAGTGGAGTGACATGATTTTTCTAGACATTCAGCGTCCCCACACAATAACAAAAGCGGTGGCACCGGTGATCCCCTGACTTTTCCTCCGCTTCCTGTGGCTCAGGGCTCTGGTTTATGACCCAGTACCTCGGTGACTGCCATTGTCACAGCCTCGGCTGGACTTTGTGGATGAATGATGGCATGGTCACATGCTGAACAGCTTGGGTGCTAAACATTAACTGTCCGCATGTTAACCTTCCAGTTGTAAAGCAAGGTGCCTAGGTACTGTACAGCCCAACTGAGCCACCTGCTTCCCCAAGATATGCTATCAGAAGTATTTGCCTCATGAGCCGGTGATAAAAGTCTTAAACTAGCTTCTTGCCTGCTTGCGTTAAATAATAATGCTTCCGTGGGCGTAAACAGCAGCGAACGCACAGGTGTCTGCGCGCGGATGCCTTTGACCTCACCGCGTAGACGCACACACATGTTTTGGCAGGAGTGTTAATAAGTGTTTAGGTGAAGGTGAACCTTGGCCGTGTTTTGGGCAGGTCGCTGTGGCCTCGGATCATCAGCTCTGTTGTTATTAAGGCAGATTGTGCGTGACCTTGCTGCTTGCTCCCATGTGTTTGTTAAAGAAGCGTTTGAGGTTTCTCCTCCTTGCTCTCCAGCATCCTGTTACCATGTGCATGACAATCACTTATTCTGCATATGTCCTTGTGTACACGCTCTGACGCAGGGGCGAGACAAAAGCACAGCTGAGCACAGTTTGCTAATGGAAACATGTTAGTGAACCTCATCAGGCAAACACACCTGCATGTCCATTTCTCAGTGACCCTGTGTGACACGTGGTTTTCTTTCGTGTCACTTGTTTGTTATTTCTCATCATCATTCATAATCTGACGGGAGAAGGCTTGAAGCTGTGTAATGGATACTCCTTATCCACGGTTCTGCCTACCTGCCCTTATGCTAAACCTTCTGGCTCCATCTTCGTGCACCAGTTCCTTTGGCAGCACTTGCTTACTGCAGTCAACTCAGCAGAAGCATATCTGATTCCAGTAATTGTTAGGACTTGTGTGGGCCAGGGTGAGAAAGTAAACGAGGAGGCTTTGGAAAATCAGTCAGGATCAACAATACACACAAACAAGGACCGATCCATGTGACTCAAGAACTTGGAGGAGGTAAAAAGAGTGTAAGTCACAGTGTCAACTGTGTCAGAGAGAGACAGAGCTGGGTAAGTAGGAGGCAGCAGAGGCAGGATGTGCATGTTGTCCTCCCATTGGCTCAGAGCAGAGAGTTCAGGCCCAATGAGTGGGATGGAGAGGGACACGCATAAGGCAAACATGTCAGCAGACGACTACAGCGACGTCAACTACAATGAGCTGAAACCTGGAGTTGGTCTCTCTCTAAACACTCTTGTTGTGGCATCTATCTGGTATATCTGCTGCGATTAGCGGTCCAGGGCTGGATCAATAAGGTTTTCTACATGAAACTTTAAACCGGTCAAAGCAGAGTCCTTCACAGGAGTATTTGTTTTATCTCCCACACTTATCTGAGTCATGCTACTTGTCTTTGGTCAGATGAGCAGATGCTTTGCTCGTCAATGATTAATAACCACAGTAATGCTGTGGTGAAACTGGTTTCTGATAACAAGGCGTTAATATAGGTCATTGGACTCATTATTTCTTTGAGTCCAAACTGGCCATCTTCATTATCTCCAAGGGCTGGAGCCTCTCCCACCAGTCCATCACAGTGCACAGGGAGGAAGCTATTGCACCTTGTAGGCCTTGTAGACACAGGCTCCAGTGACCCTGGCACCAAAACCCTTGTGTCCTTGTCTTTCAAGTTTAGGAATTTAAAAGAGAAGGTCATGGAACATATTCTAACTTACTTCCAACAGGCCCAGATGGATGCCACTGTGTTTCTGCTTTGTCACTGTCAATGGTATATAACATTTTTTAGCAGCCAGATGAGATCCAGAGACAGTAAACACATCCCTACTGGGGCTGTAAGTCCATATTCCCTGTGTAAATAAGATAAAGACAAATGATAACAGTGAGGCTGAATCCAAAGCTCACTTACTGCAGCCAGGGCTTAAAACTTGCAAGCCTTTGCGTGGTGAACCACTGGTTGATTAGACAGGGCGAGCGTGAGGCACTGGGCTTGAGTCCTCATTGAACCATGGCCAAACAAGGTATGTGGGGTTTATCATAGTCTTTCACACACCTTTCCCTTTCACTTTGTTTCTTTATCCCACTTACCACATAAAACGCTGTGGAATTGATTGCATTGCATTATCCCTTTACTCTCTATTCATTCACTCTGCCTTTGCCATGAGCTCTGTTACCATTCCCCTGCCCCCACTGTTCTGCCTGTTATTGTCATTCATTTTGCTCTGATATACGAGCTCCAGTAGGCGTTTGCACATTTGTATTGTTCTGTTCCAATGTGGGCCGTTGTTAAAATCAGAAGAGAGCTGAACCAAACACACAATGAAATCACCACTGTACACATTAATTTAATGATGTAAAAGTACAAGAGGTTACATCAGACAGGAATAGCCTTACAACACAATGTTCAACTCAGATTTTTTCTGCTTTGTCTTTGATTTGAAGGCTTATTGCCATCTAGTGGATGTAAATGTGCTCTGCTCAGTAAAACAAAAAAGAACAGCGTTGTGTTATTTTACCTTTCTACACTATGAGCACTTTCTTCCAGTATTCTTCCTGTTTAGACATTAAAACATTGTATTTTAATATACTTTGCTTATGAAGGTTTTAGTCCAACTTTCAAAGGTGTTGCTGTAGCTCCGCAAATATCAGCACAGACTCAGTTCCCTTTAAAAGGTTGTCATCAATACATGAAAACCCTTTGAGACAAAACAAGACAAGACTATCTCCCTAAGCATGTATTACAACTGGGTCATAAAGAAGAGGAATAATCACAGCTAGGAAAACTGTTTAAGTGTTGACATGAGTCCATAACTGTATTACTGTACTGTAGGCCTGAAAAAATGTGAACTCCTGCTCATTTAAGATAAATTGTACATGATGCACAGCAGCTCTACTGCAAAATGTCACCAACATGGCAAATAAATTGAGTCATGGTTAGTGGTTTGAGAGGACAAAGATCAGCTGTTGTTTCTTCTGATTACTATTCATACACATACACAAGTTCTGTCCCAGTGTGCTCCTTAGAGTTATTTTTAACCACATACTGTCGATCGCATCTTGTTACAAAGCAGTCTGAGGAGTCAAACATCAAACAGTATGTGTACCTACTGTTAAATAAGACTCAGCAAAAATGAGTTAATATTTAGCTGCACCTACTGTATAAGAGAGGTGAACTACAAAACAGCCACGTGTTACTGTACAGTACATCATCACACACACACACACACACACACACACACACACACACACACACACACACACACACACACACACACACACACACACACAGCTATGACGTTAGGTGCAGTGGACCCATAATTTAATGCCTATGTGTCCCAGGTCCTGATTAGTAGTCTTCACTCCTAATTTTTACCTTCATTGTGTAGCTTGTTGGTTCATTGGTGACTTCTTGTTTTCATCTTCCTCCTCAACCTGTGTTTCGGGGTTCTCGCTTTCTGCACTGCCCGAATCGTGTCCCTGTTTCTCCTTACCCCACCTCATTTTGAAGTGGGTATTCAGCCGTTCCAGGATGTCGATAGAGTGGTTGATCACTAGGGCTAGCCAGGCCATGCCAAAGAAAATCCATGAGGCAATGAGCACGTTGTACCAATCTGGATACCATTTGTCTGGATTACTGTCTAGAAAGGAGAAGTTAATTTCATGGAAAAAATCATGCTGTAATGTAATGCTGTGCAATTAGGAAAATACTGCTTTATGGATTTGACACTCAGATGCCGCTGAGTGTACCTTTTGATGTACCTGCCACAAAGTCTCCAAAGCCAATTGTACTGAGGCTAATGAAGCAGTAGTAGATTGCCTGAGAGAAGGTCCAGCCCTCTTCTAGTTGGAATACAATCATGGGCATAATGAAGAAGAGCACTGTTCCGGAAATGTAAGATACCAAGTGGACAAAGAAACGAGTACACTTCTGCAGTGAGAGGTGGGAACAGAGCGCAGTCGGGTTAATCATGTTCCCCAGAATCACATAGTCAATTAAAAATAACAGCTCACCTTTCTTCCAGTCTTCCCCTCCAGGAAGTCAGAGATGTTCCTCTCTATAGCAAGCATGTATTTGCCAACTCTGTTCAGCACCACCACGTTGAGCGGGATCCCAAATAGTGCAAAGAATACACAGAAAATCTGACCAGCTGTAGAAGTAGGACACTGGTTCCCATAACCTGCAAAGTTGTCAGCTGTTATGTTCTGTACTTTTTTTCAGAATTTCACTACAGGTGAAAAAGAGGAGGAACAACGATCTTACAATAATTTATTTGTTTGTCATTTATTATCTCTTATTGCACATCCTGCTTGTCATAAGAAACAGGGCTTCATGCAGTACAAATGAATCTGAATGAAACCTGAAATGACAGGTCTGAATGAAAAGCTGTGATAACCACAGTCGTATGGATTATTGTAACTGAATGGGTAAAATCACATGCGTCACAATTCAATAGTCATTCAAGAATTGTTTGGTAACATAAAAAGTGTGACCTATAGTTGTGACCACAGTTGCAGCAAATACAGCTGAGCTGGTGAACTTCCAGAAACCTGCTGCAGTGTTGTTGCTTTTTAAACTTAGGCCAATCTTTGAGGAATCTTGCACCAACTGAAAAAAAATTAAAATGACACATAAAGATACAAGGACTTCACTCAGAGCTCATTACCCACACCAACAACAACACCAACACATCTATGACAAGCATTTAAGTTTTAATATAGAATTTAAAGAAGCTTCAAATAAACATAAAACCTTGCTGAGAGACAAAAACCTCCCCATCACTCCTCAACACATATTTGTTTCTAATATAGTTCTATTGCTTCGGCATCGAGTGGGAAGGCATGTTTAACATTTAGCTTTATGGCCTCTTTTCACTAATTCAAATTCAACACCTGGGAGACTGAGCTTGACACAACACGAACAGTGAGATGCTGTCTTTGAATTTACATGTAGTTGTGGTGGCACACGGGTACCTTCTAGAGGAGCTGCTCTTAGTACTGTGCATGCCTAGTTACAGGTGATACACCGATGGCCACCGATGACGCATCACGATGAGTCACTATTTAAAATGAATCATTCATCTCATTGATACAGTAGGTTTGTCAGTTCGTGTTAGCGAGATTCTTCTTGTTTTATCTGTTGGTGAATGCTGTTGTTTATACCTACTATATTTTACATACAGTGTTTTCACTGTATGTAAAATATACTTCACAGCTTTTATCATGGATGACAATAAAAAAAAGATATAAACTAACTTGTCGGTTTTAGAATAAAAAGGGGCCTAGCTTTGTTTCTGTGTAAATGAAGTGAGCCTAAGATAAATAAGCAAATGTGCTGTAGCTAAAGGGCTGAATAAGATGGTATTTGCATAGGAGAAGCTTTGTTCTTGCTGTATAAAGCCAACATTTCTAGGACTCTCTGAACTCTTGCTTTGGGTTAATTTAACCTTGAGTGGTTTGTCTTTTTTGTGACTTTATTTAGTTTTGGAAACGCAGCGCTCATTCATCACTTATCAACACCATGGTGCCTTTGAACAAGGCCTTTAGCTGACCTACTGTACAGCAGCACAGTGTGGAAATGTACAAATGTGAGGGCTATCCTCTGAAAGAGAAGTGGCCTCACTAATAAAGTACTGATAAAGTTTATAAACTGTTATAGCATCAGTGAGGAGGCAGATAAATGTCCTAACAAGTATAAAAACACGACTTACATAACCTTGGTCAAATTTTGTCAAATATAGAAAATTATCTAGAGTTATCTGTTATTTTTTCAAAAACCTGAATTGTGGTAGATGTAAATACACTGGTCCATAATACATACTGCAGCTGGGCTTATGCAAAACCTTTTAACACATTATAGATATTATTTAACTACATTTGCTGTAAAATGCTTCCCTCATATTTGCAAGTAAACCAAACATTTTCAGAACATTTTCTGGGGTCATTAAGACATGAAATCCTCATGAAACGAAATGTTGTGCCTTTGTGTACCTTACCTGAACTAGTGCTTCTAGGCCCTCTTGGTCCAGACAAGTGTATTTGGACAGAAACATTTTTTTTGTCAACAATAACTGACTGACGTCCTTCTGCCCAAGATCTCCTTCTAACTTCCAAAATATAACCCCACCAATCAGCACGTAGGCCACATAAACTAAACCAAGCAAGAGGATGGATGGCACCCGAGCCAAACTGAAAACTTCTTTTATTTCCATCTTGGCTCCCTGGTACAAGTGATCCAAACAAGCTCAGCGTCTCAATCTCTGCACCCAGGCAGTGACAACTGAGCACTCTTCTGCTTAGCTTCCAGGCATTGTAGGCAAATAGCCCTCCACCTGCACTACTGTTCTAATCACTCCAATGGCCTGCCATGCAAATCAAGTTGCATAAATAAGGAGAGACACCAGAAGACACTGAAAGGACAATGTGGGAGGGCCTATGAGGTAATGCAGTTGTAGAGTTTTTGGTTCAAAGACAGGGGGCTATAAAAAGCAAATGACTGGGAAACCCATTCCCAACTAGACTGCTCAAATTTAATAGGATCATCTACATTAATGTATAAATTAATTTGTCTCTGCACTAAAGGTACAGAAATTAAACTATTGGTGACCTTAAAGTAGTAGTTAACTATTTTTATTATTGTTAATTGGCGGATAAAGTTACCTAGACAATGGTCTAGTTTCCTTCTATTGCATCTGCTGAGACGTCCTATTACAGAGACAGGAACATAGCATTCCAATTTCTTCATGCTAATAATGAATCTTTTATACACTCCCCTTCTAAGTTCCTTAGGGTTCTGTGATTGGTCGAGTATTATTCACATTATACAGTACATTTACAGTACAGTTTTCTTATTATAATGTATAGATGTTTTAATCCACTTTTATACACTTTCTCTGGCTCAGTTATTTCTGGCTCAGCTTTGCTTTAATTAAACATGCTATAAAAGACAGCCTGATTCATTCAACCAGATTATGGTGTTTGGTCATTTATTTTGTACCACTCCCTCTGGTAAACAGTAACTTTCTATAAGTGCAGGTGGTTATGATGAAAATGAACGTCAAATAAAAGTAACAGAAAAAATTACAAAGAAAACACAGCATTCAACATACCTGCACAGAGCTCTTCCATTTAAACATCTCAACACAAATAATACGCACAACAGACCAACACTAAATGGCTTTCTTCCTACCAATACAATAGGACATCCAACAAAACACAAACCACTGTCAGGCATTTAAAGTGTGCAATGGTGATCAGATACTGTATCCTCTTCTTCCTCTTGTTTCTTGAAGTCTGGTTGAGTCAGGACAACCACATGCTGTATTATTTTGGCTCCTATGCTGAGGACAAGAGAAAGCCAAGCCAGGGCAAAGATGATCCATATGCCAGCAAGGCTGCGATACAGAGAAATGTACTCCTTGCCTGGGTCAGCCCCTACAATCGACATTACCTTTTTAATACAGTATGTTACGGTGTGTAGAGTTAATCCCAGGACCAAATTCAAATGTTAACGTCTGTATGATCTGTATGATTAATGACCTCATTTGCACATCTCACAAGACATATAAAGCAAAGCAGTAAAAAATGTAGTATAATGTGAGACATAGTAGGTGACGGCTGGGGTCTGTGCTCCACAGTACTCACCCACCACATAATCTCCAAATCCAATGGTGCTCAGAGTAATGAAGGCGAAATAGAAGCCCTCACCGAATGTCCAGCCTTCTACGTAACTGAACAGCAAAGGTGGGATGACCAAAAACAACAGGCTGCCGGTGAAGACAAATAAACTCACAGCCAGAGCCTGGAATGTTTGCTAGGAAATGAAGACAGATTACATTTAGGTCACAATCATACTGTAAGTAGAAATATTTAAAAATGGCAACAATTCTACTGAATATTTCTAATTATTTTCTTTAAATCCCCTTTTCTTCTGCTCTGGTAAAGCTGTTGAGCTTTATATACATTATAAAGAGGAATAATGAAACAGGCGTAACATTTTGTAAATATTGCACAACACATTTACATCTAAGTAAGTCCAACTCGTCCAACAACGTTGTTGTGTTGCTAAGGTTTTGCTGGTTTAAACTACATCACAGGACCCAAGCAGGAAATATCAGCCATCAAAAATCAGCCACATGTTTTGACGTTTTCATCTTGAAGGTGCTATACTCGGTGCTGGGAGGCACGGTGGTGCGGTGGGTAGCCAGGTCCTGGGTTGGATTCCTGGAGGCGGCGCGGGTGCCTTTCTGTGTGGAGTTTGCACGTTCTCCCCGTGTTCGCGTGGGTTCTCTTCGGGTTCTCCACAAACATGCACTAGGTTGATTGGCCTCTCTCCATTGCCCGTAGGTGTGAGTGCGTGTGTGAATGGTTGTTTGTCTCTGTGTTGCCCTGCGATCTGGCCCATAGCCAGCTGGGATAGGCTCCCGCGACCCCGCATATGGGATATTAGTTATAGCAAAGACACGTGTGGTTACGATTAGTGGACCAGCGTCAGTACCTTGTGTGTAACAGCTGAGACCACACCCTTTTCCAGTTGGCCCAGTTGGATGGTGAGACACTTCCCCAGCTGTTTGAGGAAGGCTAGATTTAGCGGAATCCCACCAAGAGCATACAACACGCAAAACACTTGGCCAGACACAGTGCTGGGGGAGAGATTACCATAACCTGTGGAACAGATACATCAGTAGCAGCACTCAGAAATAAATCGTTTACATTTCAGAAAGGTAGGAAAGCTCACCTATAGTTGTGACTACTGTGCCTGCAAAAAAGAAGGAGCTACTAAAATCCCAGTTGCTGTGGTTGGTGGAGTTGCCAGATGGATTGACTCCCTTTTCCCAGGCATCCAAAATCACCTACACACACGGGATCGTGATTTATCAGAGCAAGTTACTGCAGTATAATTTGTTGCTATGTACCCAGCATCAACATAAAATCGATCTTTCATTTCTCCATCTTTAATAAGCCCTTATTTTTTTGTGTACTCAGTGATTTAAAACCTATTTGTCAATGTACGTACTGTACACCATTCTCTCATAATACGTGTGTGTGTGTGTGTGTGTGTGTGTGTGTGTGTGTGTGTGTGTGTATTTAAAACAGGCAGATTGAATATAATACAACAAAATGTAGACACATAGTTTAATATGAATATTCACTTTAAATATGTTACGTAAATACTGAATATTATACAGGAATAATGCTACACTGCAGTTATGAATCATGTATTCTTAAAGGAACTGTAGGGAAACTGAATGACAACCTGCACAAACTTCTCCAGGGCAGATCTGTCCAGGCAGGTGTAATTAGCCAAGAAATTAAGCTTCTCCAGCTGGAAGTGATTCCGGTTGTTGCTCTCAGCCTCGCGCTCCAGAATTTGGAAAATTGTGGCTCCTAGAACCAGGTATGCAAAGTGGGCCAGAGCCAAAACTGCTATCCAGCTCACTTTGACCCGGATCACCTTGAACCTCGCCATCAACCTCCCACAGTACAAAAAAAAATCTGAATAAATGCTGAAGATGCTCAAACTCAAAGAAGAATTAATCACTTCAGGGAAAAAAGTAACAATGTCCTGATGAAATACACAGATCTTGTGTCACTCTCCAAAGAAAATGTCCATCCCTGGAGAGGCTGTAATTTATTACCAAATGAGGGAGTAGAAAAAACCAGTAGAAAAAGAGAAGCAAAAACCCCAGCCTTAAACCCCAGTTTTTAATCAAACCTGATGTTTGATTTAGTTCCGTTTTGTCTCTGAGTGACAGCTGTAACTGGGTTTGTCCGCTCAGCACTCTACCTCTGATTGGTTAGATGAATGTTGTAATTTATGGGTTGCCTGGGCAATGACCAAACTCCTCTTCTCCATTAGCCCGACATGTGGACACATACACACTTTTACCTGTTTCCACTAATAAGGAAGTGGCAGCAGCATCTTGTCAGCAGAACAAAGGTTAATATTTTACCCAACTGCTGTTAGTTGTTCACACAACCGCAGCTGTAGAGATTAAGGGTTGCTTCCACAGCATATTCATGAGTTTGCCATGTTTATGATCAGATGAAGAGGAAGGGTATTAATATTTGATTTCAGGCAATACAGAAATCCTAAGAGCTTACTGCAGTTCTATAGCTTTAGCATTTATGATGCTATTTACTTTCTTCGGTACAGCTTCTATTCTTGTAGACTGGTGCTTTTTAGCTTCCAAATAGTAGTACTGGAAGGTTTACACATACTGTTATTTGTCTTTCTAATGAACAATGACATCTCATGTTTGGTGCACACTAGAAAGACAGTATATGATTTGCTACAGTACATAGCATTTCCTGTTTTCTGTAAAAACTCCATGTGTAATAGAGTAACCTGTACGATAATTGTCCTTTGGTTCTTTGCTTTACTGTCATTTGGTACTATCGCCATTTAGGTGATGACCAAAGTCACTGAATAACAACTCTGTGTGGATGCAAATTGGGCAGCTGGTTGTCATCAGCCAAACAAATCAAAGCAAAACCATGCAAACAGGCTGCTGAAGGACAGAGGTACAGGCAAGTACTGATGGTTCTGAAGTTAGGTCTCAGAACTGCTTTTTGACATTAAAAGATGCAGTAAACGTATTAAAAAATATAAATATTTAGATGAGACTTTTCCCATGTCTGATGGAATGAAACTGTGATGTATATGCTAACTAACGTATAGTGCCTGCAGTGCACACTGTGTTTTGTTGATCTGCCTCCCACAGCTACTTATGAAAATTTAAATTGAACAACCCAATGCTGACATTCAATTGAATGTACATTACAAATATTTGTAGGGATGTAATAACTCAAGAACAACTCATACTTCCAACTCATAATTTCCCCGCTGTGGGACTAATAAAGTCATTCTATACTCAACAATTAATATTCTATGCAAAGACACGTTCATAACCCAATTTGAATTTTAAATACTGTATCCATAGGGTTAAGCCCTGCTCTGTAGGCTGTTTGCTGGGATTAGCTCCTACTGTAAGCCAGATGAAATGAATAAAAAAAGTTCAATAATAACAAAGAGCTTTCAGGAATTACCAATGGGCTATATGTTCAAGTAACAGTAGCTGATCTTCAAGGTTAAAGTTTGCAAGCTGTCACTTTAGGGAAGTCTATTTAATTTGAAAGTAAAAGAGCCTACAGGAGGACTTGAGGTTACAAATAACATTTGTAAGAGTGAGACTATAAAGGAGTATAGAAATGATACATGTATAAACAAAAGAAAATGGACTTGGATTGCTCCTAAAGTCATATGGAAACAACGACCTACAGATGAGAAACACAGGACGATCTGTGAGACTGATGAGTCTTTCAGTGTACTGCTGCATAGAGGCAAAGCAACTAAGAAAGTAAACCACCAACTACTAATTACATCACTTTATATTGTGGCATAATACAAATGCAATGCCGCTTAAAATTTACAGAACATTAATGGTGCTTTTTTGTTTTGGCAAAATGCAGACAAAGAACATTTGAATCAAATGTCAAAAATAATAAACGTAATTAAAGTATATACAAACGCTTTGCTAATTTTAACATGAACCGAGAAATATGTAATATATGTGTCACTCTGCATGCTGTAACTGTCACATTTTTAAAAAGTAATGATTCATGATATCCTTAAATAGACACTGCAGCCTACTGGTTTCTGATATCTAGAGACAACATTTGTCCAGGTCAAGCGCCTGGTGCAGACTGTGATTTACTGTTAGTGCTGCCTATTACGGTATTTGTAATGGGCAGCTGGCATCATCTCCAGGAGCTTGCATGTGTGTGCAGACTTGGTTTTTTGGAGTTCATATGACTCATATTCTCATATGGCATGACACATCTCCATCACAACACAACAGAAATTCTGTTACATGTTCCTGATACCATTCTTTCTCCTGAAAGATGTGGGGGATGAGTCCTGTCTCTACTTATTTAAATTCATATCACTGCTCAAGTGGGCAAAACAACAATAGGCTGAATGGTAAGTAAACTGTGATAAAAGACAAGCAGAGATAGTAAAGTGGTGATTCTCAGTGGAGAAGACCTTGCCCACACTGTAAATGACATTCTCGTAATATCATAAATTACTGCTAGAAAAAACAAAGTCAGAAAGAGTTAGAAAAAAGTTTTACTTTACAAGCAGTGGCTGATCACCTATACAAATTATAATAAAAACTGATGTGTGCCAATTAAATACGCTCAAATGTTCTTTGCTCAAAGGCTTGTCAAAGTTGTTGTACATGTTGTGCCACGTCACACCACCAGAGGCCAGTGCTGAACGGTTGATGGGGTGTATTGCTTCTCATTTTAGTTTTGCACTACCTGTCCTCTTGAGAAGGTTTTGTCTGGCATTGATAAAGGCCAGGATGTCAGCATCGGCCTGTTGGTCTCCAGTCAGCGGAATGGAGGACGATGTGAGCTTGGTGGCAGAAAGGGCCCTGAAAAGCATTACTGTCTGTTAAGGAAGTGTAAACAATTTTGGCGAACATTGTTAACAGGTTGTGGTAAAATGTACAATCAATTTTAGTTATGTTTATATATTTGTGTGTGTGCGTCTGCATTGTACTTTTTACATGTAATAAATGTTCAATCTTAGCAGACATGCAGGTTTAGGTATATCAAATGTTAACAACTGTATCTTTGTGTTACACAAGGCTGGTAACAGCGACACAGTACAGCATGTATGCAACAGGTTCCATGGTTTACTGTGGTAGTAAGTGTTCAAATGAGACTCTGCCTTTTTAATTTGTTATGGAGTTTTGAGACATTATTTCACAAAGAAATAAAAATCTATGGCCAAAGGGAATAGAAACCATAGAATGTTTAATAAATAAATTTAAAAAAATAAATGAATAAAATAACTGCTGGCTTTAAGTTCAGTGTAAGGATTTACTGGATACATAGAGCTACATTCATAGAGTAGTGCAAGCTTATGAGATCTACTACTTCTACTACAGTATCATTACTGTATTGTGTGTGTTATACATACATTATTTATTTATTCAGTGAGATCAGAAATTACGTACTTCCACTCAGAGGTAGGAGGTAAGTCAGTAACTTTCTCATCCATTGAGGGCGGGATACTTTTAGGGACAAATCTTTTGAAATTCATAAAAATATAATTATATGGCAATGACAAACAAACAGCAGCTGTTAAATCAAATTAAATGAAGGTAGGCTGACCTCACATCTTGAACAAAAGAAGGCGAAGGGTCTGAACTGGGGTCTCCCCATGATGGGTAGTTACTCACAGTACTGATCAGAAAAAGAAATGTTCTACAAATAATCAGATCCTGTGTGCAGCAACAAGTCTGAAGTAATAGCAGGCCATGAACTGGTAATAATGCATATTACACAATATCTTTGGTCAGCATGTGACAATATGATGGAAAATCATTGGCCTGGAGTTATTATTATCATATCACATTATTTCCAGGCAGTATTTAACAACATCATTAGTCATTTATAATTGAATTGCTTCAATTATTAAATTCCAGGTAACTGACAGAAAATTAATTGATTAATTACAATAAATAATTAATGTCAGTTTAGGTTTATTATACAATCCTAGGTACTGCACTGAAGCAAGCACACATGTCATGGCAGGTTTTGGTCAGCTATAAACAACCAATGACAAATGTCAACATATAGAATGAGGTAAAATATTAACATCATTGTTAGGAGTGAAGTGGAAAACGCTGTGACAAGACCTTTCTGCACTTTTTAAATATTTGTTTCATAGGAAAAAGTGATGAGGAGCTGCATGTTGCTGAGCATTAATCAAGTGCTTTTCAAGCACAGACGACAAAAGGGTAATAATAACATTAATAAAAGGTTGGGCCAATTGAAGGAAGGGTGTTTCTCCCAATGGGTTGGCTGGTTTCTGTATGTAACAAACTAAAGACTAAAGAGACTAAAACAAATGCCTAATGACTAATGAATACCATGTCTGAAAGTAATAGTCCACATGTTAAGACGGGAAAACCGGTCAAAAAGCCAGTCAACTGTTGACAGTAAATTAGAACAAACTCTCACCCATATCCTGGAGTGCTAGGTGAAGCTGGTTGCAAGGTTTCCCTCTCCAACTCTGTGAGACATCTGCCTGTGGCCTCCGACACAGATTCCTGCCCACATCAATGAAAACTTGAATTTATATAGTATTAAATATATGAATTAAAATTAAGGAATAAACTCATCACTACTGTACATGCCGATGACAGTTACACGTCATTTGCTGAAGCACAGCTTACCATTACAGTGATAGGGCCTAGTTTGTGTCCACTAGCTCTAATATAACTCTTGTAATTTAATCAATTACATGTGTGCTGTGTACCAAAAAAACAAAACAATTAATAGTTGTACATGTTGCATTTGCATTGGCAAGCAAATTGTCTGCCTGGAAGAACACACAGTCTGCACATGTGAGCACTGTCTGTCAGACTTCCTCTTTGTCATTCAGTGATAAATACCCAAATGTTGCTCAGATGTGAGTGAGATATTGTTCTCCATTCATAGGATCAAAAACCGAAGACTAGACGCCAACAGTCTGCTGGTCAGATGTTGCCCTTTAACATTGTGGTGGCTTTCCAAAAGCCTTTAAGACTAAGGAAGGTACTAGCTATGGTACTATTTGGCTCTTTTAAAGTCAGTCTTATTAATAGTTTTTCATTTTCTCCCCAAGCTTTACACTGTGCACCTCTCTGTATTTAGGAATAAACACATTATTATTTTGCCTGACTCACTAGTCGTCCCCCCACTGTGTTGCTGTGGAGCCACATGAACATGTTGTCCTCATTAAGACTGAGGCTTAGTACAGTACAGTACAGTACAGTGCTGTTGCTGACTTGCCTTTAAGCTCCTCTCCAAGTTTTTATTTGCGTCACATGATGTTCTGTAAAAAATATTTTTTTGTGTATTTGTTCCTACATCTTCCCACCAGGGCCCTTAAAAGATAATGTGGAATGAAGGCCATTGCCTGTTACGGTATGTCTCTCTCAATATTTAGAAAAACAAACTAGAAACCCTCTATAAACATGGAGACACACGGACTTGCTCCTCTGATCATACACTGTGCAATGGGTGGTATTGTCACATATAGTCATACTGTAGCACATACTGTAAAGGTGTCCTTAATTGCTTTTTTTGGCCTGTTGTGATGGCACAAACATCATGTGTGACATCATATTGCCTGCTGATGGCGCTCAGCTTGTACTCCATAGCGTGATGCATTAAATACAGTAGCGGCACAATGAGTACACCCACACTGAGAGAACAGATTTACTATTTGGATCAGATTTTTTCAAATTTCGTGTGAAATGTTATATTATAGACCAGGAGCTTCCTTGTCATGAATGAGCAAAGTTTTGTAAGAGATAGAGGATAAATATAAAATATAAATGAAATAATTATGATCTGAGTTACAGTGCTTCACTGGAAGAGTGCGTCTCTCGGGGAGAACGGAGTTCAATGAAACAGCCAGTACAACCAAGGTGGCGTTGGGGGCTGATTTCTGCTGCGTTCTAGTTGAACTACTTTTTTGAACTACATTCACCTGCATACCAGTGGTCTCCTGACTCCACCAATTATGAAAGTCCTTCTGGAGCTTGACCTTTGCTTTCTCTAGCAACAGCTGCAGGTGCTCAATTTCCATCTTCAACGATTTTAGTTGACCGATTATACTATTGTACCTGATGGGAGACATTAGAAACAGAAATTTGATTTCAATTGACAATACATGCCTTTGGTACACTAAGCAATGTACATTTGATACAGAAATGTTTGAATAGGAAATTCCAGTGTACCTACATTTTTTTTTCATGTTCGATTTGTTTGCGTAGGTTTTCTTCTACCGAGTCCACCTCCTCCTCAAACTCATTGCCCATTACAGCTACTGTATGGTAGGCAAAGAGAATTGAATTGGAATTGATTTGAATTGAACCTATTTTTGATTGATATTGATAGTAAAACCCAGAAGCTACTGTAGTAAGACTATTACTTTTTTGGATGTGGATAAGAATCCAAACGGGTGTGAAGTGTTCTCTTCAGTCTTTGGTGCCATAGTGGAGTAAGATGTTTGTGTACATAAAGAGAATAAATGAAGGGGTCTTAGTGTTGTGCGTCTCAGTCTTTGGTCACTAAACCTTGGGTTTTTGAGGTTCACTGCAAAAGCTTTTAAGAGGATACTGATGCACAGACAGCACAGCAGCCACAATGTGTTCAAAATGTTTACCAGTCCCTTCTGAAAGAAGTTCAGCATTTGTAAGAGCAGTCTGAGCAGTGAATCTAAACTCTGGGTCACAGTGTAAACATGCATTCTTAAGCAAATATTGATATGAGGAGTCTGTGAATTTGAAGACCTTATTTGCTTTGCAAGTATTCATGCATAATTTAACTGTTGATGAGTAGATAGAGTGGTATATTTTTTTTGTGGGTAAGGTTTTGCTGTGAGAACATCCACTCTCAGTTTAAGCTCACCGTGTACAGCCCTTCGTTTCCTCCGCAACACTAACTGTTTCTTTAACTCAGCTGAAAAACAGAGAGGGGAGAGAAACATTCTCAAGACAAGGTATACTGTATCTTGTACATTATTAACATACACATTAATATTTAATGCTTAGGAAAGGGAGTTATAGAAAAAAAAATTAAGTAGTAATAGTAGTAAGCCAATCTAAGCAATAAAAATGAGAAATCCATTTGAAATATCATTTTGTGAAAGGTGTCACAATCAGCCCTTCACACCACTAGAAGCGCTCTTATGCTGTTTTTGTTGTTTTTGTTGCTGTGTTCTGATTAGGGTTAATTTGATACACCTGTTTGGTTTTGTATCTAAGTCCTGCTTGCGTTTCCTTTTGTTGTTGGTGTGTCAAGTTGTAAGCACGGCTGTCTGTTATACAGTGTTACAGAGGAGATTCTGGAGTTTGTTGTCACTAATGTCGTGTCTCTGTCTGTTGTCAAGGTTTGTACCTCGTGGTGTCTTTCATGTTTAGTTTCATGAGCCTGTAGTGTACAGAGCTGTTAATTTAGTTTAGTCATGTTATTTGGTTTTCCTGTTAAGCAGTGAAGCTTAGAGCTTTAGTCCTGCCGAGCCGTGAGTTTAATAAATTAATTGTTCATTTCAGTTCTGAGTTGGGTTGTTGCATTTGGGTCCTACCCCTCTCATGTCTGCTAATGTGACCCAAGTGAAGCCTATTCTAATCTCTAACTCACACACACACACACACACACACACACACACACACACACACACACACACACACACCAAATGAAGTATAGAATAGTTTGTCTTTGATTATAATATATTCATATATATAACATATTCATCTGTAAGCCTTCTTTATTGCAAAAGTGAACTGAAAAAACTAGGGTCATGGGGTCAGTCCACCAAAGGTGAGTAGATGAAAATGAGCTGATACCAGATCACTTCACTGATGACTGAGCTGCATATGTCCCTCCACATGTGGCAGAGAAATTAGGAAATGGTTGTGCACTTTTCATGCTCTATATTGTATAAACAGGTGATCTTTCAGCAAATGATGTCATCTCTTTCACCAGATTAAACAAATATACCATAAAATAGGGACATGTTTGGACACTGATATTGCTTTGTGTGACATTCAGCCGACGGGGCGAGTTCGTAACACTTTGGGCTACCACATGTCCCTTCCTACTTATTCTATATTATGCTTACAGTAATATATCATATACGGGTACTGTATATGATATATGTACTATTTTCCAGGCAAAAAAGGCAATCACCTTCCACAAAAAACACGGTATGTCATCTATTAAAAATGCTCCATGCACCTAAGGACATAACCATTTTTGACAGCATCAAGATATTATATGGGGGACCTTTCCAAATTTAAACAAGCAGAGGAATTTTGAAATTAATTCTCACCAAAACCTCTGTTGAATTAATAGAAATTCAATTTCTCCATACCATGCCCACACAGTGAGTTCTGTCTACTATTCTAAGCATTGTCATAGTTAGTTTTTCGTGATGGATGATGTATACTATATGGCTATGTCAGCACCTCACAGAATGAATCTAGACAAAAAAAATTAAGATTTCTAAGTCTGCACTGGCTTGGATGAGGGTAACCTGCCAAAGATACCAAACCACCAAGCATGATCTAGGGCAGCTATAATGCCAAGCACTGGAATGAGGTAAATCTATCCATTTTAGTGGTATGTGAAGCGGGCCACAAATGCACACAACCCAGGGAAATTCATAAACGTAGCTTAAAAAATAAATGCAAACCAGACCAACTCCTAATAACACATCTTTGTATTTGCTGGAAAACTTTACAAAAATATAGTGAAATAATTTATCACTTTTGCCACAGTTGGTGAGGTTTGTCTTTTAGGATCCATTTGAAAGAAAGCTATTTTGACATTATTAAATAAAGCTATTTTTATAGTATCTTGAAAATCAGTGTCGGCTTATTTATAACTATGATAAGGTTTATGCACTGCGCACAATAGCACTATAAATCCTATATGCAGATACAGAACTACACCTGAGAAACTCCAGCTGAATTGCACTGTATTGTGTTGTATGACATTTCTAGCCAAACAGAACCCTGGTCATTACCAATTTCCAGCAGTTAGGTACAGTACCGTATGTTGGTGTTACATGTATTTTAGATATTAAAGGAATTTATCAAAGCTACTCTGTTTGGCATTAGGATAATGACAATGAGATGTAGAACTATGCGTGGTTACCTTCTGAACGTATTTTTGTAAGGCAACTTCTACTGTGGGTGCTGAGATGACTTACTGATTCTGTTTCTAGCTTCATTGAGCTGCTCTCCAAGTCTCTTGGCATCAACGGATCTGTCCAGGTAAGGATTACAAACCTTTTCATAAACCGTGTGATAATATAACAATAACCACATTTTAACATGAGTGTATGTTTGTGTGTGCCTGTGGATGACCTTCAAGTGACTGTATGAATATATGTATTAAAGTTACTCTAAAACAAACACCACATCAGGACACTGGGACACATGTTCAAATTGAAGGATATGATAATGTGTTCATGTATGAATCACAGCTTTGTAATTCTCATCCTACTGGTCACTGACCTCTGCTTGAGGAGGCTTTTGTTATTTTCAATGCTCACATGAGCCTCATTGTCCCTGATGAACATATCAAATGCCTCTTGCTTTCCCAACGACAGCTGTGGACCTAAAAGAAGAAAAAAAGTCAGTAGTTACAGTAAATGGATGCTGTACTCTAAGACTCAAGACTGCATTAGAATCAAACAAAACAACTAACTTTAAAAAACTGCTTCAGACAACGCAGTGCAGATTTGAAGCATGAGACCAGGGCTGTACTGTACAGTACAGTACATGTTCCCACATCCACAGGTACTCAACAACCACCCGCTTCGGGTGTTATCAGCCATAACAAATGGGCTGATCAGAACTTATCAGCGCATTCGTACGGACCAGTAGGTGCCTGCTCTGCCTCCTCGCTAACAGCTTACAGCTAGCTAAGTTGCTACGTTCAGCTGATTCTGCTGGTTAAATCATCCGAGCCGTGATCAAACTCACGGATCAATGACGGCGACCTACTGCACCTATTCACCGCTGCCAGCAGGTAGGTGGGCACCTAATGTGGCAGCCAGATGCGAGTTAGAGCCCCACTGATACAGTGGACCTCCCACCTATTACTATTTACAAAATTGAACAACTATTAGTCTGCCACTCAGAATTTACAGAGAGCATAAACATAAACAGTGTTCTGAACATGTCAGCACTACAGTACAGCTGCCTGCCACCTTCATTTTGGCAACTTGCCATATGTACAGCTAAGATGCTGCTGACTGTTGTTTTTTTATGGTCTGGTGAAATTTTTAATGAGCATTTTTCTATCTATGCAGTGTATCAGTGGTTGTGTGTAGTTTTCTAGTTGTGGAAAAAGAGATGTTTTTTTCAAAATATTGTCCCTGTATTGTTTTCAATCAAATATAGGTTTTAAATTATTTGCAAATGTTACAGTGCAAAACACAAACAAGAATAATAGAAAGGAGAAAAAATGAGTGGGTGAAAAATTTTACAACAGGACAAAAAATAAAACAGAACATACTGTAATTTAACAAAAATCAAACACATTAACATCTATGGAAACACAATTAAATATGATAGAAAATACAAAAAGCACATCTGATTGGTTGGAAAGAAATCAAGCGAATACAGAGTAAGATCTCTTACTCAAGCCAACTATCAGGGATGCGGTAATCAGATGTACAGCAGTGATAAGGTTATTTCATTTACAGGACCATTTGGGTTTCTACTTTCTCAGGGAAGTAAATTACAGGTTGAGCTTTAAAATGTAAGGTTTGGCACCTTCTCTGCATTATAACAGTAAGATTAAATGGATGTAGTTTGCAGGGCAAATTAATAGAAAATGAAATATGTAGATGTTTGGTGTTCAATCAGAAACAAAAGCTGGTTCCTAATTTTTTTTTTTTTTAATTTTCACTTCCCATAGTGTGATTTTGAATTAAATCATTATGTTTTCTGTAATGTTGTTCTGCTGTCTGAAAATGTTATTTCTTTTGTCACTGTGGACTGTTTTGGTTTGGTGAAATTGTAATTTGTCAAATATTACTATATTATTTTTCCGTACAGTTGTATTTTAAACCTCTAGGCCACATCTGTTTTAGTTTACATTTCAGTGAGCATCCCAACTTTTTTGGGAACTGAGAAAGGAAGCCAAAGGCACATCGGTGAACTTCAGCACTTTCTAAACATGAAATGTTCAGTATTACAAGCATTTGAGGAAAAAAACATTTTCCATGTCTCAGGTTGTACCTCAAGAAGAGAATGCAAATTAGCTTTATTCTGAAGGGGTTTTTCCTGAATGAATTAAAAATCTACAAATTTATTCCATAAAGTCCACATTTATTAATTGAATTTTTGTGATAGTAAGAGTCTAACCAAATAATGACAACTGAGATTAATTGTAGGACTGCCAGGAATGTTGCTTCTTTATTTTTGGAAAGTTCTGATTGAAACAATCAGGCATCTCACAGGCAAACCGTGCAAGAACCAAACGCAACAAATAAGTTTGGGAGTTTCTTGCACTCCATTCAACTCTTGCAAAAAGCAACATTTCAGGAATATTTAAAAGTTCTTGACAACATATTATGTTGTACTAACATCATTTGTGAGGTAATGAGATCATATGGAACTTAGTCCAACTTTCTATTTTTTGCTTTGAGTGCTGACAAATGAGAGGAAAGAGGAGGAATGTGTCATGACGATTAATGCCATTTCAACAGATTTTGTAAATGTAATACAAGCACACTGAGGTATGATCATTCTGATCCATCAGAATATCACTTATCACAATTAACTGATTCTCATGTTTTTTTCTATGTTGTTAAGACTAGAAACATAAAAAAGAAGCATGTATTATGGAAACAGGCACAGCTACTCCATCAGCACATACTGTACGTTTACATACGAAAGTTATTATCATTACATTTACAGTTAATATTCGGGAGACAGTAATCAAAACTCACATTTAATCTAAATTAGCATGTACATAAACATTTTCGGATGCCTCTAACACAACCACAGGATATTAAACTTACTGAATCAGGACTGAGTAAAGGACTGTACTGGAAGAAGATGTAACTGAATGTAATGGCCTCCAGGATTCACTAGCCTTTTAAAAAACCCGAGGTGTGCTCCAGGAGTCAACTTTACAGTACAAAGATCACAAGTGCCTTCCCTGGTTCTCCCACAACTGCTCAGTGTTTTTTAAGGGCTTTTGCTTCTTATAGTATATGGCCTCTCTGGACAACATCAAGCTTTTCCTGCTGGTTAACAGCTGAGTTTGGAATGAAGTTGTGCTTACAGTTCTGTCTGTAGACAGAGTAGAAAAAATTCTCATGCAGTGTGAGAAAAGTGGAAGAACATTCCAGAGTAGACATGTAACAGCATAAGTGGGAGTGTGAGAACTGGGATCTTTTAGGATGTAACAAAGTTTCTATAGCAAACTGAACAATGTATACAGATATACACTCTTTAGGCTCTGACCAATTAGACTGTTGTAGTGTGTCTAACTGTTAAGTCTCAAACTGATCAGTGATGAAATGTTTTAGTTTATAGTAATTAAGGGTAAAGGGACATATAATTTATATTTATCTACATCAACTCTTTGCTAAATAGTACAGTTATCAATTTAAAATGTGCTCAGAATTGGTTTTATTTCAAATTATTTTTGAAGATTTGATTAAGAAATATATATATATCGTATAATGGTAATGTAAACAAACATGTAATCTAAATTTGAATGGGTACAGTTGGTAACCTTTAAAAAAATGACTAGGAAAAATAGCCATTACAATAACAGCCTGTTTTCATTGTGAGGTGAGGAACTATATTTATCACTATGTGATAAATCATATAGTTTATCACATTTTTTATGTCTGGATCCATAGTCTCTATGCTTCCTTGATACAGTACAATTTGTCAACAATTCTGACGAGGACTGAAGTCTCTTTTACTCACTATCAGATAACCATTGCTGAATGATGATTCCTGAAACTTGGAGTGTTTTCCGCACAGATGACTTGATAAAAGATGTGTTGGAGTATTCACCAGTAGACGAGAGGGTCACTTCTCTGTGCCCTCGGGTCGGGGAAAGATCACCCACTGTTGTTCGCGCCTATGGCCTGAATGGCCTTTTGGCCTTTTTGGGGTCTCTGGAGGGAGTGTTGGAAAGCGCTTCAACTGGGGATCCAATTCATCCCGTTCTGCTGGGGGATTTCAATGCCCACGTGGGAAACGGACAGTGACACCTGGAGAGTCGTGACTGGCTGACTCAGGACGGACGGTGAAGAAGGTGTAGACAGATGGTGAAGAAGGTGCAGACGGACGGTGGAGAAGGTGCAGACGACGGTGGAGAAGGTGCAGACGACGGTGGAGAAGGTGCAGACGACGGTGGAGAAGGTGCAGACGACGGTGGAGAAGGTGCAGACGACGGTGGAGAAGGTGCAGACGGATGGTGGAGAAGGTGCAGACGGATGGGAGGACGGTGGAGAAGGTGCAGACGACGGTGGAGAAGGTGCAGACGGACAGTGGAGAAGGTGCAGACGGACGGTGGAGAAGGTGCAGACGGACAGTGGAGAAGGTACAGACGACGGTGGAGAAGGTGCAGACGGACAGGAGGACGGTGGAGAAGGTGCAGACGGACAGTGGAGAAGGTGCAGACGACGGTGGAGAAGGTGCAGACGGACGGTGGAGAAGGTGCAGACGGACAGTGGAGAAGGTGCAGACGGATGGTGAAGGTGCAGACGGACGGGAGGACGGTGGAGAAGGTGCAGACGGACGGTGGAGAAGGTGCAGACGGACGGTGGAGAAGGTGCAGAAGGACGGTAGGACGGTGGAGAAGGTGCAGACAAGCAGGAGGAGGCCGGTGGTGAAGAAACACAAATAGTGAGTGGACGAGACACTATGTTCGGGACTGACAACAAACAGTCTAAAAAGGCTGAAGTTTAAACAGAAGTGAAGTTGCTGATATGTCAACTGTGGGAATGCAGAATGGAAAATGATGTAGAAATGTGTAATCAGGACTTAAATGTAAACAATGTTGTACCTCAAGAGAACGCAGGGATGGACATAAAAAGAGAACTAAAAGAAGAAGAGAACTACGACGATCTCAAGCAGAAACTATCCTTGTGTCACTAGTTTGTTTAAAACTGACTACTAAAGTCTTGTGAAAAATCAAACTCTCTCTCTCTCTCGCGCTCTCTCTCTCGCTCGCTCTCTCCCTCACCCCAACCAGTCAAGGCATATGGCCGCCCACATCCAGCCTGGTTCTGCTGGAGGTTTTTTCCTTGTTGGAGAGGGAGTTTTTCCTCTCCACTGTTCCTGTCAAATTCTAATTAAAGGCTTGTTGTACTGTATGTTGTACTTGTTGGGTTTGGTTGTGTAAGGCCTTAAACCTTACCTTCTAAAGTGCCTTGAGATAACTTTGTTGTGATTTAGCACTATATAAATAAAATTGAATTGAATTGAATTGAATTGAATATGGTTATGAGCTTTGGGTCATGACCGAAAGGACAAAATTGCGGATAAAAGGGGCCAATAAGCTTCCTCCGTACGGCGGCTGGGCGCTCCCTTAGAGATAAGGTGAGGAGCTCTGTCACCCGGGAGGAGCTCGGAGTAGAGTCGCTGCTCCTCTACATTGAGAAGAGCCAGCTGAGGGGGCTCGGGCATCTGGTTCGGATGCCACCTGGACGCCTCCCTGGGGAGGTGTTCCAGGCATGTCCCACTGGTAAGATGCTCTGAGGAAGACCCAGGACACGCTGGAGGGACTATGTCTCTCGGCTGGCCTGGGAACACCTTGGGGTCCCACCGGAAGAGCTGGAGGAAGTGTCCGGGGAGAGGGAAGTCTGGAGTTCTTTGCTTAGACTGCTGCCCCCACGACTCAGCCCAGGAGAAAGCAGTTGAAAATGGATAGATGGCCTGATTGGCTTGACACTGAGCAACCTCCACATTCCTGTTGCACTTTAGATTCAATTTTAATTATTCACTTGTGAAAAAAAGAGACACTTCTGGTTGTTTTGGAAAAAACAAAAACAACTGCAGTACTGTCCACCAATACTGGGAACTACTATTTAAGATGTTAAGGCATATTTTTACGTTCGACTTTGACAGTAAATGTGGTGGTGGAAGTTGAAAGAGATTAGCAGCATCCTTTTCAGAAAAGCCTGTGATATTTCAGATTAAATCCATTTACAGCAAATGCAGAAAAGCCTGAGCTTGTAAATCCAATGCAAATGGAAGTAGTGATATACCTTATTTCTTTCACACTACTACTGTATACTTAAAAAAAAATCCTGAAATACCTTTTTTCAAGTACTGGACAGCTCGTGTGTCTCTGTCAGCTGAGTGGGTGTCAGTGCTTCCTTCCCCCAACATTGGTTTTGTCGATCCATTCTTGGAGGCCAATCTCTGGCCTTCAGTGATATCAACAAGTTGACCAGCATCATTTACCCTCTTCTTTTCTCTCTTCAACATCTTAACAAGGATACCTGCAGACATTCAGTTAAGGGCTCGTTTCTTTCCTTTGCATGGATGTTCTGCATGAATTGCACATACAGAAGTCAAAGGTCAGCTACATAATATAAATGTATGTTTAGGATACAAAGAGGAGCTACTGTATAGCATCTTCACCTAAATATACAAACAAAGTAAATGCTGGACTGAACTTTAAAAGCATTAGAAGGTACAGTACAGTAGCAATACAAGCAGCAGGCTTAAATGTGGTCGTTCATAATGACAGAGTCATCATCTCAGATTCTGACCTTACAGACTCACAGCGTGAGATGATTTAGTGAGGATATGAGCCAGACAGACTCTGCCAAGATTCCACATAATCTTTTCCTTTTTTAAATTTTTTTTTACAATCTTTTCCCACTGATGCGATCATATGTTTACATTTGTCTAGTTGAATCCAAGTGTACTGTAGATGTGTCAGTAAATGTGTGTGTGCTTATGAGTGTGATGCAGAGATAAATGATTAATTAGAAGAAGCTAACTGACACAAGCCACTCTTCAGATCCTTTCACACTTTTAGACCCTGTCATTTTTCATGCTCATATTCAACATCTCTATAAATCCTGTTAGAGCGAGAAAAAAAACTTCATCAGAAGTTCTTTGAGACAAAGTAGTCAGTTCAAGCATGAGTCTGTCATGAGATTCGTAGACAGGCTATGGAAAAACTGAGGTTCAGCAAGTAATGTGGGTTATCAAAGAGAAAAAAATCTGAATGCCATTATTTTACATGACAAATAAAATTAGTTTTAAAGGTGATGTTGACAGTAATATATACTTTCTACAGTACAATGAGTTTAGTCCAATCAGGGAATCAGCAAATATAATAATACAGTCAACTTGAAAAGCCAAAATCCATTAGTTTGTACAAAGTGACATAGTCACAAAGTGAGTTTCAAACTGCACAGTAAAGGTTAACAATGGACTATGTGCTGTACTTTTCCTCCTGCACCTGCATTTCATCAATAACGGTAGATTAAGCACATATAGAATTAACAAATGCATGTGCAATATTCATCTTTCAAATGAGCTGTGTTTGTTCATTCTTCTTCTACAGGTCCAAACTTACATGCAGACTTTACTATGCACTGGAACACACAGAATGTCATGGTTTGGTCTTGTTTCCTGTTTTACTCTGAAAGGACTTCCTGCTCTGTTCACATCACAGCCTTGCTACTGCTACTTCCGGTTCTCATTACACACACCTGCCCGTTATCAGTAATCACACACCTGTATAAAAGCACCACTACTCACCTAAGCAAACCGCCAGATTGTTGTGTGTACTCACCACTGTCCCGCGTTCTTGCTCGTGGTTGATTTCTGATCCCTTTGGACCTGAGATTGCCTGACCCCGTGTGCTGACGCTGCGCTTACCTGTGTGTAGAGATGGCGAAATCGAAGCCTCATGAATCACTGAGCAACTATGATACAGTTGGGCTGAAATCGACACATTGCTCGACACCATCACGACAGTTACAACAGCGACATCTGCTGGTTGTGCGTGAGAACTGCTTGAGCAGACTGACCAAACCCTCGTTGATACGTCGTTGTTCAGGATCACAGTCTATGTTTTATTGTCAAATAAAACTTATTTAATCAAAGGTGTGTAATTGTGTTTCTCTGTGGATAATAATGTATAAGTAGCCCTGATGTGGCAAATATGTTATGATAGTCAGATGTTATTAGAGCTGTATTTGTTCTTCTGCAACTCTGTTTATTACTACATTGAGGAGACATGTTTGTCAGTTAGTTTAATCAAAGACCTTTATTTAATTTTATTTTTCCACAGAACATGACTTTAATCACATTCTCACCACCTCTCCAGCTTTGGAGAAGAGCCGTTTGCACGGCACTGATGTCTGATTAATGAAGATATTTGTATTGGATTTGCGACTTGTGAAAATGTAGTTCTAGTCTTTAATTACATTTTGAACTTGTTATAAATACATTGCAGATATCTGTAATGTGAAACTTGTCTATCTTATATATCGTCTATCATCTTATAGATCATCTCCGGACCGCTTGCCACGTCTATGAAGCTCTGACATATAAAACAACCGTCCGTTCAAACTGCACTTAAGTCGCTCGGCAGTCACGTGACGTATCGACACCTCTCGCTCTCATTGGTCACGTGATTCGGAACGCGCTCGAGATTCTGCTTGACGACACTTCCGCTTCAAAAGATCGATGCTGAGTCGAGTGGGAGGTCTCGAGTTGGACATCTCTACCTGTGTGTGACCTCGCCTGAAACTCACCCTGTCTTCGCCTAATAAATCCTTTTTTACTGCAATCTACGTCTGTCTGAGCCGTGCATGTGGATCCGTCACCTTAGAGGTTCTGACAGAACAATCTGGCCAGAAATGGACCCAGCCGGCATTGAGAGCCTCCGCGCTGTGCTCCTCGCTCGAGAGCAGTGACTCAGCGAACAGGAGGAAAAGACAAACAACTCACTCCAGAAGCTGGCGGAATGTGCGCTCCGCCAGGAGAATGCGGTAGCGGGACTGGTGGAGGCAGTCTTTCTCAGAGAGGTACTGGCGAAGCAGCACCGATCCAGGTCCCGGCACCCGCAGCGGTGAGTGCTCCCACTGTGGTTCCCCCGGTTCCCATCCCGGCACCAGACGCACGCCTAGGATCACCCTCTCGCTTCTCTGGTGAGTCTGGCGACTATCGGGCGTTTCTCACGGAGTGTGAGATCCATTATGAATTACACTCTCCCGCTTTCCCTACGGAGAGAGCCAAGGTGGCATACGCCGTTTCGCACCTGACTGGGGAGGCGGAAGCGTGGGCGACCGCCGAGTGGCAGAACGGCTCGTCCTGCATGTCCTCGTTTAAAACTTTCTACGACGATCTCAAGCAGAGTTTTCAGGAGATCACACCCGGGAGGGAATCGGAGGCCGGCTGGGACGCTACTGCACTGGGCGACGTGTTCATCCGCGGCCTCTCGCGGCATGTTAAGGACTGTCTGGCGGCACGGGACTTGCCGAGTGAGCTGAATGCTTTAATTGCACTCGCCATACAGATAGACTGGGAAGCAGCGAGCGAGAGCACCGCAGAGAGGAGAAAGTGAGGGAGTCGCACCGAGGCAGGAACGAGAGCGCTCTGAGAGGTCAGTGTGACGCAGGCGGTTCCTCCACCTCACAGGGCAGAGGTGCAGGCAACAGAGGAGCCCATGCAGCTGGGACCTGCATGCCTCACCGAGTTAGAGATGCGAAGGAGAGGATCCCAGGGATTATGCTATATTGCGGTCAGGCCGGGCATTTCGCATCAAAATGCCTGCTAAAAGACAAGATCTGCTGTTCGTTCCCTCCAGCAGGCGGTGCTCATAGACTCTAAAGCCGATGCGAGCTTGATGGACGCCAGGCTATTGGAGAGAATGGGCATCGCCACCTCCCCGATCGCGGTATCGGTGAAGACAGCAGCGCTGGATGGTCGTCGGCTCTGGAGAGTCACTCACCACACGGAGCCCATCACCATGGAGTTCGCGGATGGTCACTCCAAGCAGATCAATTTCCTGGTGGTGGAGTCATGCTATCATCCGGTGGTGTTGGGTCACACCTGGCTTCGGGGCACAACCCTAGGCTGAATTGGCGGAGTGGCGAGGTAAGCGAGTGGGATTCAGATTACAGGAGCACCTGTTTCCCGGTCACAACCGCAACAGAGAACCCACCGGTCGGAACTGAGCAGGAGAAGGCGTACCTGACAGGGGTTTGGGCTTTTTATCGCGACCTCCACTCTGTTTTTAGCCAAACCAAGGCCATGTCTTTACCGCCTCACTGAAACTATGATTGTGGCATCAACCTGTGGCACGGCTCAACTCCACCGAAGGGGAGATTATTCCAACTATCTCAGGCGGAGAGGCAGGCGATAAAGGAGTACCTGGACTCAGCTCTGGCCACAGGTATCATCCGGCCTTCTTTGTCTCCAGCAGGGGCGGGCCTCTTCTTCGTAAGGAAGAAGGATGGCACAATACAGACGGCCGAGGCCATGTTAAAACACGTTTTTCGACTCCATGGCTTCCCCCAGGACATTGTGTCTGATCGAGGAGCCCAGTTCGTGTCCAGGTTCTGGAGGGAATTCTGCGCCCACCTCGGTGCCGAAGTCAGCCTCTCCTCGGGATATCACCAGGAGACTAACGGGCAAACCAAAAGGGCCAACTAGCAGCTGGAGGTGGGACTACGGCTGCTGGCATCCAAGAACCGCGGGTCCTGGTCTCGGAAGCTCGTGTGGGTGGAGGTTGAGTCCATAATCCACTCCGTCAGATGGAAGTCCACACCAGCCTCATCCAGTTTGTGTCTCAAAAGCACCGGCTGGATGGTGTTGAAGGCACTGGAGAAATCAAAGAACATGATCCTCACAGAGCTGCCGGGCTTCTCCAGATGAGAAAGAGCTCGATGTAGGAGGAAGATGACAGTGCCCTCTACTCCTATGTTAGGTTGGTATGCGGACTCTCTCCAGTGTCTTTATCAGATGGGGCGTGAGAGCCACTGCTCTAAAGCTGCTGAGGTCTTTGGCGTGCGGTGTCTTGGGCACTGGTACCACGCAGGAGGTCTTCCAGAGCTGTGGTACCACCCTCAGCTTGAGGCTCAGGTTGAAGATACGCTCCAGAACTCTGCACAGTTAATCTGTGCAGGACTTTAGGAGTCTGGAACTGATGCTATCTGGTTCGGCTGCTTTCCTGCCCTTGATTTTCTTGAGGTCATTTCTCACCTGGGTGCTGGAGAAGGACAGAGGTTGAGGGTGTGTCGCAGTATCAGGGTGGTGTGAAGTGAGGGGGTGTTGCTGGGTTTGCAGGGCTGATTGTACAGGGCTTTATGTAGACGTGTGAAGAGCTGTGAGGGGTAGTCCAGTGTTCTGAGACGTGCTCTTTATGTCCTCCCCATATGGGTCACACAGTCCGTGAGAGCCTCGCTCTCAGCTGTCCACCCCTTCACTGTGCGAGGTACCACCGGCTGCCTGTGTACTACATGTTTATACACAGGAGCTGCAGGATGTTGTGGTCAGCTCTGCCCAGGGGTGGGAGGAAGGATGCGCCTCTTTGGTGTTGGCGTAGAATAGGTCCAGGGTTTTATTGTCTCTGGTGGGGCAGGTGACGTACTGAGTGTATGTAGGCAGAGCAGCTGAAGGAGGTGCGTGATTTAAGTCCCCAGAGATAAGGAACAGGGCCTGTGGGTGCTGTGTTTGCAGCCTGCTAGTGACTGAGAGCAGGGTCTCAGAAGCTGTGTCTGCATTAGCGAAGGGTAGGAGGTACACAGCAATTATTATAATGTGTGTATACTCCTGTGGCAGGTAGAATGGCCTCATGGCCACCGCTAACAGCTCAATGTCTCTGTTACACAGCTTCCTTTTGGTAGTGCAATGTCCTGGCTTACACCATCTCATGCAGATGAAAATTGTCCAGTGCCACAGTCGAGTTGAGTTAAGTCAGCCAGGCCTCTATGAACAGCAGGACGCTGCTCGTCCTGTACTCCAGGTGGTGCCGCTTGAGCGCCGCAAGCTCATCCATCTTATTCAGGAGAGATCTCGTGTTTCCCATGATGACGGAGCGGAGAGTGGGTTTGAAGCATCTCGCCTTTTCCCCTTGTTTTCTAGCGCGGCATCCACGTCAGCTCTTTACCAGCAGCTCAGCGGGGATTTATTGTCTGTCCCTGGGAAGAGCTCTGCGCGAGCATCTGCTCCGCGGTGTAAACAATTCGCACTCTGGGCCCACCGTAGCTTTTTAAACAGCATTTGTACTGTGAAAAAAAGCTATATACAAGTTGTGTACAGTTACAGTATATACACTAATATACTTAACGAAAACAAGAGAAAATAAGTATTAAAAGGGAGCGAAGAGAACAGGAGCTGTTGTAAACATCTGCCAGCTCGTCTGGCGTCGGAAGTAAAGGATACACATAAATATATTTGATTTCATAATACTGTATATATTTTTTTTATATTTTTTCTTTAATACTGAGAAATATTAGCCAAAGCTATTCTCCATGATACATTTGTGTTTTAGTAATGTAACTCACCTACTATTATGTAATATAAAGTATCTATTTAATGTAATACTGTATATAGGGAAGTTACACATTATTTACTTCTATTATTTACTGTCAAAGGATACTAATTTCATTGTCGCGCTGAGTCAGCATCTCCCTTAACCTGGTCACTTCTCCTGCATTGTGTTGGGCACTTTGCAGTCCTTCTTTCTGCACTGCAGTGGCTGCTGAATAATGTCCATCCCTGTGCCGCTTTCCTTCTTCTTGTTTGGCTAGAACCATTCTCTGTGCATAAACAATGTACATCAATGATTGAAAATCAGCGTGACGACAGAAGAGCAGAGAATTAAGCGTGAAAGAGCAAGCCCAGCGAACAAATAAGGAAAACAAATGTAATTCAAAGCAGATCCAGTTCTCAACAGAATCACTGGAGTGTGACTGGACTGATGCTCAGAGCGATGTAAACCTTACAGGGGATCATTTGTAGATCATAACAATCGCTAAGAGACAGACACAATTAGGATCGGGAAATGATTGTGATGACTGCTCTAACTCCAACCAAACCAGAGTACAGTAACAGTATGAGTACTGGAGTGGTTTCCCTGCATTCATTCCGTTTGTTTGTTACAGTAGTTGCATGACAATCTGTCTACAGTACTAATGATTTAATTACAGATCTTCTTTATTTAAACTTTTAATATACTGCACTAGGGCTGCACTCTGCTATTGTTTGTCATTATTAATAAACCCATTCATAAACAAAACATGTATTGGTCTATAAAGAGGAAGAAAACAAGATACTGTACTGTACACTGCTGCCCTATAGTGTCTCAAATCCATTTCTTAAAAAGGGCTTGCTTACCCCAACCAAGTCATACTTTTGAGTTGTCCTTTACAGTAAATCCTGAAGGTTTGTTGACTGTACCATGTTAACATTACACCTTGTAGCTAATTAAACAGGCAAATAATATCACCTCTATTCAAGTTACTAATTCAGGCAGGCAGAATACATTTCATCTCCTTTTACTTTACAGTATTCTTTCAATAATAGGATGAAGATATAGGGCAGCGTTCCGCATAAGCATACTGGTACTCACACTAATGGTTGTACTGTACTGTATATACAGTAGGCACTAGTAACAGCATGTTAATTTGTTCCGGTGTAGAGCGATGTAATAAACTAAAATAAAACTGCTTCGACAATGATCAACAATGATTATTAATAATTTAAAAAGGCTGACCTATTAGAGTAGAGCAGAGGGGGCTGTTTATAAACAAATACTGGTCAGCTGATCACTACTGAACTGGGAGAAAGTGGAAATGTGCACATATTGTACATGGAACATAGATTGTACATAGAAATAATACATTGGCATGTGGATAGTAAATATATTACCTTCAGCAAAAAGAAACAATACTGGATTTTCCTCATGTCTGGTCCCAATGACAGTCTTATTTCTGGATCAGGGTCACTGAGAAAGGCTTTGATCAGCTCTTCCAACCTAAACACAGACTCTATATTACAATCTTCATTCAGCAGGATTTAAGATTAAGTTAAGATCTATAGTTGAAAAGTACTTCCAGTGTGTACTGTACATGTATGTGACCAAATGTGAGTCTGGTCAAAGAGAACAACTTACTTAAACATGTCTTCCATATCCCCTGGGCAAGACTGTTAATAAACTATGGTATAATTAGATGATACCCAAACATTGGTTCTTCAAGCTCTGTATCTGTACATCTTGATGCTGCACTGCACTAGATTAAACTAAAAAAAATCTGGAGGTGACATACTTCTGGATCTCCTCTACTGCAAGTTGGTCTTCTTTCTGCTCTCCTGTCACCAAGGTCAGCTCTTCTTTCAGCAACTGGTTCTCCCTTTTCAGACGTGCTATTATCTGAAACACACATGGGGGGTGCGCATACACACGTTACAGACACACAGTATAAAAGTGCTCACATAAGCAAATGTAGACAGACACAATTTTGCTGCTGCCAAACGATGAGGCAATCTCTCCAAAAAATGATCTTGTGGCTTATCTTTCTGATGCATTTGAGGACTAACTTAAGTGTTTACACGTGTTTGCTGTTAGTAACTGCTCCCCATGTCTGGTTGCTGCATATATATGTAAAACTTGGAATATTGCACCAACCCAGACACAAATTCTAACAAGCATAGAAAGGAGCTTTGTAAGGAATAGCATTATTAATATAAGATTTATTTTATTGGTAGTTATTTTCGGATGAAAAATTACACTGAATAATGAGACCTTGACTTTGGCTATAAACAGCCTAATCATACCACTGACAAATACATTTTATAACTTTGATGGTTTCATAAGATACAAACAACAGCTGTTAAGAGCAATGTTTTGGTCCACAACTAGAGCTTGACTGCTAGCTTGATATCACAGTAGCAATTGTCTTTAGTTTAGTTGACATTAGATTTGCATGGAGGCAGGTTTGACACAAAGTTGCTAGTAAGCCAAAGGTCAGAGAAAACTTAATTAAGAGTAAAGGTCAAATGTTGTGCTTAACCTAACAAAAACTGTTACTAGTAGCTGAAACCAGTCATATCCAGACTGTCAACTTGAGATGCTTAAAAAAAAACCTTCAGTGTGATCAATAGTGCCACTCCTCGTATCTCTTTTTTGGAACTCATGGTCTGATGAAACTGTTCCAGCTGCATCCTCCATAGCTGATCGCTAGCTGTCGGTCAGCAAAATCATGTCTATTCAGTCTATTTCAGTATGCCAAGCCTATATTGGTGCCACAGCACCACAGCAGAGTTCCACACAGTACACTGGTTACATACTGTAGCCTAAGTCAGTTTTTATTCAATTATGTTAGCATATCAGGTCAGGCAAGTAAGAAAAGGCAAGCTAAAGTACTACAGTACATGTCTGCGTGACAAAATCCACTTGGTGTGGCATTCAGCCTTTGCGTCGTGTAATTGAAAAATTTTACCTTAGTGCTATTTCTTATCCAACACAGTCGTCATGTGCTGGTTAGGTGCAATACTGAACATTATTACACAAACAAATAATCTCTTGTGCCCTGACGTACATCACGTCTAAACATCTGATGTTCCATTTGACTGACTAATAATTTATGATGTATGTTTGTCTTTTACACCCGGACTCTGGCTCCTTCCTATCTGACTCCCCACCAGACCCAAGGCTGGTAAAGCCAATGCATCTTGTCTTGGAAGCTCGGTGTTCCTTCCTTTGGATAACAAGACATAAAGATGCAGAAGTGAGAAAGCAAACATTCTCACTTACAGCGAGATAAAGTGGCACAAAGCCAGAGAAAGGGGTTAAAAGGCAGAAGCAACTTGAGGATCGTGGGCTCTTTGCATCACACCTTTGTGGTGTGTGCACTGATCTCCCCAGCTGGTTTTTAGGTTGTTGATGTGCACGATCAACATCCATGCTTTTTATTTGCTTTCCACATTATTATTATTTTCTCTATTATTTCAATAAATCGCACAAAGGGACAACTCTCTCTCATCTGCCTTTATTGCAAAATTTCCACCACAGTCGCTAGGGACGCTCCTGTGTTTTTTGAGTGGATCATCGCCTAAGTTCATTTCCTGCCTTTCCTCTTAAATGAGGTAATGATATTTACCTGTTTTCCATCCATCCATTTTCATCCGCTTATCCGGGGCCGGGTTGCGGGGGCAGCAGTCTAAGCAGAGAGTTCCAGACTTCCCTCTCCCCGGACACTTCCTCCAGCTCTTCCGGTGGGACCCCAAGACGTTCCCAGGCCAGCCGAGAGACGTATTCTCTCCAGCGAGTCCTAGGTCTTCCTCGGGGCCTCCTACCGGTGGGACATGCCCGGAACACCTCCCCAGGGAGGCGTCCAGGAGGCATCCGAACTAGATGCCCGAGCCACCTCAACTGGCTCCTCTCGATGTGGAGGAGCAGCGACTCTACTCCGAGCTCCTCCCGGGTGACAGAGCTCCTCACCTTATCTCTAAGGGAGCGCTCAGCCACCCTGCGGAGGAAGCTCATTTCAGCCGCTTGTATCCGTGACCTTGCCCTTTCGGTCATGACCCAAAGCTCATGACCATAGGTGAGGGTAGGAACGTAGATTGACCGGTAAATTGAGAGCTTTGCCTTTCGGCTCAGCTCCCTCTTCACCACGACGGACCGATACACCGACCGCATTACTGCAGCCGCCGCACCGATCCGTCTATCAAACTCACGCTCCTTCTTTCCCTCACTCGTGAACAAGACCGCAAGATACTTAAACTCCTCCACTTGAGGCAGGAACTCTTCTCCAACCTGGAGAGAGCAAACCACCTTTTTCCGGTCGAGAACCATGGCCTCAGATTTGCAGGAACTGATTCTCATCCCAGCCGCTTCAGACTCAGCTGCAAACAGCACCAGCGCACGCTGGAGGTCCTGGCCTGATGAAGCCAACAGGACAACATCATCTGCAAAAAGCAGAGATGCTATCCTGTGGTCCCCAAACCAGACCCCCTCCGGCCCCTGGCTGCGCCTAGAAATTCTGTCCATAAAAATAATGAACAGAACCGGTGACAAAGGGCAGCCCTGCCGAAGTCCAACATGCACCGGGAACAGGTCTGACTTATTGCTGGCAATGCGAACCAAGCTCCTGCTCCGGTTGTACAGAGACCGAACAGCCCTTAGCAAAGGGCCCTGGACTCCTTACTCCCGGAGCACCCCCCACAGGATGTCACGAGGGACGCGGTCGAATGCCTTCTCCAGATCCACAAAGCACATGTAGACTGGTTGGGCAAACTCCCACAAACCCTCAAGCACCCTGCTGAGGGTATAAAGCTGGTCCAGCGTTCCACGACCAGGACGAAAACCACATTGTTCCTCCTGTATCCGAGGTTCGACTATCGGCCGAATCCTCCTCTCCAGTTCCCTGGCATAGACTTTCCCAGGGAGGCTGAGAAGTGTGATCCCCCTATAGTTGGAACACACTCTCCTGTCCCCCTGTTTGTGAAGAGGGACAACCACCCCGGTTGTCCAGTCCAGAGGAACTGTCCCCCTCGTCCACGCGATGTTGCAGAGGGGTGTCACCCAAGACAGCCCCACAACATCCAGAGACTTGAGGTACTCAGGACGGATCTCATCCACCCCCGCTGCTCTGCCACCGAGGAGCTTACTGACTACCTCAGTGACCTCAGCCTGGGTGATGGGGGAGTCCGCCTCTGAGTCCCCTGCCTCTGCTTCCTCAGCGGAAGGCATATCGAAGGGGTTGAGGAGATCCTCAAAGTACTCCTTCCACCGTCCAATAACATCCCCAGTTGAGGTCAACAGCTCCACACCTCCACTGAAAACAGAGTTGGTAAAGAACCGGTTCCCCCTCCTGAGGCGCCGGACGGTTTGCCAGAATCTCTTTGAGGCCGAGCGATAGTCCTCCTCCATGGCCTCCCCGAACTCCTCCCAAGCCCGAGTTTTTGCCTCCGCAACGGCACGGGCTGCAGCACGCTTGGCCTGCCAGTACCCATCAGCTGCCTCAGGAGTCCTACAGGTCAACCATACCTGGTAGGACTCCTTCTTCAGCTTGATGGCGTCCCTTACCTCCGACGTCCACCACCGGGTTTGGGGATTACCACCACGACAGGCACCAGAGACCCTGCGTCCACAGCTACGAACGGCCGCGTTGACGATGGAGACGGAGAACATGGTCCACTCGGACTCTATGTCTCCCACCTCCCTCGGAATCTGGTCGAAGCTCTCCCGGAGGTGTGAGTTAAAGGTCCGTCTGACAGAGGGTTCAGCCAGGCGTTCCCAACAGACCCTCACAATACGTTTGGGCCTGCCAAGTCGTTCCAGCCTCCTTCTCTACCAGCGGATCCTACTCACCACCAGGTGGTGATTAGTTGACAGCTCAGCCCCTCTCTTCACCCGAGTGTCCAAAACATATGGCCGAAGGTCAGGTGAAACGACTACAAAGTCTATCATCGACCTCCGGCCTAGGGTGTCCTGGTGCCATGTGCACCGATGGACACCCTTATGTTCGAACATGGTGTTTGTTATGGCCAAACTGTGCCTAGCACAGAAGTCCAATAACATAACACCATTCGGGTTCAGATCAGGGAGGCCGTTCCTCCCAATCACGCCTCTCCAGGTATCACTGTCGTTACCTACGTGGGCATTGAAATCTCCCAGAAGAACGATGGGGTCCCCAGTTGGAGCGCTTTCCAACACTCCCTCCAGGGACCCCAAGAAGGCCGGGTACTCCACACTGCCATTTGGCCCGTAAGCACAAATGACGGTGAGTGACCTATCCCCCACCCGAAGGTGCAGGGAAGCGACCCTCTCGTCCACCGAGGAAAACTCCAACACATGGCGACTAAGCTGGGGAGCTATGAGCAAGCCCACACCAGCCCGCCGCCTCTCACCGCAAGCAACTCCAGAGTAGAAAAGGGTCCAGCCCCTCTCAAGGAGTTGGGTTCCAGAGCCCAGGCTGTGTGTGGAGGTGAGCCCGACTATTTCTAGCTGGTACCGCTCGACCTCCTGCACAAGCTCAGGCTCCTTTCCCCCCCGTGACGTGACATTCCATGTCCCAATAGCCAGATTGGTTATCCAGGGATTGGGTCGCCTAGGCTCCCACCTTCGACTGCTGCCCAATCCACTCTGCACCGGCCCCCTACGGTTCCTCCTGCGGATGGTGGGTCCACTTGAGGACGGCCCCACGTCGCTCTTTTGGGCTGTGCCCGGCCGGGCCCCGTGGGAATATTCCCACGGGGCCCGGCCACCAGGCGCTCGCATACGAGCCCCAACCCCGGGCCTGGCTCCAGGGTGGGGCCCCGGCTGCGCCATACCGGGCGACGTCTCTGGCCTTGGTGGTTTGTCCTTCATAGGGGGGTTGTGAACCGCTCTTAGTCTGGCCCGTCGCCCAGGACCTGTTTGCCTTGGGAGACCCTACCAGGGGCATTTAGCCCCCGACAACATAGCTCCCGGGGTCATTCGGGCACACAAACTCCTCCACCACGGTAAGGCGGCGGTTCAGGGAGGAGTTTTACCTGTTTTGTAGTATTTAAGTCATGGCCTTTGTTTCACCCGTTGCTGGTGTGTTAAACCGTAAGACACGGTTGTAAGTTTGGAAGCTACTTAAAGAAGCTACTTATAGAGAGCAGGGTTTGGATGGAGATGAGTTTTGGTTTCCTTTGATGTTTTTGTCACCTGTGAAGGTTTGTGGTTGTCATCTGTGTTTAGGTTGGTTGCCCGGAGCGTATTTAGTTTTGACCTATAGAATTGTGTAGAATTTATGTTGCCCATTAGGAACGGAGCTTTTATTAACATAGTAGTGTTTGTTTTTTCTTTGTGATTTTTAATTTGCACGTTTTTGTGTTGGATGTTCGTATTTATCTACTTCCGTCTCTCGAGGAGTGCAGACGTGTTTTCTCTCTGCTCCCACTCTGCTTTTGCTTGCAGTGTCCTTGTCTTGTCTTTTTCTGAGCACCCTGATCTGCTATTCTGGAATAACATTTTTGAACATGGAGCTAATCAACTGGTCACTCAGCGCATTGGACAAAATGTTTTCACAAAGGAAAGAATCTCCGGGAGAACCACTATGCCCCTTGGGGACTTTTGCCTCCGGCTATGTGCAGGACGCGTGGGATTCCTGGTGCCCCGTGTGTCTGGAGCCTCTGTCCATCGAGGATGCAGAGGATCTATTCATATTTTGGACTTTGATAACAGGGCTACTAATGATTGGCTTTGGTGGTGCCCTGCTTTATCGGAAGATTGGAAAGATTGGAAAATCTGCGGCCGGCTCATTGGCGTGTCCACCGGCCGTGGAGCTACAAACGCCGATGGGGGCCATGGTTACTCGGCTGACGGAATTACACCAGAGGTTGGCCCGGATTGAAGGACTGATCAGTACCACTTTAGCCCGTTCGGATGCCAGGATTACAGGACTGACTAGTAAGATCTCAGCCCGTACGGAGGAAGACAAGGGACTGAGGGATAACATCTGCAGACAGACTGAACACTTGGTTACAATGGTGACAGCCCTGTCTGACAGGCTTGAGAAGATGTCACGGGTGACCCATGGTCCCACAAGAGGCGAAGAAGCCCTGAGTTCTGACCGATTAGAGTA
The DNA here is from genome assembly GCF_900634795.4 of Betta splendens. Classification (NCBI taxonomy): domain Eukaryota; kingdom Metazoa; phylum Chordata; class Actinopteri; order Anabantiformes; family Osphronemidae; genus Betta; species Betta splendens. The sequence continues at coordinate 15,109,377 of NC_040900.2, read as the reverse complement.
TTGAGCTAGACAAATTAGTCATGGATTGTTAAAATGTATTAGAATTGCTCTGTCCCTTCTCCCTCACCCCTCCCTTCCCGGGTCCAATCTAGCTCACCAGCTGTGCTTCTATCTATTCTCTTCCCCTGTTGTGACTCCCTTCAAGGACAACTGTTGGACTGACATGTAAACATCTTAGTCGGGCTCGGTCATACTTCTATAAACAACACTTCACTATACTGATGCAGATACCCCCCACCTTACAGTCTCACTGTCTGCTCTCTGACCTTATCTATCTGTCCTGATGAACCCAAGAAAAAATTCCAGCAAGGTTTCCACTTGTACTGTGTGCCACTGTATGTGCGTGTGTTTTATTGTTTGTACTGCAATTGCTTCCACTGTCGGACTAGCGCCGGTCAAGCTGGCTGCTGATGGGAATTTCCCTGCTGTGGGACTAATAAAGGTCTATCTATTTATTATGTTTGTATTTAATAAATCATTTTATGTTAAACTGTCTTCTCCCCCTTCTCCCCTTTCCCTTTTCCCCTGCGACTTGGCCCACGGATGCAGCCAGGTGAACGTAAAGGTTTACTTTTAAACCCAGTGTTGTAGGTAGCGCGACAAGCCGTGTACAAGTGTGCACGTAGGCCGTAGCGCCGTATCCCTCCTCCAAGCTCCGTTAGAGCTATAGTTCCCTGCTCAGCACGGGCGTTATTGTCCTTCCTCCGCCTCCACTGCATCTCCTCTCCTGGCCCCATTTCCCTGTCAAACCCCGCCGGTTCGGAACCGTACGGGGGGAGGTTGTAAAACTTAGAAACATTAACCTGCCCTGTTGAAAACACAGCAACATAGAAGTATCATAGTATAAACACGGTTCACGGTTATGTACAGTATTTCATACAATAGAGCTATTTAGCTGTTGTATGCAGCAACAGGAAAACAGGAACGCTGCTTTGCACCACTGTACATCACCACAAAGAGTACAAACCTGGCTCTGTCATAACTCAAAATACTGTGAGTATGTAAGATGTTGATGCAAGATGTTGTGTGTCTTAAAGTGAAAGCAAAACCAGACTTGCATCAAGATATTTTGGACCAGCGGAGGAATAAAGTACTAGGTTGATGACACCACTGCAACCTAAAGTGCTACAATTGTTCAGTATGCTATGAACAGTACTAAAAGAAATGCAACAATAGTAAAAAGGAGAAGGTTTATCCTCTGAAAGCTGCACTAAGAGCTTTATCTTCCAAATGGAAGATAAAGCTAAAGATAAAGATAAACCATATACTGTATGATGCGGTGCCTATGGCTAACTTCCTAATGATCACAAGTCACACACACTAATTATTTTTTCCTGTCTAGAGGACTGTTGTTGTGACTGGACCAGCTGGTAAGTGTTTTACGAATTGAATTTTGAACCCTATAGGCTAAAGTGCAGGATCATTAAGGCAACATGCATTCACAAAGCAAACACTGACCAAAAGACTGTGAAAAGCAAACTCCAGGTTTCAACCCAATTATGTCAGCCAGCGCGACCAAAGCACAGTGTGACTTCAGACAAAGAACGACAGAAAGGGGAGAACCAGAATAACTGACTCATTCTAAAAACGTTTGTTCAGGCTTTTGGCTTCTTCCCTATAGTGAACCAGAAAATGAGATGGACAGACAGAGAAATAGATGCAACCACCAAAATGAGAAACAGACTAAAAAGCCTTAAGCAGAGACAAGCAGTGTGCCCATGGATTTTGGCTTGACTGGAGCTGTAACTTTGCCTTACCAGACTGGGAGCGGGCAGACACTGTCACAATTACTGGGCTGGCCGCAGACTCTCTTAAAAATACCTCTGTGGTGTTGCAAGTGGCCAGCCAAGACTTAGTAGCAGTTAATTCTAATCAATGTGTGTGGAGGACCTGATATAAATATGATCCTTCACTTACTACAGTATCGGGCCAACAAACTAATACCAGGGCTTCTGGTGGATACATTGTGACAAGGAGTCTAAAGGGAGGCCACTTGGCTGAACTACAAAATATGTGGTTTGTGTACAGTAATATTAAATAGAAAAAGGGTAAACAAAATGTATTTAAAAAATATTCACAATCTTCTTCCCATAAATGTAAAAGGAAACTAAATGCCTAGTTAAAATTTTTAATTTTAGACTGTGTCCAGGGATGAAAAATGCTTGTCAGCCCAGGCTCTCTGTGGCTGCACATGTGCAGTTTGTAGTCATAAATTGATTGATGCATAAACACATGCCATTTAACAGCCAGATGATTACTTAAGAGGCTTTGGGGTATTGGGATAAAATATGCTATAATAGAATTGGAGGTGTCGCACTGTGCCACAAAATAGTGGAACAAGTTTGTGGTTAAGTATAATGCATTAAAAGGACCAAAGGAGCACGAAGAGAGGACAGTGCTGTTTACTATCTAACAAAAGCTTTCTAATGAATTCCCATTATACAGAAAAAAAACTACCACAAACATATGAACAAATGCTAAAAAGCAAAAAAACTCAAAAACATGGCAACACAAAACAACAACATGATTGAGGGGTATAGTATATACAGTATACACTGAGGACAGAAGGGAAGGCACAGGTGAATGTGATGTATGTATGTGTATAAATGATGATGAATAACTAATCTGGTGTAAGGAAACTTAAAGAGAACCTTCTGGCATATGATGAGTGAATACATTGGATTTTCTTTACAATTAATTTGCTGCAGATTAAATTATACTTCTGTTGTGTGATTGTGTGGCCAAGCTACAGAATTGGCAGTGACTGCTACGTGTCAGCTTTTTCTTACCAGAGTAGGATCCACTTCTTCATTCAGTACTGCCTCGTTTTTAATTAGAGCCACACGTTGAGCAAAGCGACACGTTGAGATGGACTCCTGATGAAAACAGATATTAAAAATCTCTTCATACCTTTTTTGTGCCTGTTAATTGTTAATAATAAAGATTATTACTATTAGTAAGAGAGGTAGCTACAGTATACCAAGGAGAATCAACAGTGTTTCATTTTGAAACTTTGAATATCCTGAACATGACACTGAGCTACAGTACTCATCCTTACATCAATGTTTCTCTTGTCAACTGCTATAGTGGCAATCATACTGGTCATGCAGTTGCCACCGAGGCTGTCCCGCAGCACAGATGTCAACGTGGAATTTCTGAAAGGAACATGGAAGCGATTCTTCTCGGATAAGGCAATGATCACCTAAAGGAAAGAGTAATAAAAAATACCTGTCATGTAAGTTACGTAAGAATGATAGTCCTGATTGCAACACAGTAATAGCTGAAAAATGAAATGAACTTAGAGTAGTTCATAAGAAAGCTAGTGATTTTCACCTACACCATATCAGTAAAACACATTTAATTTTATATTAGACACATTTCTCATGTTAAACTGTTGAACAAGGTGATTACCTGTTCTAAGTAGTGAAGAGAGAGGTTGATGTATTTGGCCTCAGTGAGAAGGTGCCCATTCAGTCTAGTTTTGCTGACTCTATCTGATCCAGCCAGATCCACCAGGTGGAGCTTGGAGCGCCGCAAGATGGCTGAACCCGGGTCACGTCTGCATATGTGCAAAGTGAAAATACAGTGGGAACGTGTGGAGGCCTGGTTCATGGGAGTCTGGAGGTGGCAGAACAAAAAGATTTTAAACGCTGTGCCTTTTGTGTTCATCTACTAAAAACCCATTTTTATTCTCTTTTCTTCTTCTTTTTGTTTGCTCCTGCTGTTTTGAAGATTAAACACTAACCATGTGTAACTGATGACCAGTAAACACACTGTGGACAATCTCAAAAACCTGAGGTTGAATTTTTGATGGCCAATAAAATAGAGTTGAGGCCAGGAGGAGACAGGAATAAAGAATGAGTCATTTGCACCAACAAAAAGTTGGTGTTCTTTTGGTTAGTCTCTAGTTTGTTTGGTTCTTTGAGAAAACAACCCCAGAAAATGTTTGTACAGTAGTGTGTTGTGTGAATGAACAGTAGTAGTAGTAGACCTAACAGTACTCCGTACTTTTTATATAGTTTAGATATAATGGACCTTTATATATAAACTGGTTTTTGGCAGGCTGTATATAAAGTAAACTGGCAAGAAGCTTTGAGCCTGATCAGTTGATTTCACACATGGCAGTTTCAAAAATACTCAGAGCTGCCCTAGATAAGGAAGCTGTTATCTTATCGGAGTGTTATTGTTTTTTTTGTTTAATAGCTTTATCAAGATTGAACGCCAGCTCTGGCTTGATAAAGCTTTTTAACTACAGTATGGTACAATTAAAAAATGAGGACAATACAACCTCACCAGAGTAATTTCCTTTACTCTACTATACAAAGAACAAAACAGATGCAGTTTCCATATCCCTACATGCGAAGTGAAGAAATGAGGACACAAAGAAATGACCAGATGACATTAAATGTTTTCCCATGAGGCTCCTCGAAATGTCATAGTTTAGAGGGTGTATTTCTTTCTCCATCTAGTTGCCAACTCTCAAAGTACCTGAGCTGACATTCTGCTTGGAGAAGCATGAATTCATGTGTCATTTTTTAGCCGCATGGGTGGGAGCAAGAGAAGAAAGAAAGCATTGCAAATAATCTTACGAGGAGCAAAGACTTCTGGGGTGATTTTGGCAGCAATACACTGACTAGGATGGTTCTTTGTTTACTTTGAGCTCTTGAATTCTTGAATTCTTTTTGTGACTCAGAGAAGAGAAGTTCACAAACGTCAGTGTGAATGTCTCTAATGAGTCGTTGCTGAACTGCATTATCTTGACCACTTGATAAACAGACTATTATAACATCCAAAAATGTTTTAACTGAAACATTCCCAGCTTTTCATGTTTTCTAGCAGTGAATGGTGCCTTTTTTGGTAATAGGTTACAGTATCTTCTGTGGGGTAAACATTTGGTAAAAACATTTACAGTACTCACAAACTACACATGCTACATGTATATTGGTAGAAAATTAGTTACATGAACTGCACATAGAATATTGGAGAATTACAGTTTGTTTACCATAACCATTTCTGGTTTCCTGCCACATCAAAAGCAGGCTGGGGAACAGTCTTTAATTTAAATGTGATCTTAAAGCTCACTTTTACTTTCTGGGTTTTGTTTACCGGATTAAACAAGGTGAGATCAGCCTCAACTCATCAGTGTGAGGAGTCTGTGTGAAAGCTTGGTTTCACTAGAAAAAACATGCTACATGGCTGGTGCATTAAATAAAAGGATGCAAAATTACACGTGTTTAGTGTAAAGGTGTGAAAGCCTTTGTTATATATAATATAATATAATATTGTGTTATAATATTTCTTACTTCTGCAATCATACGATTGGTGTCACCCAAGAAAAGTAGATTCAGAGCCTCCTCCTCATTTGCCGACTGCTGCATTGACAGATTCCGGAGATGAATGTTCTGATCAGAGTCCTCCATGATAATTACTTTTCTGCAAAACCCAACCCCAAAAAGTACAGTCAGGACCATAAATATTTGGACAGAGACACATTTCTTCTAATTTTGTTTCTGTACATTATATATATATATTATATATGACTACATGGGAAATAAACATAAGAAATTAATGCAAAGAAATTCTTTAGCCCAAACATGCACAAGCAGGCCAGCATGGATTGTGACCAAGTTTGACATGTGCTTTGTGATTTATCAGGGGGCCCATAACATGATAACAGACAGAACTTACTTAAACAAATAAATGATGATTGGTTCTTGCTCGTATAAGAACTCCTTTACTTCAACATATGGGTTTGTTATGACTCTACTGTCAGACCCTTCAACATGAGCCCTGCTTTAAAAGATTTGAATATAGTACAGCATATTTAAACGTGACAGAAACAGATACAATTCCAAGATTAGCAATTTGTTCAGTATTTAGCAGGGTTAATGCTAAATGCAGGATGATAAAAAGAGAAAAAAAACAAGAAAATAATCTTAAACAGAAGGAAAATGCAGCAGGCCAACAGTCAAAGAGTAATTTGTCAGTGCCACAGCTTCTCTTTAAATCAGCAAGTGTGGCCACATGATGGTTAACATCAGGCACTGTCTATTTCCAGAGACTGTGATTTATGGCAATCTAAACCTTGAGCTGGATCTTCTGAAAAAGGAGAGATGAAACTACTGTAAGACAGATCTGGTACAAGGAAATAAGGGACAAACACCAAAATGATGTCCAAAAACAACGCTGTGCCTGGAAGTCAAAAGTATAGTTTGTAATGAATAAGTCCCAAGTATGACAAAAATAGGCAAAAAAAATACAGATTAAGACAGATGGAATTTATAATTATAAAACGAGATGGACAGAATAAACAAATAAAACAGATTGAACAATGAGAAACCGAGACAGTCAAAGAGAGAGAAAAGACATAAATAAAAGACATATTTTTTCTCATTGACCCTTTCTGCTCAGAGTCTGCCACCAGGTTGACCACATACATTGCTGTCTCAAGAGCTGACTATGTCAGTTGGCGGTGGTAAATATTACAGACTCCACATTTCTCCTAGTCAGGCCAAACTTAAAAACAGCCACTTAGGAAAAAGGCCAAGATGAACCAAAAAATCTTTACAGGAATGATGGACTTCTGATAGTTGTTCTTAAAATAAAATATCACCCACTACATGTTTTCAAAATAACTAGAATAACTTTGTTATCTGTAACTTTGGAATGTCCAAGCAATCAAGTGTCTGTGACATCAATGTTGTACAAAAATTAAGAACACTAACGGTAGGTCTTCTAGTCGAGAAGCTTCATGTCGGGAATCCAGAAGATCATATCCTGTCTCATTGTAGATCTCCAGGTAGGAAATATGTATGGTGTAAACCATACTACTGTCCTGTGAAGCAAAACATGCAGTATGTAAAATTGTGCTGGCTTCTGACATTGGCAGCTTTGCAACACAGGAAAACAAATGAGGGTGGTTGGAATTAATTTGTGTAGTCTGGCTTTGACACAGAGCAACAGTGATGTTATGGTGTGCTAACCTGGCTGAAACGTTCATACAGGTAGGACAGTGTGCGTGGAATAATGCCTCGATCGCTATAATGCTCAGCGCCTCCTGTGATGGTAAAAGTCTTTCCACTGCCTGTCTGCCCATAGGCAAATATGGTTCCATTATAGCCAGCCAAAACACTGCAAAAAAAGGAGATTTAATTAATAGTTTTGCTAAAACCAGATATTTTGTTCACCATTCAGTTCAATTGAGCAGTCAGTCTATGACAATTCCAACAATTGTGGAGGCGCTTTTAATTGATTGTTTTTTTGTTTGGTATTGGTTTTGCCTTTTGACATCATTTCCTGTTCATGCTGCCTTGGACTAATCACTACAATCCCATACACCTGGGGCCCGTTTTAAGAAGGAGGTTTAACAAACTCTGAGTTCAAACCTGAACTCTGAGTTGATTTACAGAGTTTGAAAACCTGGAGTTTTCAGTTCCAGAACAGCTGAGAAGAGTTGGTTTAAGCAACTCCGAGTTAATTGACTCAGAGTTAAGCGTGTGCACCGCGACGATACAAAGCCCTGATCAATGGAGTGAAGACATAACGAGTCAACATGGCAACAGGACAACAAAAGAGGTCCGGAAATGGATATGATACCTCAAGCATGTATCAACCACAACACTGCACTTTTGCAGTGATGTGGTTAATGTGGGATTTGTAAAGTAATGATATTCCAATAATCCAATACGTTTTATGGTGCAATTAGTACATCTAATTACGTTTATAAAAGTTACCCAACACTAATGTAATAATATAAGAATTTCATTTTAATTTTTAAGTAGGTGCAATCCTGCAGGTATAAAAAGAATGTGGCTAAAAATGAAATATAAAAACATAATTTAAACAGGTAAGGCATCATCGTATTATGGGTGTAGACTACCTGACTTTACAAACATTTGACATATTAAATAACTAAATAGCATGCAAAGTATGTATAGCAATGCAGCAGCATTTTCAACATGGCTGTAATGTTTTCACACAGTTAAATCATTTGACTTCTACTCAGCCAACAGAAAGAAGGCAGAGGCTAGAACAACTGGTGGAGGACCTGCACCTCCACCACTGACGCATGCAGAGGAGAAGGCACTCAGCCTGAACACTGGAAAGTAGGGGCTGAAGGAATTCCTGGAGAGAATTCATCAGAACCAGTCACTCCCCAGGATACAAGTGCATTTGTAAAATGTAAGAGGCCATTTCTTAGAGTCTGGGTTGGGTTCTTTTTTGGTCTTAACAGATTCTGATAGTAATATGTGAATCTTCCTGTCACAACAGAAGCCCAGGAAGTATACTACTAAATAAAGCTTAAATTATGATAAGTAGTATTATAAAGTGTAGTCTAACCAAATGCTCGTCTTCATAGGACTATGAGGATAATGAAACCATTTTCTGCCACGGACAGGTCTACAGAGGTAATATTAATACAGTTTATACACATCACATGACGTTTGTGTTGCGTAGCCTAAAGGATGTAAATTATACTGACATTATTATCTCCCCTCTGTCCCAGAGTGTGAAGGACAGAAGAAAGAAGGGTACATCACATTCTGTTGCACAAATGCACACAGTTTAATGATGTTCAGTAAATGCCAGAGTTCAATTCTGTAAGAATAATGAGAGCCTAAAGGTCTCCAATGCTGTAATTGCTGCAAATGGAATGAATTTGACGAGAGCAAAGTTTGAAGGAAAAAAATATTATTTCAAATACAAATCATTATTTCTAACCTTTTCAGTGCCTTGACTATATTTTCTATTCATTTTACAACTCATTGTGTTAATAAAAGTGTGACCTTTCATCACTCTCTGGGTGTATGGGGGACCGCAAACCTTTGAACGATAATGTAGGTTCTACAGTTGGTTAGCTGAAGTTTGTAACAGACACATGTCTAGTGGCACAGGAAAGATTATGATATTCAATCCACTTGGCAGTTCATCCTGACCCTTGGTATTAGAAAGGTAAATACTAAATATGCAATTAATAATACTAAAGGGCCTACTAAAAATGGTTTATGGAATAAGGGAAAGTCATTAAAAATGGCTGTTTTTATTATTTATAACCTAGTTTTTTGCTCACACTGGATGATATTGCTATCTAACCTACAGTATAAAAATACAAACCAGTCAAGCACACAGCAAAGTACTGAGCAAATGAAATCTAACCTTTTAAATCCAAAGGAGAAGATGGCAATGACTGGAGTGCCCAAACCTATTCAACCAGACAGGACTTGGTGGAGCAGGAGATTTTGGTCTGGCAATGAAATGCCTTTTTGTACATGGAACCAAAGTATCTAATTCTGAATGAAAAAAAAAATCCAAAATGATGGTATCATAAGAAGTTGGGTAAACTCGCACAATAGTCTTTCTGTCCTCTAGTGAGGAAGAAATATTGAAATGACAGAGAGGCCTCTGACACACAAGCCGTCATAAAGGGGTACAGTGAATGTTTTCCTATTGCAACAAAAATGGTATCTCGACATTACAGTTTTCAAGATAATTATAAACAAACGTAAGCCACGGGTTTATATTTATGAAGCTGCAAACTCAGTATGAGTTGTGTGTGGGTTTCCCCTTCCTGTGCTGCAATAGCTCCACATCCTACAGAAGGGTAAGGAACAAATAAGTGTTTATATTAAACATGGTGCCCTTTCTGTGTGGTTGTTAGTCTGATTTGGATGACCACTGCATGTCCATGTAACCTAGCATGACTCATGGCAGTGATTGGCAGCAGAGAGAAAAGACACAAGCTTGGTGTTTAGTTTAATGTCAGTGCCAATGATGTGGTCTAAAGCCCTGCCACTGAGGCTTGGGCATTTTCCAATGCTATCTCCTGCTTACACCTCATTTTTCCTAGAAACTGGCAACTCATCATCCAAAATATCCTTTGCCTATTTCATGAGAAGCAGTACATGTTCACTACTGTATGTCCAATCATTTGTGTTAAATTGGTTCAAGAGGACAACAGAGCAACAGTCATTTTTGAGCTGAGCCTGGAGGTTTCACAGCATTGTTAAAAGCTTTTATAATTTACAGTTACAGTGTTGCCTTGTGGCCCAACATTATCATGGCCCTTACTCCTACATGTTTAACGTACTTTTAAATGTACTGAAGTACTGAAGGAACCTTTGGATTAACGTGAAGTGTAGCGCATGACGGAATACCAACAAAAACAACAGGGTTTAACTGGTTAACAGGATAGGTGCATTAAAATAGATTTTACTGTAGTAAAAGCCAAACAGATTGTGTGAAACAGTGATTTAGAGAAAAACTTTTGACTAAAACTAAGAACATGCTAAAATGCTTCGCAATGGCCAATTACATTATTTTTCTATTTTTTATTTCGAATGGTTCTGTCATTAGACTACAATTAAAAAAAAAACTGATATAGTTGCATCTGAAAATGACCTTATGACTTGGATTTGTTCATTTGTATAGTGTCTAATAATTCCTATGTTTTACTATGGTATTCAAGAATATTTGTCCTATAGGATTGAACTTTTTGTGCACTCTATTCATTCTTGCCCTGCAGCTTTTGTGGTGAAGCTAAATTTAAAAGGTTAAAACCTTGTGGAATTCAGAACGTTCCACACACACACAAGGGGGCAAGGATTTTACAGTTAAGTAGGAAATGTCTGAACGGGACAACATACTGCCCATGACTGGATGACGTGTTATCTATTGTACAGACTTTACAGTAATATCAGACTAAAAACTCAATCTGATATAGTCTATATTATCTTCTATAATATAGTATAGAAATAAATTAAAATCAAACTACTTTAATTTAAAACATTCACACTATACTGTATACACATACATTAGTCATGAAAAATGGGATTTACCTGTCTGCAACTGGTTTAGCAATATTTTCAAAAATCTCCTCTTGTTTGACTGCTTGATCAAAGACTCGTTTGAACCTAGACACAGGTAAGAAAGACAAAATCAGTGCCCACGTGATACTGTCAATTCAGCAAAACAGAACAGATAATGGGTTAACAGGACCTATGTACCACACAGTCACTTACTCATCATCTAAGATGCTTCATCATACTGCAATAGTTGTGCTAGAGCGTATTATACTGTAGCTGGCATTTTGGGGACAGGCAGAGTATACCTTGGGCAGGTCGTCAAATCATAAGGCCACAAACAACCGCTTGCTCCAATTAACCTCCAATCATCTAACTGCTAGTACTGTACTTCACCTTCCTCCTACAGAGATTCAGGCACAGACACTTGTTGCTTAATGATTAGAATTGAGGAACTGAATAAAAAAAAAACTTAATTTTCCAAGTGGAAGAGATTGGTCACTATTTTCTAAAGCAGTCCCAACCGTCATCTTTTATCCCACAAAAAGATGAAAGTGATGTGAAAGTAATGAGCCCAGGAAGATTGGTAAATGTGGAAATGGTATTTGTATAAGGGCACACAAGCTATTTATAAGACATTGTGGTGTCCACTGCTGTTTGACTCCCTAACTGGGAAGTGTGGCATGGGCCCTGCCCAAAGGGTACATAAGGCTGCAGCTTTCACTACTAGCATTACACAGAGGTTCTCGCTCTGCAATGACAGAACTGGCAGATGTTTCTTTTTAATACAAGTTAACCATGAGAGTTAAATTTCAGTTGGGCAACGCAACATACCATGCTCTATAATATGTCTCACACAGTATGTGTATTATATGTCACATCATCTTATTTAATATTTTTGCTCTGCCTTCACGTTAGAATGATATAGGATTAGGTTGTTTTGATTTTATGTTATTAGATCTATATAAGTTTGCCCTGTGTTTGAATTGCATGCAGGTATTTTTCTTATTTACTCAATTTTCTTTTTCAATAAACAAGCTGCTGATAAAGCTTGTGGTGAAGAAAACTTGGTTTCAGGTAAGTACTGAAAATGTAAAGGTTTTAACCTAAAAAAATGTTCTTCAGCATCAGCAACAGATAGGGCCTTAGCCCTTTAGTTGTCAATAAATAAAACGTGTTTTATTAGCTGGCTATGTGCAGTCTGTACAAGACATGTTTTATAAATTCCTTTGTAACTTTACCTAAACATGTAGCACTCTTTTTTATTGTTCACAATGCCATCAGCCTCGTCCTTGGGCACCACAAACTCCAGATTAGCACCTGTCGGCTCCTCATTGTTCACAGAATACACCTGGGGGAGCCAAAGGCAATAAGGGAAAAATGGAGATGTAAAGACTGTGCACACATTTCTCTCTTTCTAATAAAGCTAAGGAGGTGTAGTACTTGTACATGTACCATTTTGCTGGATGTTGTCACCTGAAGCTAAAGTGACAGAGAAAAGTAATTTCACTAACCCATCAATCATCTACTGTCCGGACAAACAAACATGGAAAAATGTATTTTGATAACTCACGGATTGCAATATGGCAAATGTGTACTTCAGTACAATGCAATGTTGTTGTGTAAAACTGATCCCTCACTACAGCTACAGAATTGCAAATCTGACAGTGCCTCAGAACTTTACCTTAATGATAGTAAACCTCAATGTATTAACATACACTGACAAAAGACAAAGAAAAACACAGAAATTGTCACTTTCTGAATTCATCAAAAAACAATAAATCATACAAAATACCTATATATTCCAAGCAGAGGAACACATAAAACGCAATATTAGCGACTTACTTGTTTTATTTATTATGTGTTAGTGTTATGAAACGCAGCTCGTCTTCACAATGAGATATTTTGACATGTCACAGCAAGAAAAACGGAGCTGACTCAAACTACCTATAGCATAATACTCCATGCAGGTGTGGCAGATCCTGGGCTATGGTGACGTATTGTAAATTGTTCTTCACTTGAGTAATGTCCTGGAAGTGAGCCATTATTATTGTAATGTGTTACACTCAATATGCATGCCATTAACTAACACTAAGGCTATTATAACCACACCACTACTAACGCTAGCTAAACATGTATCCTAACTTTATTAGCTAACTAGTTGATCTCTTTTTGCTGTGGTTAAAAGTTACTTTTCACTACTTACTTACCGCCGTTTTTTTCTTAGTGGGTTTAACGCGACCAAATATTTGTATTGTCTGCTTCAACATTTTATCTGAAAACCAAAAACTGCTTAGCGGTTAGCTTGTTGCGGCGTAGCTTAGCATTATTGTTGGTGCTGTGTTCGTTTTAGTTTGTTGTAGGTGGTTGCTAGGTTACCAGTGTCCCTGCCAGAGATCTCAAGATGACTTTCCTCTCAGATCCGTGCCATTGACAAAGATCGTCTATCGTGTGTAGATGATTGACCGGCGTAAAACATCCAATCTGTCCCACTATTTCTTTCGTTTCCCTTAAACCCGATGCTATTAGTCAGAGCCAGTTTGTGTGTGGGTAGAAAGAACATGAAAACAATAACATTAAATACAGCATCAGAAAAAAGTGACATGGCTAGTCTCTCTGCTCAGCAGGTCTTCTGGATGTAACTGCAGGTTCAGTGACTCATTCATTAAGTATATTGACTTAGTATATTTAGTTCCTTAGGCACTCCCCTCATTGGCAGTTACTCACAATACAAATAGGTGCAACCAACTGACAGATGTAACAGTAAAAATGAATATGTGAAAAGGCTGGAAAAGGGAAAAAAATTGTTAATGTTTTCAGTGTAACATAAAGGGCCATAAAGTCAGTGACCAAATGTTGCAGCAGATCATAACATTTAGGTTGCTTTGATGCACCACAAACCAGGTTTTTATGTTTCGTAAATGAGTTTTGCGAAAAAACTGTTAAAATGAAAAATGAGAAAGGCCAGACCCATGTAAGAGCTTTTCTGTGCGTATGTTTTGCATTTTATGAGTAGGAAAATGCATACAAAGTAAGGTACAGTAGAGCGATACATAAACTCACATATTTCATGAGTTTTTACCTTATATTACCTACTCTATCCACAGCTGTTATTTTCCAGATGATCTCATCACTACCTGTCACCATACCACAAGGTTAGCAGAAGTACAGAATTACAGTGGTTTATACCACGATCCACCACAGAAAAAAGGAATTAATTAATAATTCAATTTAGTTTCAACCTACGTATGTTATGGTGTTAGTGGTATTTTACCTGAATCCCTATGACCCGAAAACAGCCTACCAGGAAGGAGGAAGCCAGCCACCCGACAGGATACAAGGAGGGCTGTGTTTAGTTTCACACTGCCATTCAGCAGAGTGCATCATGTTTGTTCCAGTGCATTCCTCTGAGGTGCAGAAAATACATCTTGTTGGTGTGCATTATGCATAATTATACACTACCTTCTGCCTGGAAAGGGCACTTTGGTACAGATGTGTTGTTAATCCTCTGCCATTGAGGGTAAGCGTCACTATGAATGATAATGACTGCCGCTATGACTATTGGTTGAATCCTGGGATATTAGTGAGGTGATTTTTTTTACACAACTATATCTCTGTAGGAAATATTGTTTATTATAAATTATACATAAGTTAATAATGATGTTATTGTGGATTATGCCTGGATAGAAGCCACCTAATGTAATGGAACTTTGCTCCACATTGACAAGCTGTGCTGTTCTTCAAACAAACCAAGTTTCTAGTTAGCATTAGATTTAATTTATTTGTTTATTGTGTATTCGTTAAAATCATTTTTACACATAAAGGAGTTTTGAGTAAATCTAAACTGGATCTTTTATGTGTGTGTGTCATGAGGTAAAGCTGTCACCCACCAATCATAGGATCAGTGGTTCGATTCCTGTCTCCTCCAGTCATGTGCTGAGGTGTACCTGGGAAAGACCTTAAACCCTAAGTTCGCCCCAGCGTGTCACGTTGAGGGTATCTCTGTGGGCTTGCATGTACAAATGTGTGTCAAAGCGCTTTGAGGTAGATTGGTGTTCATGCGCAATCATTTAGTTTAAGCAGTTAGTAGGCAAGATTCCTGCCATGCATGGCTGAATAAGAGATGTGTTAGCAGAACCCTGCAGCAGTAGGACAACTTCAAACACAGTGTGTGCAACACACCCTCTGGTAGCCACGCTAGAGGTGGAGCTGGGGCTGGAGCTGGAGCTCCCAGCTGCAGTGTTGCACATATGCTGTTTGGTCCAAGTATGTTGAAAAACTGTTCAGATTTGCACAGAAGTGATTACCTTATGCGTGTTAAGACAAATATTCTAGAGACTTTGCCGAATTAGGCCAGAGAATATAACATATATCTAGCATAATAACATCTGTTTTTTCATGTAACCCTAGCTGACTCTTCAAGCTCCAACTAGCAACACTTTGTAGCCAAGAGCAAAAATGGCAAAAATATTCATGCTTTTTTTCATATCTTTTTTGCCTCGTTGGAATTTAACTTTGCATATATAATATAATGCCATAAAAAAAAGATATACAGCCCCCTGTGTTAAGCCCTTTTTCTGTGTGTCTCACACTAAACACAGTATACAGGTTCTAAACGTTTCAGCTTTCAAAAATTAATCCAAGCACACATACATGACTTATCCAAGAAGTCACAACAGATCCAAAGAGGGACTGCGGGACTCCTTTGATTGATGTCAGTGAAATAGCTACCATTGTAAGTTTAATGGATGAAATTTTTTTTCAGTTTGAGTCAGGTGATTCAGGTTTGGACTACAGTATGTTCATGTTCATATACTGTACCTGTAGTATATAACCACCTTGATTTCATCGTTGCTTTCTTCCAGCACAGACAGACAGTGGAGCTATGTAATGACAGAGTGACATCTGAATAAATGATCCAAGTAGCAGCTGATCCTCCCATATGAATTTTCTCACATAACTCTATGAACTATCTGTCTGTAATCAAAGTGAAGTCTTTTCGCTGACTAGGACACAGCAGTAATTAAATGCAGGAATCCTGTTTGTCTACAAGTCTGTTTTCTTCATAATGAAAAAGAAAATTTTCCCATGAAGGCCAAAATCAAAAGTGCTGCAGAAATCCTTTTTTAATAATACTTGCGATACATCACATTTTGCCAACTTTAAGCATTTCTATACAAAATGCAGCCTTTTCGAAAAAGGTCCACAAATTCAAGATAGAAACAACCATGTCCACTTTCTGCAGAACAATTATACAGTGTTTTTTCCTCGACAGAAAGCGCACGCAGTAAACAGCAACCACAGGCTGGACCGGGCTTGTTAGGGAGCTGAGAACTCTTTTCTTTTAATATCCTGTTTGAGTCTATGTGTTGTCTTTAGCTTCAGCTGACATAGCTGTGGTTTCACCCCAAAGGAGGTAACCAACTGTACTGCATGAGTCCAATGCACAGAAATGGACTTCAAATGAGGACGGGATGCAATAAATATATAAGCACTGCACTCGGGCAGTGCTTATATATTTATAAGCAGTCCTCCCTCAGGTTCCCATTAAGGACTTTATAATTCTGACACATCTCTTCTTTTTCCTACTGCATATTCAGTTCACATGAAGATCGGGACAATTGAAGATGTTCATGTGTTGCAAAAGAGGTGTCAACGCAGCTTATGGTAACTCACACTGACATGAGTAAGCATGCACGCATACACACAAATGCACGCTTCATTAACTCTGCACAGTAAACGCTGCTGTTTTGCTACAGATGAAGGATAAGGCTACTTGCTTTAACCACACACATCTTTGAAGGTAAAAACAACTTGAGCTCTGCAGGCAAATTAAAGAAACCTGTTTTTTCAGTCATCTTCGCCAGCATTCAGCACCTTTGTCTGTATGTGCCGGCCTGGCAGCCTATCAAAAAGGTGTGTTCAGAGTCAGGCTAGGTCTGTACGCAGCACACTCGTGACAAATGATTTGGTTTGTGGTTGTGATTGCATCTGGGTGTTTGCGAGATGACCTTGTACCAGGCTTAGTGCACATTCTACTTGGTGCACTTTGTCATTTAAAGACATAGAAGCAAAAATGCAAACGCAAATACAAGCTAAGTGTCATATCGCACAGTGACTGCTGAATGACACATTGTAACCTTTCATCACAAGGTCTTGTGTAGCCTTTAACTACATTAAAAGACTCCTTACGTCTTTCAAGGTAATCATATTCAACCTAATAAGATAAATGTGCAGAGGTCGATGATGCATCATCAGTACTTGCCAGTGCTTGTGTAAAGCATCATCATTAGGCTGACAGCCAACGAAAACTAATACAGATTGTAGGAGTACTTTATTTATATTTTTCTCCGGCTCTGTGCACCATCATTTCTTTGCAGCACGAGTACATTATTTGCAAGTGCACCCACCCAGTGTACAGTAAACCTCCACAGAGCCTGGCTAATCAATCCCTTACATGGCATCTTGTTGTTCCTTTGAAATTAGTGGTTCAGATTTGGTCAGGCCATTATTACAGACTAAGGGAAGATGATGCTTTAGACTGGTTTAGTGGTTGAGGTTAGATGCTGTAGATTCCATAGGATGATATGTTGCCCTGTGACTTTCTCTTTGTGTAAGTGTGTTTTTTTCCAGTTCTGACTGAGGCTGGCCGCAGAGGCTGACTGCTAAAATACCAAGATGTGCTTTCACTCCTTTAACCTAAGTGGTGATTAAAGACAGGTTTCATCTTCTACAAAATATCACCTGCAGTATACTGTACTGTCAGCCACATCAGACATGCGCTGCATTTTTACATGCATAAGTAGATACACGCAGAACTGGGGACAGTGTCCAAATGCATTGCATTCCTCCAACAATCCAAAACCATGCCTTAGGTTAAGGTCACTCTAAATTTCCCATAAGTGTGAGTGTGTGTGTAAATGGTTGTCTGTCTGTGTTGCCCTGTGATGGACTGGCGACCTGTTCAGAGTTTACCCTGCCTCTCCTACAGACAGCTGGGATAGGCTCCAGCACCACCCGCGACCCCCATGGGATGGATGGATGGATGGATGGATGGATGGATGGATGGATGGATGGATGGATGGATGGATGGATGGACGGACAGACGGACAGACGGACAGAAGGATGCATGGATGAATGGATGAATGGACGGATGGACGGACGGACGGATGGATGGACGGACGGACAGACGGACAGAAGGATGCATGGATGAATGGACGGATGGACGGACGGACGGATGGATGGACGGACGGACAGACGGACTGACGAATGCATGGATGAATGGACGGACGGACGGGTGGATGGATGCATGGATGGATGGACAGACGGACAGACGGATGGACGGACGGACGGACGGACGGAGTGACACTGTTGTACAATTACTTCTATTTCTTGTAGTTGGCAAGAAATTAACCTGCAACACGTTGAAGTTGTCCAATGATAAGATCCCATACATTATTTACAGTATCAGGGATGACAGCATATGCATGAATTCTTTAAAACACAAACCTAGAAAACGAGTCAAATGTTGTGGAGACTTTTACTGCTGAACTAAAAATGTTCATAATCAAGTTGGCCAGTGTGTTTTTATTTGTGCTTGGCAAATGAACCATGTGAGTCATCATGCAGAAGAATGGTGCTATTGTATATATTAACTGTACTGTAGGTCTCATTATAATGAAAACCTTAAAACCATATAACCCTGACAACATCATCCTTTGTTTATTGAAAAATAACTTCAAGAATTGGCCATATGACTTTACTGCTTTTGACCATGTCCAGACTTGTCTGTGTATGCATCATATACTGTAGTGTGATCATGTGATGCTAGAAATAACAACAAACAGTCCATGTCCATGTTTATTTCAATGTGAAGACACTAAATATATGCGCACAAAGTGCTGAGTGTCCATCTGTCTCCAGCAGTGGACTCGTGCTATTTAAGTCTGGGGTTTCTGTAGTTCTCCTGCCTTCCCCTCCAGCACAACTTTCTGGTTAGTAGCTTTGTCCAAAGAAAATTCTTTAGGGCTTTGGTTATGTATTATTCTCTGAGGCTTCTGCCCTGTGTTATGTTTGCTAGGCCAGGGAATATCAAGCTTCAGTCTGCATTCCTTAAATACTGTATTTTTGAGAGGCAGTGCTGTGGGATGGATTTGGGGATGAGTGAGGAGTCATGGACAGTGTAGCATCAAATATGTTTTAGTTGTTTTTCTGCAGGGACCAGTCAGGAAATGAAATGGCTATTAAATGATTTGTTTAGATATGTTTAGAAATGGAGAGGCATAGCTGTGAATAGCTGATTGTCTAGCTCTGGGTTTTAGTGTCTTGTTCATGAACAGCGTGACATGTGGCCAAGAGGAGCTGAGTCCTGGACAAGCGCAAAACTCAAAAAAAAAACTCAAAACTCACAAAAACTGCAGAAACTCCATTTGCTGGGAAAATCTGATGCATACCTTTTCCTTTTATAGCAGCAGTCTGGCTTGGCCTTTTACTTTGGTGTTTTTTATGCTGTCAGTGCATAATGAAGAAATGATATATTACAGTTCAACAAAAGAACTGTTATCTCTTTGTCTAGACCTTTTAACTATTTATGTTGTGTGCATTTTTTGTATCCTAACTTATGCTCATGAAAAAAGTTGTAACTTACTTACCAAGTCTGGTTACAAGGAAGACAACACACATGGCTTTGGCTGTTTGTTCTATAATACTGTGCCTCATTCAGCTCATGCATTTTCCCCCAGTCCTCCTTCTTGTTCTTTCTTTCCATTTACTCCATCACTCCGTCCCAGCTGCATGTGGTCAGGAGTTTGGACAGTAGGAAGGGACAAGGCTGGGTGGTGGGGAGCGTGGGTGTACTAGGCCCTCCCTCCCTCCCTCCCTCCGAGGCCTGGAGCTCTGAGCACAGACCTAACCACACTAACTGCACGTCACAAAGTAAGTGGAACAAACGTAGCTTTCATAAAGCCCACATCTGCACCTTCCCGCTGTCAAGCTGAAGAGGCAAGCACAAGAAGAGCTGGGTAAAAAAGAGACAAGGAGAATGTGCCTAGTATGAAAACAGAAGTAATGTTACTGAGGAGTGGAATTTCCTCGTGAACTTTTGAAAGTAGCAGGAGAAGAATGATAGAGTGCACAAAAACAGAGAAAAAATGAATGGATGTGAAATGAGAGACAGGGTTAAAAGAGCACCGGAGGAGTATTTGCAGCTGGAATGACAGGACAAGTGTACAGTGAATCACTTCTTTCCAACCTTTCCAAGCAATAAACAGCCAGAGCCAGCAAACGTTCTGTCCGGTTCCTTTGGCTGACACCGTCCAGGCCCGGTGATGGTTCAGCACACTGACCGAGCACCGAGCTGAGTGGGAGCTCCCCCACAGGTCCGCAGGTTCCAGCATTCCCCTCATTCCCAGTGTGGTAGAGATACAACTGTTTCTGAGCTGCTACGTATTTAAGCCCGTGCACCAGGCTTTTGTATTATGGGCTATGTTACGTCTCTGTTACTGGAGGGGGTTCATACTTCACCAGCATGATCCTTCTGCTTTTGACACTTTGCTGGAAATTGCATTGGGGGCATGGTGAAAACCACAAAGTAGTTTTGAACATGCAACTATTTTTTTGATAAGAACCTTATTGACCCTTTGGTTACATAATGCTATAATTCCTGCAACCATTATGTCTCTTTTAAATGAACGTCTCTGGCACAAACACTAACGGTGACAGTTCATCAAGGACGTTTCCATAGGAACACTGGGTTTGTGTATTGATTACTAGGAATGTGTCATTTTCAATTAGGCTATGGTGAAGAGATTAGAGTAAGCATGTGTGTGTGGATGCTGCTCTATTTAGTTTTGTTTTTTAGTTGCATACAGGGAGTTTCAAACTTTCGTTTTCTTTCTAGCTGCTGCCAGCAGATTAACATCACTGTCCATTATCATTTGCATGCATGTGCATAAACCATAAACAGTTAAAGAGGGAAAAGAAAAAAATGTGCTGTTCTACAACAGGCATGAAGAAAAACGCCAACTGAGAGAGACTTTTATGGCCAGCAGGAAATGAAAGGGAATCTATCACACTGGACAGAATTAGAACAAAGTGGTATCCTATTGATGCTCATGTTCATCATCACAGTTCATACAGGGAAGAGAGGGAAGATGGGAGAAAGAATAAAAAAGAGCACACACCCAGGGAGTTTTGCTAAGACGCACGTCCTCCCTCGGTCTCAACAAGGAACAGAGATTACAGAGTTTTATGGCAGCAGTACAGTACAGTATACGCATATATCTACCAGAATCAATTTGCAACTACAGTACTATCTACTACTGCTGTGCTCAAAGCCCTTTGCAAGTGAGTGTACACTGTATTTGTCAGAAAAGTGCTGTCTTCTAAACATTCTAAACTATGTTTCTCCTCTATTTTACAGACAGTCTTCAAAATGTTTATTGAACGCATCAGTGTATGGATGGTTGTCGTCCTCATGAGTCATCACCGGGCTCCAAGTAACAGATCCAGATGATCAAGTTTCACATGATTTTGAAATCGCCTGCATGAGGTCACGTGTTCATGTGTGGAGCTAAAGTGTCCTTAATCTGGAAACCAGACAACCATGGCCTAAGATATCAAACTTCACCGAGGAGATGATAGAATAATTCCAAAAGCACTAGCAATGCTTTGCCTGTGTACACCTTGGACACAATGGTGATGATAACTAAACCCTGTTGGGGTTCATTTAAACGTGAATGCAGCATTTGATTGCCATAAAGTGTCACTTGGCAACAATGATCTGCTCCACTGCCTGGGCACCTTAGGAGCATGTTTTTCTCAGAACAAAACAAGCTGCTGCTGGTTGTTATTGTGACCCTGTCTGATAGGTATTAAGAAATAACTCATGCCATATTATTCCGTTCAGTAAAATGTATTTGTGAGCAGCTTTTGTTTTTGTTTCCACCATAACATGTGACATGTTTTATCTTTCATCTTTGAGTCATCTGCTGCAGATGCGTGTGCTTTTTAATGAAACAGACAACAACAAATGTAAATAAATATGCATCAAGTCATCTCCCCACAAATGATTAATTCTCACAAAGATAAAAGCACACATTCACAAGGGCGATTTTCACCACTCACATTAAATATTTTAGTGATTGGATCGAAGTTTTTACAACTCATTGTGCGATTTAAAATGATTAATGAAGACTATGGCAACAACATTTTTGTCATCCAGATAAATAGGAAGCAGAAGATAGATTGGTGTCTGTTAATTTGTAATTTGAATTTACAGTTCAAGACTTGTATTTCTGTAATTTAGTATCCAATCTAATCTCTAGTCTCATCAGACTGAAAACAAAACTGAGATATTATGGATTTAAGGCCACTGGACCCTAGCTCTGCATTGCCCACAATGCAGAGCTAGTAGTAACAGAAATACTGTTTGCAACATACTGTAGTGTAGTGCAAGTTTTTTGTTACAATATGTTCCACATCCAGTTATAAACATCCTGATCATATCACTGAGGCATCATGACTATGAGTTATGCTCTCACACTTTTAATAACCTACAACAGCGCCCATAGGATGTTTGACCTGGTCTTGAGCATGTGTGGTTCATGTGTGAATGTTTCACAGTATACAAGAGCGTGTGTGTCTGTGTGTGCCTGTGTGTGCCTGTGCACGCTGCACTGACATCTGCGCATTCACTTAGTGGCATGTCTGTTCTTCCAGACGCCCCTGAGATCCCAAGGTGTGGACTGGACTTTTCCACATCTGCATCCCTGTCAAAAAGGGTCTACTAATGACCTGGCTCCCGTCTGAGAGACACCTAGACAATACTCCTGTAACTAAATCTGTTACTCTTGGCTCTCTGCGTTGGACCTGTGCTGAAATATCAAAGCAACATGGTTTCAGATTAATTCACTGCTTTTGGTGTCTGCTTGCTTTGTCTTCTTAGAAACCTCGATAGAGCCTGTACTTCAAGTAGCTTCATGTCTGTCAAACATCCAAACGTCTAACTGGAAATAAATTACAGTCTTACTTGAACAACAATTTTTCCTTGGTCAGTTTCCATCAATCTCTTGGAGGTCAGCATAAAATCTTGATTAACTAACTGAGCCCCTGACAGAAACTCACTGGGTTCACTGGAAAAATAATTCATTTGTGGTGGCGTCACTAAAAACCGTTCACAGTAACATGGTGCGTTCACTGTCTAATATTATGTGGCTTTTACGACATCTGAGATCAAACTGCATTCTGCGGTGGTCGATCAAGCAATAGAATGACCGGGATAAGTCTGAGCTGCCTTTGTAACACCTTATAAAGGAAGGTTTTCATGGCGCCAGAACACAGAACATGTAAAGTGAGTGATTACTGTGTGTTAGCAATTTGGATTCCCTGGCTTTAGGAATGATGGTAAAAGGCTTGGATTAAAGATAGTAAACGAATGTCATTATGTGACGAAAAGCTGACTGCTAGGATATAATAACTGCTATGGATTATAGATCTGGCCTCCTACTAGTTTGGCCAAATTCAGGACTTTCTCTATACTGTAGGACTAATCAAGGCAAGCGTCTGAATCACTCACTTGAACTGAGTAACATCACCTTGGCTTTGATCTTTGATCATCCAAAATAACTTACTTCAACTACATTTATGGAATAATACCTTTAAGGTGGCTCAGAGATAATGCACAGATGAGAATGGTATGTGGGGTGAATAACCTGAATACATACTGTAATTAAAACATGCCAATGAGTGGTAGCTAAATTAAAGATTGTCATATTAATAATGATATTGTCAGTTTTTACTCTTGCTTGTTGCAAATTGAAAAGGCGTGATTGTAAATTTAGCAAGCAACGTCTTCATTTTCATTTGTTGACAGAAAACACTGCTCCAATCGTGCCTTGGTGACCTGCCAGGCTCAGTCTTTTATGACCATGATCACGTTTCCCGATAGACGTCAGTCAGAATGACTGTGGCACTACTGAGGATCCAGTGCAATCAGCAAGTCTGCATCTTCAGTGAGTTCAGAAAAGGCCACGTGCGGTAAATCAGTTCCGTGATGCTCGGCCCAGTTTATTGACCTTTAGTAAACCAATTTCTTGCGGAGGTATTATCTGGCACACTCTTGCCACAAAACAATGCAGCATTTTCAAACCCATCAAATTTATGCTATTTATGATGTTAAAGTTCAAGCTTAGGTCAAAGCAGCTGCCCAGAATTTGCAGTTAATAAAGGATTACAGGCTGTGTGAAGATCAAAACACCTTTTCTCCATCTTTCAGAGAATTAAATACTCACTGTGGCAGCCGGAATGGTGTCATATCTGAAAGACTTTATTGGAGGTTTACAGTGTATTTTAGTATGGGGTTAATATGGTGCATTTGATCTTGGCAAAAAGCAATGACATTCTATGTGTTTATGGCTGTAGTAGGATTTGTGGTGTTTATCCTACGTGCAGGTTGCTGCTGTGAGCTTACGGTTTAAGAATATTAAGAAGAAGTATTGCACTACCACAAGTCCCCAGTGGTTCCTGCAGGGACCACTTCAGTGTAACGCGTTATTGGCCGTTATTGGTAGCAATGAATGTTTATTATTCTTTAAGCAGTGTTGGTGTTTGATGATGATGATTTGGGTCTGCACACACACACGCACGCACGCACGCACACACACACACACACACACACACACACACACACACACACACAGAGTGCGTTAGCTTTAAGAGGGGAGGCGTGGTGGTGCTGCTGTTTTGAACGACTTGTCAGTCCCTTCATTCTCCACTATCATTCAGTTGAATGAACGGCCTCGTACAGCCGACGCTGTACGACGCATCGGCTCTACTAATTCAACACATCCCAACGCTGACTTTGGCCAAATTGATCCTGTGACAGCGACACGGGATTATAATTATATATAAAGCGGCCGTCGAGTCTCTGCAACGAAGCTGGGAGGTAAGTTCCCGTCTTTCTGTGTAAATCAGTGGGATTCAGGCGATCTTCTGCCAGCAGCCGTGGACGCGCAGAGGCGGGCGTGGATGCAGCGAACGCGCTGCAGAGACTTCACATGGGATTATTTGACTGCATTTTATACATGAAGCTCCAGTTTTAGCCACTGTATGTCTGGGCCCCTGTTCGCTTCATCATCGCGCTAGCTACGATCAGCGTCAGGTCTGAAGCGTGTCATTCCGACGAAATTCTTCTTTCAGATAAAACCTAATGAAGCACCTAAATCGTGTTACCTCCTAACAAATGAAGACGTTATGGACCACGCTGGTTATTTTATGTGCTGTTTTTCCAGTAGATTTGACGTTTGATGGCAATGATATTATCGGCGATCGTTCGTAGTAGTAGTTGGTTTATGTGTTGCAGTGATGGGCTGCGTTCAAGTCTCCACATGACGCCTAACGCTTCTGACCTCGATATTAATCGGCTGTTCGCTCGCTGGGCTCAAGGGACATTCACGTGATCATCCACAGAGGGCGCTGTGTCACAGCAGCCACCAGCTGTCCACCCTCACTATCGCTTCCTGCTTCACCTGCGATCCAATACGATAGAAGAGAAGAACATGAATTTGTGATAAGGAATAGATGGACATAACAGATAAGGGCGAATAGCATTTGGTTTGTTTGGATAATGTTACTTTTTTCACTAAAGCCTTTTTCTGCTCTCCAGAAGAGCTTAAACGTCTGTCAATCTGCATTGGATTTATAGAAATACAATTCTGCAATCGACTAGGACAATTATATATTGACTTTGGAAAATCGAGCCCTTATCAGCAGAAATCCCGCCTCATGCTGCTTCTTGCAGCTGGAGCATGTTTCCATTTGCAGCTAAATTTGGCAACAGCATCTTCTCAGGTTGTGTTTTACATCTCCACACTGGCAGTCAAAATATATTTTCCAGTAACAGAAAACAGGTGTCTCTCCACTGCTTTGCTCAGAGGTTTTTGATAGAAGAGCTTTGTGAAGTTTTGTGTCTCCAAGAGACAGCATCCTGGCGTTTTTAATCAGGAGCATTACGGTAAACGCCTGCGCTCTTGAGGGCATCCATGCCTCATAAAGCCACACTGCTAGTCAGTTTATAGGCCGAGGAGGCACCGGGAGCTATTTAATCCAACTGAACATCTGGCAGTGATGCAGCGTTGGGTCCTCTCAGCCAGTTGTTGAGGCTTTACAAGCACAGCACCGCGTTTAGGGCAACGCACCCCCCCCCCCCACGTCTTTGCCTCAGCATCTGCCACCTTCCTCCTACTGGATCACGACTGGCTGCTCGGAATCAATCACAGTGCTCCTCAAACGTTTGGCTACGCGTCAGACACATACAGTACTGGAGGCAAAAGAGATCACAAATGTGATGATTATGGGTCAAAGGATTGGAATGGATTATGACATGGAAATTGCTTTTTTACCACGCTAACCCACTGGGGGTACTGGGGGATCAGTCCATGTAAGGCTGCTAAAGGAATCTTGAACAATATGTAATACACACTCTTCACATGCATCAGTAGGCTGCCCACTGAAACCCACAGACGTGTGTTAATGGATGTCAGCGATGGATGGATTTATTGAAAAGCCCTGCACTATAGTGGCTGTATAGCCCTAAGCAGAGTGGCAATCCACTGAGCTCTTCATACGCTTTAAGCTTTTTCACAGATTGAACTTCCATTATGAAAAATCATACATAATATTTGTTTACATTCAAGTCTGACCGGAGCAGCTGTTCCACCAATTTGTTTATAGAGGAGTATTTTAGGCGCACTGTTTTGATTATGGAGCATAATCCGTGTTCAGCTACGCGCGCGCGTGTGTGTGTGTGTGTGTGTGTGTGTGTGTGTGTGTGTGTGTGTGTGTGTGTGTGTGTGTGTGTGTGTGTGTGTGTGTGTGTGTGTGTGTGTGTGTGTGTGTGTGTGTGTGTGTGTGTGTGTGTGTGTGTGTGTGTGTGCTTTTCAAAGGGGGAGGAGGGAGGAAAAATAAGTGTGACATCCAAGAGTAACAAAACCCCAGCTGAGGTGTTCTTGCTTCTGGCTGCGTCTCTGCTGACTGAGCGCGAGGGCACAGAAGTCTTGGTTGTTTGTGGGAGTTTGTGGGAGCCTCGCTCAGTTCTGGGTGGCTCTGTGGATGTATTAAACAGGCGTGAGGGTGGCCACACATGGCTGTGGCGTGTGCTGGGAAAGGGCAGCTGAGAAGAGGGAGACAGAGCCATTGTTCCTACAGTAGGTCAGTCAGCAGAGCACAAGTTCACTCACCTTCACCCACCTCGTGTGTTTTGGTTGGAAATGACTTTCAACCGGTGGGTCACAGTTGAGAATCTGTGGTGGGCGCGATGGGGAGGAGCCAAGGCGACATGTTCTCCTCATGTTCTGAAGCAAACATGCAGTGCTTCCACTCTTACTGTTCAAGCAGCATTCCGTATCAAGGGCTTTGTTCCAGTCTCACCTTGTAAAATGTGCATACGAAACTTTGCCTTCTTCATCTTCTGTTGCCTTCTTTTCCCTGAGCTCTTTAACAACACACTGAACCTCCACCGTGCACACATACCTGTACTGTACAGTGAGAGCTCATGCCAGTCCCCACTCCAGGCCAGGCCAGTTTTCTCTCTGTAATGGGTGGATACGTTGTATTGCATTGTTTTGGTGGATCAGGCAATGTGGATTTTATGTTACTGTATCTTCTGTTTTAATTAGGGATGCAGATACAGATGTGGGCATATTTATTTGAAGTTAGGTTTTAGTCCGCGTGCAGGTTCTTGGCCATGGGGAGCAGCCTTCTCTGGTCTGTTTGTCCTATACAGTAGTGAGGCTGTTCTTAGCTGTGAAGAGCTGAGGACTTGGAAAGAAGCCCAGCATGACCAGAATGTCTGGATATGCTGCAAAACTCTGGCACCACACCAGCATGGGGTTTTCCAAAGTGTGAGACATCTTGTGATATCATCTTAATGTACATGTGGACTCGTCCCGGGATGCACTTTCTCTTTCTCTTCCGAGCATCGCTCTTTGATCTCCTACTCCTGATCTGAACGGAAGGCGTAGCCTGAATTGCATGTTATCAGAGCGTCAGCACCTTCCGTGTTTCATGTGTGTCTGCACGGCATGTGATCAGGGACTATATTGTGTTGTACCGATATGCAGTTATGCAAATAAAAGTGTAACATTCATTTCCAGGCTGTGGCAGCAGCCAAGCCTTCAGATGTCCCAAGCAGCTGGAGTACAGTAGCAACATGTCTGTTCTGTCAGTTCAGATGCTTGAAAAGTGGCTGACGTGGCTCCTCTGTAGACATCTTCTGTATATGTAAAGTCAGAAAGCTCTGAATGTATTCGCCATAATTGTTGGAAAAACTAACATCTAAGGTCCCACCTCCTCCACCTTCTCCTGCGTGATCTATTAAACACATCGCAGCATGTTTTGCATTTTTCCACTCGCCCTCTGTTTTTGATTCCATTTTCCTCCCTAATCTGTCCCTTTAGTCCTAATTTCCTCTCAGTCTTACCACACGCTCTGAATGTAAAAATAATGACTTTTGTAATCATGTGGTTAATTAAAATCTCATAAGCCACAGATACATTATTATCGAATACACACCTCAACTTCTGTACGCGCAGTCCTGTACAGTGTGTTCTTGTTGTTTAGGCTGTTGTGCATATGCGTCATTGTGGTGTTTTTGGAAACAGTAGCCTGCTGCCTTGACTACCTGATGAGACTTGCATGTTGCCTTTACCAGTTCAAACTAGGAGGGACTTTAACTCCTTCACCTTGCATTGTGTGATTCTACGGAGAGAAACTTGTGGCAGTGTGTAAAGGTAAAGCGTGCATGATGACTGAGTGATTGGTTCTTCCATCATATGGGCTCAAAAGACACAGAAAGCAGAGACAGCGCTCCCATAAGTTGGCCTCCTTTAAGTCTTGATGGATTATTTCTCCATCAGTGGAAATTATTTAGCACTGGGGGTAATGGAGGTTGAAAAAAATCCCAATATGTCTTCACTTCCTGACCCCCCCCCCCTCACCGTTCCAGACATCGGTGTCAATGCCGTGGTGGTTCCAGACCCCTCTTCATGTAGTCGCAGACAGTTGAGACTGGAACATCCAAATGCCCTGCTCCTGCCCCCTACACTTGGATAGTGTTACCCTCAGTTACAGAGAATGGGCTGTGTAAATTTAGTTAGTAGATGGAAGGAAAAGAAATGAGATGAGGTCCAGTTGGGAGCTGTGCACATGCTACTTAACGGAGCACAAAGCCGCTCTTTCACGTGGGATCTGGAGCACATATGGAATAGTTTATCAAATGCTGGTCCTTCGCGTTCTCTCGGCTGCAGGTTTCCCCTTACCTCTGCATCTCACATTTACTTTGCCTCTGGAGTTATGTTGAAAATCCGCACCTGCATGTTTCTCTATCGGTCTTGGATCTCACATTGAGTTCTACTGTAATGCCTTTTACTTTATTAGACATTTAACCTGGACCTTGTGACTCTGTATAGGCTCTTTCACATATTCCCTGATAGTTTTCCAATGCATCTCAGTTGCTGCTTTATGGAACAGTTCCAGTTAAACTTATACCTTCTGAAGGATTCTATATAGTATATATATTTTGTCTGCCTTGTCTGCATGAATGAATTACTGTCCTCACAAATTATAACAGTATTAACAGTAACACAATGCCAGCGTGACATCATCTCCAAGGACTGGCCTCTAAACGGCACAGCTGGGTGTAGATAACAGAGCTGCCTGGATGTTTATTTTTTTCCCCTTCTGCATTCCAGCTTCGTTATTTATAATGGCCATGATATCCAGCTCAGGGGGTTACTTCTATAAAAGGAAGTTTTGTAGACTTTTGACGATTCGCTTGAAAGGAGGCTTGCACGCTGCGTGTTCTCAAGATGTAACCTTTAGATTTTCAGTTGAAGGAAACACTTGGCAAATTAATGGGGAGATTGGCTTTACTGACAGACAGTGGTGAATGTGATTGAATACCTCACTGCAGACAGTGCATAATTCACACAGAAAGCTATCGGATACCATTTAAATACAGCAGACCAAGAGGTGCCAGTACTGTATCAAACCTATGTTTTGCTGAGAAAGGCTCCACACATGGTTAATTATGGTGAAAGTTGACCTTTGACCTCTGACATTAGTTCGCTAGACGGCCCTTCAGGAAATTGCTGTTATTTACAAAGAGCTTGTCCTCCTGTTTCCAGTCGTATTGTTTGGTTTGGCATAAACTCCAACAGTTCACCCGGTTTCTTTAACCTGTTTAGTTCCCCTGCATGTGAGATGAGTAGTGTTGAGTACTTGGCCCCAAATGCTAACAGTCCAGTGGTACTGACACCCCATTAAGTAAATAACTGATGCTGTTTGTTGAGGTGCTTAGAATTCTTTCCTTAAGTTAATTACTGTAGGTTGATTACCAATAAACTGTGTGGGTTTGGTCAAATTGTCTGCAATTCTAACATTTACTTTACTTTTGTTTTGTTACAAGTTGAATGTACTGAAGTGTTAGTTCTATTTAAAGTATGTACAGTAATACCCTTTACCATGTTTGTCTACAAAGCTCATTATTAGTAAAGGGCCTCTGCATAAGATATATGGCATAGCATGTACTACTGCTCCTGTGTTATTGTAACCATCAGATCTTCCTTCACTTTTTCCCTCTCTCCATCTGTCTCTTTGGTAGACAAGGGTCTCGTGTGCTGCCCTGTCCAGCTCTGTTTGTGTATCTGATTGTGGGAAAATTTCTCGACTGTCCGTGAGAGTCCCCGGCTCTCTGGACTGGCCTTTCCCTTGGGTTCCTTAAGGCTCATTGAGGCTGATCACCACACACACACACACACACACACACACACACACACACACACACACACACACACACACACACACACACACACACACACACACACACACACACACACACACACACAGCAGTCTCCAGTGGTAGCACACATTCTTGCACTTGTAGAAGCTGTTCCTTTTACTGTTACTTGAGCTAAGCAACACAATTTGTCATCACAGAAGGGGGAGAACCTACACTTTTCAGAACAGTGATGAAGTTGCCTGGAATACATCACTCCCCATTAATAAATGACTTCAGACATAAATTGAGATACGCTCTTGAGGTGGCACAGACCTTTTGAGACTGGGCTGGACTGTGGTGTATTTACTAATGTTACAAAGCTGGACTTTGAACTTAGGATGAGTTTTGTATTTACAGATGTTTATTTTTATTAATTTGGTTCGGCACTCACATTTGTTCTACAGTATGTGAATTCTTTGATGTCAGATATACCATCATTTTTTGTTTGTTTGAGTTTGGAAGAATACTTGGTCACAGAAGGAGAAATGGCCAAGTTCAGGGGTTCTGTAATTTCTAATTCTATAATTTATGTCCATGCAACTATGTATCTTGCTCCCCTTTTAAGTCGCCATCGTGTTGTTTTCTTGTCTTCACATATGGGGCTTTGAAGCCACGTGACCATAAATAGTTTGATCCTGAATAAAAAAAACTAAAAATTTGAGCCAAACCTCCCTAGTGACTAAACTGTAGAACATTTTATAAGATCCTCACCACCGTAACTCATACTAAGACTTCTGTATTGCTAAATTTGGCATCCGTGTCTTATGCATTTCTTCTCCGCCATGTCATGACTTCATGATGCAGCTCAAAGCTCTTAAGTAGAATACAAAGCTGTGACAACTGTGACACTTTTACTGTCTTCTGCAGACTTCTCCCAGGCTGCAATGCATCATCTGAGCTCACTGCCACTGACGTGGATAAATGAATGCAGTCAAGGAAGAAATGAGAAGCTGTTCTGTCTCTTTTGCTATCAAGTATCTAGAGAGACAAACACCACACATATAGTGCACGCCGGTCATAGATCCTGCTTCCCTGGCAAGTTCCTTTTTTAAAACTCTTTTTTTGCCAAGTGACAAACTGCACGGCTGGCAACAACTAAAGCATTCAGAGGCTCTATGAATAGAGGTCTGTCTCTGGAGAGGCTCGTTGAAAGAGGGCCTTTTGCCTTTATTCCTCTAGAGGCGGATTAATCTCACCCAGGTTTTCACTGGCAGTGCACTTCAAATGGACTTGTGAAAGGCGACGTGTTTATTTGTGCTCCATTATAAACCATGCACTCTTTTTTTTCTCCAGATTTCGCATCTGTGGGTGTTCTGTAAGCACTACCAGGCTGTCCCTCCTCCTCTCTGCCTTGACTATTCTTATATGTACCTGTGGCACAGATCCCGACTTTCCTTTCTGACCGGCTTCTTGGTGTTTTTCTTACACCCGCTGTAATTGTCACGAAGCCCCATTTTAGTCTTTCTGAATCTGCTCTCGCTGATCAATACTGATGTAAAACACAGGTACTTCTTGGGAATGTTTCCATGTACTGTATAACGTTTTGCAGATGGCAGGAAGCATGCTAAAACAATTGTCATCCTTCTTTTGATATACACTCTAAAAGTCCCTGGTGATAAATATCACATGTGGACATCAGGTGACTTTTTGTGCTGTTCTCTTGGTTACTGACCCTGCACTTCACTCCCCCCCGCCCCTTCCTCCGCATGGTGCTGCAGCCTCTCAGAGCAGTGTGCTGTTTTTCCTCTCTTTCCACTTGTATAAATCTGGAGACTATCTACCATCAGCATTCAGGAAGTTTAGAGATAAACAAATGCCAGGAGCCAGCAGGAGAAACTCATATGACCCGACACTGTCCTAGCAAGTGGGTAGAGTATTTTAGGCCCTTCATCTATGTATGTTGTTTTTTATATTTACGCAAACCCGGTGACTGTTACACATGGGTAGGAAAAATCAAGCAGGATTTGGCTCTGTTTCATTTCTAGCATCATCACTGACTCTACCAGATGGCACATGATGCACGTTCCAACCATGCCATCAACTAATTAGTTGTACACTATATTCAGCCTCTTGTGTTTAAAATCCTTTTAGAATGTGGTTTTGTGCCAACTCCTCTCCTGTATATTCACTGTTGGAAGAGAGTGGTTGTCATACAGTTAAATAATAAGAGCGTGTTTTGTTAACATTACTGTAGGAACATGAGACGTGAGAGAGAGGTGGAATGAATTATGGTGATGCTGCTGTAAAGTAGCCACCAGCTTGACAACTTGCCAGTGCTGGATCAATTAGGGGTATTAGACAGACCAAACCTTTGGTGGAGACAAAATCGCTTTTATGCAGAATAAACTTACTTACTGTAAAATAACCAGGGATATATCAGACATCAGCTGTATGTTGGAAGGAAAAATTTTACTTATTGTTTATACAATGTGGTTGTGAGACGCCAAAAGGCAGAGAGACTTGCATTCTGGAGAGCAGTTCAGTGTGTAAGAACCTTGATGGCATATTACTGGAAGAATCCCTTAAACCCAATTAGCCAATGAGAATTAAATGAGATTTTCCGTTACATTTGAGAGGTAGCCATATGGGTTTTGGATCTCCTGTTAAGTTAATTATGCAGAGCTCTGACCTAGTCTTAGATGAAGGGAGAGCCCAATGTTAAGGTTTATCGCTTCAAACTGGATTCTTGTGCCCTCACAAAAATATTTATGTTGTGGCATTTCAAAGTATCATTTTTTTACCAATCACTCAGGACTTGTGTTTATTACTGTTTTGCCTCCTTCTGTCGTTCTTACTGCTTACTCCTGGTTGCCTGGGTCATCTGCCACAAAACATAAACTTGGCGATTTAGGAATGACCTACTGTTGGAAAGGAAATTTTGTAAGTTCTTTGTTCCTCACCCCTTGAATGGAGCTCACATTCAGTAAAAAGCAGGAGCAACATGAATCCATAATCAAGTGGAAGCCTTATTTTTCTGTCTGATCTTGTCTGAAGAAACAAACTCTTGGAGGTATGAGCAATACATTCTGTATTTGCAAATAAAAAGAAGTTTAGAATGGATAAGCTTAGACACAGCAGGAACATTAATCTGTTTTAATATATATATATATATATATATATATATATATATATATATATATATATATATATATATATATACATATATACACACAGTACACACACACAAACACATTGACACACAACAAACCGTCAATTCCTTGCCTTCCTGACATTCCATCCAAGATTTTGAGGAAGAGGAAATAGCTTTGCTGATCAGTGGCCTGCTGGCTTGTGAAAGGAGAAAGGAGGAAAGAAACCCTGCCGAGACTGATTTGTGCATAACATACATTTCAAACACATGTACACAGTCTCACTTCGAACACAGTTGACGAAGTATTAAAACAGACGCTGGCCATAAATCTGTCTCCGGATTTTGGATGCCGGTCAGCGGTGTTCGGTACATTTGGCTGATTTATCTTCTTTTTCTTTTTTCAGATTAGATTCCTTGAAATGTAATAATATATCGATTTGTCAAGCTTAGTGTATTTTTAGCTGTAGTATTCGACTCTGGATAATTAGAATCATCTCTTCTTTGGCTTCATATTTTCACTGTACTGTAGAAGAACTCAATGCTGAGTAGGGCATTTAGCCTCCCCCAAGGAGCTGTGCCACTCACTGTCACTCAAACACTGGTGATAGTGAGCACAGATTAGCTGTTGAGTCTTTTTTGTCTCATCAATTGATTACTTCTCCTGCAACTCCTCCAAATCTTAACAATCAATGAGAATCACTATTTAAATAGATGCCCTATGCTACTGTGTTTAAAAGAAAAAGTTAAGGTCACTGAGTTTCCCTTCATATCACGGTCTGCATCTCCAGTCACTGTGGTCTGAATGCACCACAGTGACTGTTGTGGCCATAATGCCAGTCCCACAGCCGTTCTTCAGTCTCAGAAGGTAAAAAAAATAAAGCTCATTGTTCTGTAAAGGAAACTAAAATGAAAGGAGAGGAAAAGGTATGGGGGAAAAATGGTGACCCACATTTCTGTAGCATTGGTATAACAATTCAAACTTGACCAATTAAGTTAAATGGCATATAATCTATAATCATATAAACAGCGTGTGTGTTGATTCAGATCCAGAGCAGATGTGATCAACCCCGATTTATACCACAGGGATGGTTTTATTATTCACTGTATTATAGGTTTTATTTCTGAGCAGAGGCCTGTGAATGGGACAACTGCTCGTTGTGTGACAGCTTTTCTTCCCTTATAACCACCAACCATCCATGCATCTTCCAAACTGCTGAATCCCATATGCGGGGTGTGGAGGGTGCTGAAGCCTATCCCAGCTGGCTATGGGCGAGTGGCAGGGTACACCCTGGACAGGTCGCCAGTCCATCGCAGGGCATTCCTTTATAACCTGCACTTATATTTATGAAACACTGAGCATTTTAGCAAGGAAACATCTGCACTGCATTTAGACAAAAAAAGATGTATAGCAACTAAATGATGACTAAGGTTTTGTGCACTTCTGATGATTCAGCAATAATTTTGTTTTGGCATACTGATGCTTTAAGCTGGAGATCCAGTGTAAAAATAGCCCTGCCCCGAAACTGTGCAGGGGGCTGTGTCGCTCACACTAGACTATAAAAGTACGAATATGACCCAGCAGATTCTAATAAATTAAAGTCTTGTGAGAATGACTCTTCATGGTCCTTGACCAACAATAATTCCAGAAAGAGCCCTAGGATGCAGCTTTTTTGTCTGCCATGCTTTTGTTTTGAAGGTATTAACCGAGATTGAATCAGTGGAAATACTTATTGCAGGGATACAGTCAGCATGAAGAGTATGTGTTTTTCATACCAGAGTGGTCAGAGTCTGATGAATGCCATCACTGGCTCACTAAGGCTGAATTCTTATGAGCAGAGTCCTGCTAGCATGATTTCACAGGCACTGTGGCAGTGGGTCTACGTAGAACGAATAAGCAGATTGTCAGTGTGTCGCTGAAAAGCCAGATGGATGTCAGTGGCACATGGTGCAAGACCGTGTGTCTGCCACTCAAGGAGCCCATCCTGTGCTCAGCTGGCTGCAATCAACACTATCATTCATCCTTCTTGTGGGTAAATATCTCACTATGGCAACGACTCTTCCCTCCACTCCTGCTACCCTGACACCCCTCCACCCAAAACTACCTTTATATCGTCCTCTTTGCCTCACACACTGCTGAGATGATGCATCTTCACTCATTTGGCCGGTCTACAGATATGCCTAATAAGCAGCGCTGTCGACAGGAAGTTATCGGCCAAGGTACCAGTGTAGTCTTGACCCAGCCCTGAAACTATGCATTTCAAGGACCCTTTGTCTTAAAATGTTTCTCTCCTCTACTGAAAGGAGTTATTTATCTGGACTCTGAAGTCCATGTGACTGTGTAGAGAAGAAAACCCTTCAAGGGGGACCCTTCTCAGATGGGGGATAGGATGTGGCAAAGGGGTTATTTAACTCAGGGGGATAGTAAATCAGTGTAATAACATGCTTGACCCTTCCCACTATATAGGAGTCAGCTGGAATGACAAACTCTGTGGAGTAAGATGGGACACAACTTATGTACTGTACTCCTGATTCCATTGGATCAAGGGTTGACTTATTGTTGTTTGCCCTGGCATGTTTCTGCAGATTTGCACCACATGGTGTAATGTGGGAAAATCATCATCCAGTATAAGTAGATGCTGCAATGTTTTTGGACAGTGGTATTTTCTGAATATCTTTGGTTCAGCGATGTTGCAAATAGAGTTTTGATCTGGGCAGTTGTTCTTGTTCACTGCTGGAAACGGGGCATGTTTCCTACAGGGTTAAGACACGATAACCACTGGATCTGTGCGGAGCTCTGGACAGACTGTTCTGACCTGCTGTAGCTATAAACAGGAAGTGTTTGTTATTATTCTGCCATTTCTTATAAGATGGTCAGAGTGTAATATAGTACAACACCCCGCCAGGCCAGATTCCTAAGTGGTGTTCGCTCAAGAAAGGGTGAAGAACTGTGGAAAAAGGCAGTTTGTCATTTATTTTCAGCAGTGTAGCTCAGAGTAAACTGTGGGTTTAGCTGGTTTGGTCGGACCCATTATGGTCAAACCAGACCAAAGGGTTAGAGAGTGTAATTGGTATAGACTATATTTAGGCAGTCCACTTCCTTTGGTTTGCGATAAAATCTTTAAAGTGAGTTTTTTTTTGTCACAGTGGCTTTAGACCTTTGTTCAGTTGTTGCATTTGCTGTCACTGAGTTATGCAGAAGGATAATTGCAACTACGTTCTGCTTACTTTGCGTACTTACACATCAACACACCACCTGTCCATTATAACTCCATGGGCACGACTTGCGGTTATCAGATTTTGTGTTTGTCTGCACTGGTTTGTTGTCTGACCAACTCACTTTTGCCTTCAGTTTAAATTAACATGACCTTGGGTGTTTAGACAACACCGTCCTTGTCCTGCGGTGCCACTGGGTTCAAAGAGTTCTTCCACCCATAACAAGGGGTCATAGGTCAAGAAAAACACTTAAGGTCATGGATGGAGACACGCACCTGTTCACAGGGGGCCTCCCACAGCGTAACAGATGACTCCCAGATGATTTTACAAAGGTGTGCGTGTGTGCGTGTGTCTGTGTGTGTGCGTGAGTGCACATGTGTGTGTGAATGTAAAATAGAGCGTGGGGGGGGCGCTGATCCCTGCAACGGCACTGCTTAGAATTAGACTAAACTCTTTCCATACATTTACTAGTATACAGTACTGTACATTGACTTGAGAAATAAGTTTGTCGGAAAACCTGATTTACACTATGTTGTATCAATGTCAAAAATTCTTTACCTAGAAAAGCTCAGATGGAGTATTTGGTTCATGGTATGTAAGAAGGAAAACCTCTCCTCGTCTGTACTTTTCAACAGGCTCTCCTAACTGGCCGATATTACACATTTTAATGTGAGTTGTATGGCAGAGGGTGCACTCTGTGGTTGGACATCCTTATGTTGGCTATATAACAACAACTGGAATATATAAAGTTTTCCTTCTTAGTAGAATTACCTTTTTAATAAAAACCAGACCCAGGCCCTGAGGTAATTTTTACCATTAGTATTCTCTGTAAATCTGTCTTATAGTTCACATGATTTAATTCACTGTGGACAAAGAAGGGGCTGTGTGATGTGTTATAACAAATTGGTTTCTTAATAATTTCTCAATCAATTTTTCTTCAACCTGAGCGTGTTATTTAATAATAATTGAACTTTACTGATCCCACATTGGGATTATTCTCTCTCTCTCATCCCCTGAGCGAGCAGTGGGCAGCCACAGTGCTGTGCCCGGGGAGCAAGTGCAAAGTGTCTTACTTAAGGACACACTTGGTGCTTCGGTGGGGCTTTGACCCTGGGACTTTCCGCTCCCCAAGCCAACGCTCTACCAACTGAGCCACCAAATGTTGCACCACAAACTGAAAGTTTGAGTTCAAGGCGTTGCATCATCTGGTAAGATGATGAAGCTGACACGAGGCCGTCAACAGAAAGTTGCCGCATTGTGCAAACATGATGGCATTTACTGTAGCTGGCACTCATTCATTCTGGGCGACACTGTGGGAGCAGGCAGCTGAGTGACCTCTGACCCTGCGCAGTCTGGCTCTGGGACACAAGAGCCATTCACATACTCTACTTTAGTAAAAC
Organism: Betta splendens; assembly: GCF_900634795.4. Taxonomy (NCBI): domain Eukaryota; kingdom Metazoa; phylum Chordata; class Actinopteri; order Anabantiformes; family Osphronemidae; genus Betta; species Betta splendens. The sequence continues at coordinate 15,071,040 of NC_040900.2, read as the reverse complement.
GCCATGATATTAGTACAAATGACTGGAAATCCTTGTTACCGTATTGTTCCATTAATCCTGATAAAAGCAGTATACAGTATACTCAGTGTATACAATTTATAAATGAGCCGTTTAAATACTAAAGTCAGGAAGGAATGCTACCATAGCCAGCACAATTTATGGCCTATGGCTTCACTAACATTGGAAAACCTTTCTGTAGAGAACTTGAGAGATGAATAGCGCAGTGCTCCTTATAATCATGATTCATAGCCAACATACAATTACACCACGAATAAAAATGTGCCCTCATGTTTATGTTGTCTGGGTTCAGTTCCGGCTTTGTGCAGCCGTGACAATTTATGTCTTTGTGGGCATGAAAGTAAATGATTGTCTGCAAAGTGCTGTCACAGGGAATTCCTGGCTTAAACAAACTTAAATAAGAGGTTGTTTTGACAAACCTTAAATAATACACAGGGAAACGTGCCGTAAAACATGGCTGTTCGCTGCATGAGCTCTGGCAGCTGCCTGCTTGTGGACGATGACTCCTGGAAGACTGCTCTGGATGCCAGCATCCGCAGTCTGAAACTGTTCCGTACGGCCTGAGCTCCAGCTGTTTGTGCGACCGGCCCCCTACATGTGAGGAACTACTATACGAGGGAGAAGGTGTGGATCATGAGCCTGAAAGAGACTACTTTGGATGAGTCCCTTCCTGTCCAATACTCCATTTACATAATGCCCCACCTTTTTTCCACTTTGCCCTCTCTCAGTCTAGCAACTTAGCACTTGTAACATGTTCCTGCACTTTAACTGTATGAAACACGGCTGTGTGAAATACAGCACTCTCAGTCACTTTGAGCTCAGGAAGCTTCTCATCACTGACAAATGATGGGGAGGTTGTGTCCAGCTAGGTGTCACTCTGTGTGGTAGGTAGTTGGCACACACTCGTCTTTTTTTTCTATTTCACAAAATGAGGTTAGTATTATAACCTGGAAAATATGATCAGTCTTATTATTATTTCTCCATCTCCCCTATTAGTTTTTCCAGGGGGGGTTGGTGTTTATCATAACCACTCCATTTGCGTCAATTAGCAACTGTAATTTACCAGGTTGTGATGGATGAGCCAGTGGCAGTTAAGGTCCACTAAGCTAGACTAGATTATGAGTGCAGCTTACACTGCAGGGTATAATAGCCTAAAGAGAGAGTGATGCTGCACAGAAAGGGGGAGTGGTCAGGACAGCAATATATACTGTAAGCAGGCTCTGCCTAAGAGCCCAGCTAATGGATGCATCCCCAGGGCTCAGTCAGGAATGTGCCCAGGCATTACTGCCAGCGACCTGGTGTCATCCGTCTTCTGTCCCATGAGAAAAGATGAAAAATGTTGTTATGACTCCCCTTTTCTTTACTGTTTGGCAAACTGAGGTCTCCTGAGAGTGTGTGCGTGTGCGTGTGTGTGTGTGTGTGTGTGTGTGTGTGTGCGTGTGTTTGTGCCGAGAGTCCTCCTCCAGGCTTATATTTAGTAATATGACAAATGCATTTTTATTAATCAATTTATAAAATACCATAACACATAACATCGTGGCCTCTTCCCTGGCCTCACACAGATGGCTCTCACATAGACTCTGTACATGCATACATTTATAGGATATATCACCTTTTTAATGACATCCACACGCATGTTGACATACACTGGAGCTAGAATGCAGCAGGAGAAGTAAGGAGGGGTGGGGTGTTCCAAAGACAGAACAGGAGAGCACACGAGAGAGAGCGAGAAAGAGAGCGCAAAAGAGAGAGAGAGCGAGAGAGCGCGAGAGGGAGGGAGAGCAGCAACGTGGGGTCAGCTGATATCCAGAGACCGGTTGAGAAGCTCTCGGGGGGAAAGCAGACCAAACGCAGCAGCTTCAGTCCATCGCCAACTTTTCAAAGCACATGGAGTTTTACCCAACCTCATACCCGTAGGAGCCAGAATGCTTGACATATTTTCTCTGACCTTACTTTATTGAAAGGTACAGTATTATTCCATCGTTAGTGACGTGACACGGGAGCAATCCATCTGAGGACGGCCTGTCTGAAGCGGGTGAGTAGGAGATACGGGAGCTTGATATGCATAATATTTCCCACCTATTTTCCTGACTAATTCACCCCGAGTAGAGGATTGCACACAACTGTGGACAGATGTTTAAACCTTGTGCATCCAATTTATTGCATCGTGCTGAGTTTAGCCAGGATAACACACACTAGTAAGTTCAGTAAAGCTGGTAGGCAACAAGAGCTATTTCCACATTATTGTGTTATTGAGATTCGTGGAACGGGCAGTATTTTATTTGCCCCAATGCATGTAATTTCCATCTCCTTTTTCCAGCATACAACCCCCCCTCTTGTGTGCTGGTACACTATATGAGCAAGGTATTTGCCATATTGATAGCAGTGTTGGATCCACTTTGTGCTCAGGTTGTTTTTGTCTGTGTTAATGTTCTGGGGAACATTTCAACAATTGACAGAGCATGTGACAGCGTATGTACAGTAATTGCTACTGGCCTATTTCAGGTCCTGATCACACTTATTATCATATTAATGACATAGTTAGTGCAGTGTTGGAAATAGTGACCTAGCAGCCAAACATTCCATATATACTGTACTATGCATATATAGTCTATACTGTACAATACCAGCGAAAAGTGGGCTCAATATGGAACTAATGAAGCAGACATCCACTTACCTCTAAATGTAGACTGCCTTTAATGGAGCGCTGGCATCGCTCGGCCTTCCATATTTTTCTTCAAGTAAAGTGGCAGTAATGCTTCATTACAGCCTAAACAACAACATAAACTCTCTTCTAATCTCCCCGGCTTCTGCATTTGAAGACATTCTGGAGAATCTCTTCCTACTGTATGTGTAAGCGTTGCCTATTTAGTCGAGTCTGTCATGCCAAAGATACTGTAATAGTGATATAAAACAATGCGCACAAACATAATTTAGTTTTCATCTCTTTTATAAGCTTGTGTTTGAAGATTGATCAACCGGAGCCAAAATTAATTCATATATTCTTGGGACCATGTGTTTTCTTTTGACGTGTCTTTTTTTTGCATTGTAGTGTCCATTTGCACCACATTAAAGGCTTATTCCCCAGTTGGTGGGGAATCCATGTGCGCCAGGGGGCAAGCAGGCTGACACCACTAAAAGATTCAGCGTGTTGGCAGGGCATTAATGAAAGTTGAGGGTTTGCACATGCAGTAGCGTCTGTACACACCCTATGCTGCCATCAGCACTTGAAGGGCTTTTCATATTTTATCGACCATTACAGATGCAAAAACTGCTGTTTCAGGATTAGAGGTAGTGTGAAGGAGAGCAGCCCCCTCCTTAGAAAAGAAAAAGACATGAGGCCCTGAAAGCTGCTTCGATTGAGCTACTGCCTCTGTTTATCTGAATGGAATTATCACCACATTGCCATTACAGTAGAATACTTACTGTGTCCTTTCCTTTCTCCATTTCAGTGGAAGTCCCCCACACTGACTATGTGTTACATAGTAGTATTGTATTTGTGTCAGTGACACACTTTCTGGGCCTTATGATGTGTAAGCATATCCTCTTCACAGTGCCTCGATTGAGTGCACTATTACCACAGGCTATTTTTAAGATTGGCTGGTCACTTCAGAGGGTTGTCTCTATCTGCGTGGCTATAACTGTTCCAGAAGAGCATTCCAGACTATACCCAGAAGCCCTCTGTACTGTATGCTGCAGCTGTTGACTTTCTTCCTGGCAAGATTAATGGCTCAACAATGCACAATACAATGTGCCCCCGATCGTCTTGCCAACATTGGTAGATGGAGTCAAACGTGAGAAACTAAACAATAGCAAAGTCACACTCGGAAACTAAGCTTAATTTACTAGGCTTGTAACTGTTTAGCAAGGGCATCTATTAGTTTGTGTCTATACCAAATAATTTATAGAGACTATGTTGACATAAGTGAGTTTTTATGGAGATATATAGTAATAGTTCTAAGCTGAGCTATAAAGCTGTACAGTACAACAACTGAAAACTCTGGTTGTACAGTGGTAGCAGTTAAAAGTGACTAGCGTTTTAACTGCAGTACTGTGGCGTCGCCACGGTGCAGCGAGTGCGTCGCTGACTAAGGATTCTTAATCCTGCAACGGGTTGAAAAAAAATCAGGACGCTTGTTTCGTTTTAACCACCAGGTGGCGCAGCGTTGATTAGAAGCCTCCAAAGCACTACAGCGTAACTGAGGTCCGACTGTTCATTTCTACCTGTAACACACATATATTACACCAGACCTATTTTACTATTAGGTTTTTACTATTAAGTATCTGTTGTGTGTTCAGACGTAGGGAGTTTGAAGGGCAACAACTTGTTGATGGCTTAGTTATTTTCTGTTCACTGCAATGTTATAATTGTTCTGTGTGGTTTAAAACAGGCAGCGCCACAGCAGCAACACATTCTTGTTTTCATTCTCCTCAGCTTTTTCATGTTTTTAAATAGCAGGTGTCTCTTAAGGATATGCACACACCCACCGCTCTAACATCTGATACAACATATTGACTTCACATAATTCCATGATTATGGGTCGCGTTTTAATTAATATAATTTAAATGCGCAAGTAAAGACGTAGAGCGCAGTCCATCTGCGACTACAGCCGCTTATTTAGGTTTTAAACTTCCAAAACTTGTTAATGAATGTTTTCCAATAGTCGTAGATTTTACATAAATAACCGGAATAATCATAGGAATTTGTTTTACAGCAGTTGTCGATCGTAATTTTGACAGGACACCAGAAATCAGCAGATCTACAGCGACGCATTACAGCAACATGTTTGTTCCTACGCGTTTACTCTGTGTCTGCAGAACTGCAGTTTGACTTGTTTTGACTGTGCGTGTCATTGTAACTGAGTGGCTGAGAGACTTATTCGACCCGTGTACGTTTCAACATTTTCATTTCCCATCCGTCCATCCAGCCACTTTCACCGACGTTTTCGTTTCTCTTTCGATGAGCGGCAAACGAATTTTAATCAAAGCACCGCCTTACAAACCAATAAAACAGGCAAAAATATTTGTTTTTTACAAAAAGACACGGAATTGGAGTTAATATGTTTTTATTGTTTAGAGACAAACGGAAAACACAAAAAGTCGTTCTCTCGTTACCTTTGCTTATAATTTGGTGGAGACATCAAACTCTTACACAAACACGTGACGTGTTTCGGAGTCATGTGTCCAGACAGAGAGTGACCAATACACAAATGGATGTGCAAATGCAAGCTACGAGAGAAACGGGGGAGTGGCGCACTAGATGTAGCGAGAATTTGTTTTGACTTTGCGTGTCATTGTAACTGAATGAGTGGCTGATGTGACCTATTCAGCCCGTGTATGTTTCAAAACTTTGATTTCCCATCCGTCCATCCATCCGCCTTCACCGGCTTCTCCTTTCTCTTGCTATGGGCGGCAAACAGATTTGAATAAAAGCACCACCTCACAAACCAATAAACCGAGCAAAACTATTTTTAACTAAAACACAAGGAATTGTATTTAAAACTGTTCTTTCGTTTAGAGAAAAACGAAAAACAAAAAACCTCTGCTTTTAGTTTTTAGTTAGGGCAGCAGTCTTAGCAGAGAGGTCCAGACTGCCGCTCAATGAAACACGAGATCGAATGATATGTGATGTGTTTCATACTCAGATGACTTGAATCTGAGTTCGACCAAGTTTTTGCTTGTCTCATGTTTGCTCACAGTCGCAAAGGCAAACTTCTCATCCCCCTCCCCTCCCCCGTAGAGGCGCATAGACATAATGTGTTGCTACCACTCGATCAGCAGGTGAGAAATACTTCAGCTCCGGGACAAAGCTCCGTGGGAGACTGGGCAGCATCGGGCGGCGTGATCAGCTGCAGTTGATCAGGCGACCAGCAGTTCGTAGTCTTGGGGATCCATGCACTAAATATTATGACGATGTTATCTTGTGGGTCAAATGATAATGATGAGACGCTGTTTTTCCAATAATTAAAATTGAAAGAGTGCTCCCACTGAGATTCGAACCCGGGACAAAAAACTTTACAGACACCCTTCTTAACCACTAGGCCAGCTAAGACTTGAAAAGTGGTTTTTCTACAACAGGCTATATGACATAATCAACCACGATGTTTTAGGACCAAAAGTGGGAGTCAATCGCCGTCTACAGGCCAGAAGGACGTAACACACTCTATCACAGTACAAACAGGGTGCTGACGCGCGGACACGAAAGCAAACCACAAGGGGGGCTGTCACTTTTAACTGCTGTCACTGTAGTTCATCAACAAAATATTGTCTGCTTCCTTTCCTCTCTGACATTATTAGTGAACGTGTCTCAAGTTAGACTGTGATCCCGTGACCGTGGCGCGTTCCTCTCAAGTGAAATAAAAATAATAATTTCACATGGCAGGGTAGTGTTTTGGGGGTTCAAGGGAAAGAGATGCCATGGATCGGATTTCATTCTGAGCCCTGTTAATATGTGGGAATGTCGGTCTTGAAATGCGGTGTGGCTGACTGTCTTCTTCTTCCCAGTATTAATAGCATCGTTTTCCCAGTGAACCGGTCCATTTGATGAGCAGACATGTGACTTGCAGAGATGTGCCTGTTGGCAAGTGGAGAAATGGGTCAACAGTAAATATGTGCTTCTGATGTTAGTCTCCCCACTTTATACAACCTCCCTCCTGTGCCAACAGTATCATCTGCCATTGGTGCACTTTTCTTCTGCATCATTAATGATCTTGTCATATGATTCTTGATCAGCCTCCAGAATGTAAGCCTTCAAACATGTGGGTAAACCGTCTTCATCTGTGCAGGTTGGAAACCTTTGGTTATGCAACTTTGTTATTTGTAGCTTGTATGAAAAGAACAACATCTTAGGTTAGCTTACAACATCTTAACATGGGTTTTATACTTTGCATTAAAATGCAGTAATTTCAGTTTGGGCCACCAAATATACTGTACTGCAACACAGAGCTATAATATTTAGTACTTAATACTGTCTGCACTGTTATGATAGTTCCTTGCATCAGGAAATAGCCTTTTAAATGAATCTAACGGAATGAAATGCCTATTAGTGATATCCCTGGGCGAACTGTCCCTCCCCTCCTCTGTTTTTTCCAGTGGTTGAGTTATTGAGGTATTTCCTCTTTATGACTAAGGTTGGTTACTTGTGCCTCGTGGTCCTGTTAAACTCACCAGTGCTTGTACGTTTTTTTAGAACGAGACTTTTATCCTATAAGACCTCTGAGAATTCTCAAATGTGGACCATGAAAGAGTTGGAAATGACAGTTCTATAGAGACCGTGTATGTCCTGAATTGGCTTCCCATTCAAACACATCGTCCTCTATCAGCCAATCTTTAAGTTTCTCTCTGTCTGATGAGCTTGTGTGGTGGACATTTTCCATAAAGAAGCAGATGAGAGAGTTGTCCTTTTGTGCGATTTATTGAAATAATAAAGAAAATAAAAATAATGGGGAAAGCAAATAAAAAGCATGGATGTTGATCGTGCACATCAACAAACCAAAAACCAGCTGGGGAGATCAGTGCACACACCACGAAGGTGTGATGCAAAGAGCCCACGATCCTCAAGTTGCTTCTGCCTTTTAACCCCTTTCTCTGGCTCTGGTGGAATGTCTCTCTGCAGCAATGGAATTGTTTGCGCCACCTTATCTCACTGTGAGTGAGAAAGTTTGCTTTCTCACTTCTGCATCATCATGTCTTGTTATCCAAAGGAAGGAACACCGAGCTTCCAAGACAAGATGCATTGGCTTTACCAGCCTTGGGTCTGGTGGGGAGTCAGATAGGATGGAGCCAGAGTCCAGGTGTAAAAGTCAAACATATATCATAAATTATTAGTCAGTCAAATGGAACATCAGATGTTTAGACTTGATGTACGACAGGGCACAAGAGATTAGTTGTTGTGTGAGAATGTTCAGTGTTGAACCTAACCAGCACATGACGACTGTGTTGGATAAGAAACAGCACAAAGGCACAATTTTTCCATTACAGCTTGTAAATAGCATACAATGAAAAATGCCTCTCTTTCCAGAAGTGTTTTCTTTTGCCTCGGAGAATGTCTGGAAATACTTAAGCAACTGTATTAAGCTAAAGTTATTAAAGTAATTGATAATAATTGTGTTTACAACCCGAATTCTAGTGGATGTAGTTTGACTTGATTTTGTTTATTCTCACAGTACTGACAATCCCATGGAACCAGCCGAGCCCCACTGTCTTTTAAAAGTTTGGGTATGAACTCCATCATAGTTTGAGTATACTCTGGTTTTCTGGTTCCCATCTTGTCCCAGGGGGACAGGGGACACCACTGGAGCACGTGATGAGTATCTTTACAGCTTCACTGACTCAGACTTGTAACCGTAAGAATGAAAAGAACCGCATGGTGCTGGGGTTAGAGGAAGGGTGGCTCTGTGATCTTCTGAATCTGGTCCTGAAGATGCATGTTGACATCCAATAGTAGCACAAATTGCCTTATCAGTAGCTGACTTGAACCTTTGGGAGCATTAACACAGCCACCACAAATCTGCTTGTCTTATCTTGTCACATGGCTTATAAATATTTACTTTGTTTTAATTTAGTCTGTTATATTTAAAGAATTCATATTTCATTGCAACCATTATCTTCCTGCTCACTTCATTAGTTTGCTGCTCCATCAAAGACGCTATAATATTTTGAAGCAAGGACGTGCTGTCAAACTGTAGCTAAAAATACAGGTTTTCTTGAACATCTGCTACTCACGGGCCCCAGTGCTAACATCTTCCATGCCTAAACCTCTCCCTCCCTTCATTCGCTTACCCTTTTCAAGCCCCTAGAATTGTTCAAACTAAATCTTTTGGCCCATTGTCCAGGTCAACACGAGAATGCCACTTTGACTCTGGTAAAGGCACTGGCCTCCCACATGAAATCCTCGGCAGAGCGTGCACTTTCACAGCGAGAACAGGAATGTAATTCCATGCAAATGTAGTGTGAACGAACGGCAGTTCTTCCACTGTCCACTCTGTTTGTTTGTCATTCGAGGTTGTAACTCACTGCACTAACCATGGAGATCAGCACTGGACTAGATCGGTGATGTCATTCCTCTGGAATGCCTCCTACAATGTGTATGTAGGCTGTGTGTCTTTAATGTAGTGCATTTGTTGTGTCTGCAAAAGCTTAATCATGATTGAATCACTCACTCAGTTTGCAGATGATATAAATAGTATTAGTGTGTGTGTGTGTGTGTGTGTGTGTGTATGTGTGTGTGTGTGTGTGTGTGTGTGTGTGTGTGTGTACTTGTACTTGCATCAAAGTGAGAACCAAAAAAAAACATATTTTCCTACCAAAGTGAGGACATTTTGACAATGTGAGGACATTTTTGCCAGTCCTCACTTCTTTGAAGGCCTGTTTGAGGGTTGTGATTTTAGGGCTGAGGTTAGAATTGAGATTTGGTTCGGATTACAGCAAGGATTAGACGTCTGCCTTTATTTGTGATGGTTAGGGTTAGGGTGAGGTGCTAGGGAAGCCATTATGTCAATTAAGGTCCTCACTTTGACGTATGTACAGGTGTGTGTGTGTGTGTGTGTGTGTGTGTGTGTGTGTGTGTGTGTGTGTGTGTGTGTGTGTGTGTGTGTGTGTGTGTGTGTGTGTGTGTGTGTGTGTGTGTGTGTGTGTGTGTGTGTGTGTGTGTGGGCATACAAAGGCATCCATGGGAGAAAGAATTTTTAGTATCCAAGGTGATTTGGCTTGGTCCCGGGTTTGGGAGGAGTATGGAATTGAAAGGTACTGTAGGCCATTACTCATCTAATAGACAGGCAGACTGTAAAGCGTGGGGAGGGAATGTGTGAGAGGGCATGTCTGGGGCACCAACATCCAGAGGGGGTGACATGGCTCCATTGTGTCCAGTGGCTGAGTTAGAATAGCTGCTTCATATCAGCGAGTAGTTCGCACACACCAGAACACACCATGACAACCCATCAACACCCACATGCAGGCATGTGCTAAAGCAACTCAATTAGTTCCTTTCCTTTTAGTTTGAGTTTTTTTTTTAAAATCTATTCAGTCACTAGTAGAGACTGGGCCCCATCATTGAGTCATGAGCTCCCTATCACCATGTTGGAAGACTGTCTAGACTGTAAACAGATCCACAAGTGCTTTACTGTTAGGGAGTGGAAGCTGCTTAAGTCATGTTTGCTCACCCCCAGTAATTCCCTGGGCAACTGTATATTTGTAAACTGTGTAAATTTGCCGAACGTTTCCCATTATACAGACTGTAGGTGTCATTAAATCAGTGGGAACTGGAATCCAAAAGAAAATTGTTTGGTGTTTGGTCTTGTTTTCACATGCAACGCTGGTGTTAGCTCAATGATTTGTGCCAGTAGCATGCCATTGGTGGACTAAAATGATGATCCCTTAATCTGTCCCGCGTTTGGCGGCTTGTTCCTCCCTGTGGCAGCGTGGCACAGGGATGTGCCCCCATCCTGGTTCCTCCATTGGCCTGCACCCTAGAGGAATGGTCCTCATTTGTGGGATGTAGAAAGCAGAAGTTCTGTAGCCAATCCTCTGATCTTTTATTTAGTGCCTTTTGTGTCTGTTATGCTTGTTACTGGTTTTTACAAGTTTTACTTTTGCTTTTTGTGTTTCCTCCTACAGTGGAGTCTTTACTTTTCTTGCATCCATCCATGTGTTGCAAAGGTGCCAAGAACACTTCCATTTCTTTCTTTTTAGTGTAAGATAAAAATAGGGATCACATGGAGTTACTGGGAAGTGATGCTGTGGGGTGGTACTTCAGCAGGACGTATCTGCATGCAGGAAAACACTTCCTCTACAGTTCCTTCAGAGCAATGAGGCTAACATGCAGAGCTGTTACAGTAAAGGACAGACATTGCATGTAGGATGCAGCATTTGTAGTTGTGGCAAATGTTAGATTGTGAAAAGAATTAAAAATATGCAGATACAGTTGTTTTAGACAATGTTCTCTGCATTGATACAGTACCTGTACAGTGGCAGCCGTTAAACGTTTCTACCCCCACCGTGCTTTGCTTCCGAATGCGCCGCGTCAGCGCCCAGTCTGCACTGCGTGAAGAGTGTGTTATGTCCTTTTGGCCGGTAGGTGGCGATTGACTCCCACTTTTGGTCCTAATACATCGTAGTTGACTGTGTCATATAGCCTCTTGTAGAACAGCTACTTTTCAAGTGTCAGCTGGCCTAGTGGTAGAAGGGTGTCTGTAAAGTTTTTCGTCCCGGGTTCGAGTCTCAGTGGGAGCACTCTTTCAATTTTAATTATTGGAAAACAGGGTCTCATCATTATCATTTGACCCACGAGATAACATTGTCGTAATATTTAGTGCATGGATACCCAAGACTACGAACCGCTGGTTGCCTGTGGCGGACAATTATAGTATTTAATATAGTTCAGTACGTAAGTAAGTTATGGCAAATTACGGCAGTTTAAAACCGAAACTAAGAAGCCGAACTGTGCGACCTCCGGCATGCAGTGTTCGATTTGTGGCAGACAAGCTACAATAACCCTGATTTCTCGCTGTTCGTACGGGCTACAATTTTCTTTACGTGGTGTTCTTCTTTAATGCACCACACGGCAAGACAGTACGGCACATGTACACTTTTTTCTTTACGCTGCTCTTACCCAATGTGCGTCACCTTTTTCCTGTCCCCCGTCAACAAGGGCAGGTAGGAACTAATGTTAATTACAAATAAAATCACAGTTGCTGAAATGCCACGTTTCCCAAACATAAAATAAAAAAAAGAACTACTAAAATTTAAAAAAGTGAATAAGGATGATCTAGACCAGGGGTCGGCGACCGGTAACACCCACGTTTTTATCAAACCGTCCTTGAATAACATCTATGAACTGCAGTTTCTTCCTTGATTATCCATGATTATTATGGAAGAAGCGCAAATCATCGCCAGTCCAAATTGTGCAATTAATACTGTGTTTACAATAAAGGTAATAAATAATAATAATAGTATTTTCAATTTAAAATGCACTGCATACAGTGCATACATACATACGTTTATTTTTGCAGAGTAAACATGTAGAACAAATTACTTGCTGCATTAATGAGTCTTAGACCTGCAGCTGATCACGCCGCCCGATGCTGCCCAGTCTCCCACGGAGCTTTGTCCTGGAGCTGAAGTATTTCTCACCTGCTGATCGAGTAGTAGCAACACATTAGCATGTCTATGCGGCTCTATGGGGGAGGGGAGGCATGAGAAGTTTGCCTTTGCGACTGTGAGCAAACATGAGACAAACAAAAGCTTGGTCGAACTCAGATCCAAGTCATCTGAGTATGAAACACATCACATATCATTCGATCTCGTGTTTCATTCAAGCTGCAGTCTGGAGCTCTGTGCTAAGACTGCTGCCCATCCACGGATGAGCTTCGATTAAAAATTAAAAGCAGAGGTTTTTTGTTTTTCATTTTTCTCTAAACGAAAAAAACAGCTTTAAATCCAATTTCATGTGTTTTTGTTAAAAATATTTTTGCTCGGTTTATTGGTTTGTGAGGTGGTGCTTTTATTCAAATCTGTTTGCCGCCCATAGCAAGAGAAAGGAGAAGCCGGTCAAGGTGGATGGATGGGCGAATGGGAAATCAAAGTTTTAAAACGTACACAGGCTGAATAAGTCACATCAGCCACTCATTCAGTTACAATGACACGCACAGTCAAAACAATTTGTGTATTGGGGACTCTCTGTCTGGACACATGACTCCGAAACACGTCACGTGTTTGTGTAAGAGTTTGATGTCTCCACCAAATTATAAGCAAAGGTAACGAGAGAACGACTTTTTGTGTTTTCCGTTTGTCTCTAAACAATAAAAACATATTAACTCCAATTCCGTGTCTTTTTGTAAAAAACAAATATTTTTGCCTGGTTTATTGGTTTGTAAGGCGGTGCTTTGATTAAAATCTGTTTGCCGCTCATCGAAAGAGAAACGAAAACGTCGGTGAAAGTGGCTGGATGGACGGATGGGAAATGAAAATGTTGAAACGTACACGGGTCGAATAAGTCTCTCAGCCTCAGTTACAATGACACGCACAGTCATAACAAGTCAAACTGCAGTTCTGCAGACACAGAGTAAACACGTAGGAACAAACATGTTGCTGTAATGCGTCGCTGTAGATCTGCTGATTTCTGGCGTCCTGTCAAAATTACGATCGACAACTGCTGTAAAACAAAGTCCTATGATTATTACGGTTATTTACGTAAAATCTACGACAATTGGAAAACATTCATTAACAAGTTGTGGAAGTTTAAAACCTAAATATGCGGCTGTAGTCGCAGATGGACTGCGCTCTACGTCTTTACTTGGCCATGCGCATTCAAATTATATTAATTAAACCGCGACGCATAATCATGGTATTATATGAAGTCAATGTGTTGTATCGGATGTTAGAGCGGTGGGTGTGTACATATTTTTAAGAGACGCCTTCTATTTAAAGACACGAAAAAGCTGAGGAGAATGAAAACAAGAATGTGTTGCTGCTGTGGCGCTGCCTGTTTTAAACCACACAGAACAATTATAACTTTGCAGTGAACAGAAAATAACTAAGCAATCAACAAGTTGTTGCCCTTCACACTCGCCACGTTTGAGCACACAACAGATACTTAATAGTAAAAACTTAACAGTAAAATAGGTCTGGTGTAATATATGTGTGTTACAGGTAGAAATGAACAGTCGGACCTCAGTTACGCTGTAGTGCTTTGGAGGCTTCTAATCAACGCTGCGCCACCTGGTGGTTAAAACGAGACTAGCGTCCTGATTTTTTCCAGCCGGCTGCAGGATTAAAAATCTTTAGTCAGCGACACACTCGCTGCACCGTGGCGACGCGTCGGTACTGCAGTAAAAACCCTAGTCACTTTGAACCGCTACCACTGTATGTACTTTCTACTGTATATCTGCACTCGTCTGCAACAGCCGTTGCGTCGCCTCTTCTCCCTCCCCCTCAGCTGACCTACTTCCCAACACAGGGATGAGGTAATGGGTTGAATGAAAAGGGGCAGCAGTATCTCCCCTTCGGTTCTGCCTCCCTCCTTCGCCTCCTTCACATCTCTCGGTCTGTCTCGCTCTGCTCAGCTGCTCTCCAGACAATTTCAAATGCCGATCAGTAGAGCAGGCTCCTCTCCTGCTTCTGGGCTTTGTGCATGCGTGTATGCATGCATGTATGTACGTACGTATATGCGGCTGTTGCCACTGGTTACCGTCTGCAGCTAAGATGGGAATACTCTAAATTTGCCTTTTCTCATCATGACAAACAGTTCCCAATGACCAATGTCCACAAACATTATCCTGTATCTCCCATACTGAAACACGCATTTGGCTTTAATTAGCACAAGCCTATAAAGATTCCTAAACTTTCACTCTCTCTGCGATTGCTTCCTTTTCCTGTGAGTTCATACATCTGTTTCCTACTGATGAGCCAGGAAAAATAGGGAGGTCTGTGTGTGAGCTTGTATTTAGTTAAGTATTGGATGTGCAACTACTCAGGAATACGATAAAGTTTAGAGAGGAAGTTATAGGATATAGGTTGATAAAAATACATTTTTCCTCACTGAACTCTAGTAATTTTCACAAAAGAATATCTAATATCTAAAATCAGCTATAGCTATACCTATAACATTAAATGTGATAGTGGAAAAAAAAGGACAGATGTTTCTGTCAGGGGACGAGATGATGACAGCGAGTCAGAAAAAAACAAACTGAATGGCAGATCAAAAGCTGGAGACTCTGAGGTTAGTTCTGCCTGTGTTTATGTGGTGACTATATAAACGTTCTAATAACGTTATACATCCACGTAAATACATTAAAGACTAAAGTATTGCTGTGTGTGTGTGTGTGTGTGTGTGTGTGTGTGTGTGTGTGTGTGTGTGTGTGTGTGTCTGGATTCCTTGACCAGTATTTTTGGGGCTTGGGTTGGAAGCAGGCCAGAAGAACTGGTGTTGAGTGACGACTGGCTGCACAAGAGGCACTGAGAGGGAGAGCAAAGGTGTGTGTGTGTGTGTGTGTGTGTGTGTGTGTGTGTGTGTGTGTGTGTGTGTGTGTGTGTGTGTGTGTGTGTGTGTGTGTGTGTGTGTGTGTGTGTGTGTGTGTGTGTGTGTGTGTGTGTGTGTGTACACGCACTAGACAGGAGTTTTTGCCTGAATGGCTCTTTTCCATAAGGCCCGGCCAGATGTCAACAGTGCACAGTAGTAACTCACCACCGTAAAGATCTGGCAGCAGCTCATACATACAGTACTTTACTTCCACATGGTAATAAAAACAAAGAAAAGCAGCCACTGTTAATGTTACGAGGCAGAGTGTAAATGTATGGAAAGCTTCTGCACGATTTTCCTCTGTGAAGTGGCTTCTCTGTTCAGACTGCTGTGCTGTGTCTCTTCCTACTGACTTGCCATAGGGAGCATTCATCTATGCCTATGCATCTTTGCTTCAGTGGCAATGCTTCGCCACATCTGGTTAGATGCAAGTATTACGGCCCATGAAAGGAGGTACCAATTATGCTGATTAAGTAATATTCATAGATTTGGGTATTACCTTGATACAGTATAAGCAAATGTCGGTGACAAATATGATAACAACTATAATATTTATGGTTTAAATTAGCATGAAAGACAAGGTAATAATTATATTGGTTGTACCGGGAAATTCATCTATTCTGTTTGTTTCTGGTCTTTTATTTGTTTATTGGTCTGGTCAAATCCTGTTGCACATGTGCCCAATACTTTGATTACTTTTATGTTTAGTTTTTCAACCCAAGTGCATTGGGAGATCCCCTCTGATTCACACATGGCTCTATTTTTTACATTAGCTATCACCGCTACATGACCCTGCGCCTCTGTACGCAAAGAATCTGGAAATCCCACCTGAGATAAGGAGGGAAAGGAGAAGCTGCAGAGCAGGATGAAGGCTCAGGGAGATGGAATGGAGATATAGGTAGATCACATAGCCCTCCACTGTGGATTAGTGCTCTGACATTGTGATGGTCACACAATACAGTCAGGCCATTACAACTCTTTTATTCTTTTATTCAATTCTTTATTAACAACCCCTCACCACTTGTGGATTAGCCGAGGGCTTGTACGCTTGAGTGTGCCGGCCTTAACATAGTGATTCTCAATTTCAAAACAGGTAGCAGAACATTTGCATTTGTCACAGCGCGAGTTACTGTACAGCATCAATACACAAACTATACACAGCAGTATAATTTAATGATCATCACAGCATCAACAAAACATTACCTAACTACTACTTCTACTCTGCTGAGACACTGTTAACTGTTACTTTTGCTGACACGTTGAGTGATGAGATGATCATCTCCGCACCCTGATGTGATGTGCTGGGCTGTCTGTCTTCTGTTCATGGGTGATGAGAGACTTGGGAATCCGTGCAGGACATCCTCATCATCCTGTTTGTTACTAATTAGTCGTTAGGTTTTAGAGGCCGGTGATGCAGGGACGTTCTGGATTTACTGCTCTCCACAAAGGTACAGAGGAAACACTTGGATACCCAAATCCAAATAGGGCAGATTGATGGTGGTTTATGCCTTTTGGGAGAAGTAGTTTGATTGGCAGACTTTAGCAGCAGACTCTGGAAGTGGGGATGGTCAGCAGTACCAGTGAATTTATGTATCGTCTGGTTACTGGAATTCAAAGTACTGTATGTTGTCAAAAAAATGAGACTTGTCTGTTTCAATAAGAAGGATTTTAGGCGCAGGGGTATCAACAAAACAAAGGGGGACACTGCCACTATATTACAATTAAGTAATGTACTGTAAGTGGATGGAGGGCTCAGTGTAAGGAGGAGGTTCCGCAGCATCTAAATTATAGCATCTTAAAAAATATTTGGTTCAGAGCGACCCAACCCATCTCTAACTGTAAGCTTATCCATAATTCTCTTCCACTATATTGTCAGAGGACAGATTCTACACTTTTCTATATACAGTAACTCCCTTAGATTGTATTGCAAATATTTCACAAAATATTCCGTTGGTGCAGTATACTGGAGCAGTATCAAATAAACCCCACAGCTACTATATCAACTATGAAACAAGTACAACAAGAACGTAAATGTTACAGTATAATAAAGAGTAATTTGAATTAATGGCCTTCTTTTATGGTTAATATATGGTCTATGCGTCCAAGTCAGGATTTGGTTCTTGATGATGATAATGATCTCGAGCAAAATGGAAATGTGCTGCTTTATTTTTTCATCCCTTCTTGTCAGGAGTCCAGCACATTTCATAAATTGTTTATCATCTGGCTATTTTTAGACTGTGAAAACTGTGCAGCGAAAGACAGCAACGGCGAGGAGTCGAACAGTCTTCTGGCTTTTTGCGGAGACTGAATACATAATCTTTCACAGTTTTATTTAAGATTTGGGTGTTTTGTACTAGATGGTGCGGTGGGTAGCACTGTCGCCTCACAGCTAGAAGGTCCTGGGTTCGCGTGGGTTCTCTCCGGGTTCTCTCTGGCTTCCTCCCACAGTCCAAAAACATGCATTAGGTTAAGTGGTCACTCTAAATTGCCCGTGTGTGTTTGTGTGTGTGTGTGTGTGTGTGTGTGTGTGTGTGTGTGTGTGTGTGTGTGTGTGTGTGTGTGTGTGTGTGTGTGTAAATGGTTGTCTGTCTGTGTGTGTTGCCCTGTGATAGACTGGCGACATGTCCAGGGTGTACCCTGCCTCTCACCCAAAGCCAGCTGGGATAGGCTCCAGCACCCCCGCGCCCCCACGTACAGGATTAAACAGAATTGAAAATGGATGAATGGTGTTTTGTACTGTACAAAAATCAATAAGGACATAACTTTTCTTTTTCTTTGATGTCTTTTTTTGGTGGAAGCTTCTTGGACATGGTTCTTCTCCAAATTTTGAAACATTAGTATTGAGTCAAATATTTCTCCTAATATAGAATAAAGAATATATCATTTAAATTATACACAATATATAAATAATTAACCTCATATACTTGCTTCATCGCACTGCTCCTTTCATCTGCACATTTACTTCTACCCAGCATCCACTCAACAGACTGAGGGTGATAAGATGTTTCCATATACAGCATGCACAGGGACACACACTGCACAGACACCATTTCACTGTACATCATCAGTTTACTAACTTGCTGGCAGAAGTTGTTAAAATATTTATTGTATACTGGTTATATCTTCATTAGGCCTTACTATCATTTTTGTTCCTCTTTCAGATCATGCCTCCTAGATAGCAGCCTGGTTCTCCTCTCTACTCCCCTTCCCTGTCCCTTGGACTCTCCCTCTACCTCCCTGGTTCAGTGTCACCTAAACACCTGTATCGCCTCCATCACCATGCCCCCCAGGAAGAGGACACGAGCAGGTCTGGGCTTCTTGTGCTGCTTCGGTAGCAGCGAGCCACTGGAGATCAACTTAAAGGACAGCATGCCTCTGCAGCTGCTGGAGTTCAGTGCTCCCATGCCGCCCGCCGAGGAGCTGCACGCACGCTTCTCTGAACTAGTGGTGAGTAAACCAAGCGAGAGAGAGTTACATTGCCATCAATTGATGATTCACCTACTGGATGTAATGTCTGGAAAATTGCAACTTGTTCAATAGCAGCACATTCATTCACTTGGCAAAAGTAAATAACTGTCTTTGGTTTGATTAAGTTCAACCTGAATGTGAAGTAATTTTGCTTTTGTGTAAATAGTTACCAAAATTAGTGGAGTCAATTGCCAGATGAAGTGGAAACATTTAAAATACTGTATGTAAAGTTTGATGCCTCAAGCACAGGTCGCTCCTGTTAGCGGGATCAGCCTGTGCCAAGCTGCCATAGGCATTTTCCCTAGTATTCTCCTTGCTGTAAGGAGGCATCGGGCCACAGCTGTCAGGGTGGAGGCGACGTCTGTTGCAGATTCCAGCTGGTTCTGGTTTAGAACAGAGCTTTTCTGTCTCTTGATCTGCTTTGGTCATGTCTCTATTCATTTTAGCGCCTCTGTCATTATTCTTCAGCCTCCCCATATCTTTTTTTTTTTTAATGTGTGCATCCATTATGCATTAATGTAATTTGCAGTTTTGCTGCAGGACTGCTTCTGGTGCTATTGAGTCTTGGGGAATACTAAAACATCACCACCTGCAGGATATACCACTCCAACTGTCAAAATCCATTCAGGAGATTAAGTGACATTCCATTTGTGGTAGGAAATGATCCACTGTTATCGAGGCAGATGTTTTCCCAGTTGGGATTCTTCTCATTTACTAGCCAGTTGACCTTATTTAATCCTGGGCCTCTTTTTTTATAATCCTTGCTAATGCACAAACCATTAAAGATCAGTAGCTCCTCTAGTTATGGCTTTTATTATAGAGAATATTAAAAGCTGGGTTTGTAGCAATCAAGATTTTAATTGCCCTAATCAGTACCCCAAAACTTCAGCTGTGTATTAAGCAGCGAGTTGCGGTTTGACACACGCCAAGGCCAATGTGTTTGGGGCCTCGCTTACGTTAATCAGGTTTCTGTCGGTTTCACAAAAGCAAACATTGACCTGTATGGCTGGGATAACAATAAATCCTGCAGGTCATGTGGGAGTTCAAAGCCAAATCCTGGTAGTCCTCATGGTTGAAAGAACTGAGTGACCTACTGTACAGCTTATTTTGGAATAAATATTTGAGTTTATGGTGAAACTGACACTGACAGATTTCGGAACCTCTTGACTTGCAGCTTTACTGCAAGTCAAGAGGTTCTTTGACTTGGAGAGAGAGAATTTGGCATTGTCTAATTGGATCTGAGCCCTTCCACATGATGCAGAGAGATTATTCCCAAGACGGCTGTTAGACAGCTGTCTCTGATGATGGTGTTCACAAACATTGATGTTTTGTCTTTTGGGCTTTTGCTTATACTGACTTGCTTTACTGGCCATCCTAGAAAGTTTCAAAAGGAGCGGATCAGTCACCTCGTGACATTTTGATTGATGCCTGCTTTGATTGGACGGCCAGTGCACAAACTGCTTCTACCTAATAATGGTCATCTGGTCGAGCCATTGGTCCTTCACATCTGTTTTACTGATCCTAGAGCCGGCAAGCTGACACATTCGACTAGTAATCCAAATTCTGTACGAGCAGACCTCAAGATGTCACTCAGTCTGGACACAGTGCTTGTAATGCAAGCGGAGAGGTGCTGTAGGGTGGCAGGGAGCTGTGCTACAGGGGAGTAAATAAAGAAAAATAGGATAGCACAACATAGTGTGTTTCCATGGAAACAAGTGAGTGGGATTATTATGAAAGCCTTTTCCTGAGGAGGAGGAGAATGAGACTCGATGGAGCATGTGGTGTGGGAGCGACAGATCTGGGCCAAATGACGTAAACCACCTCCACGTGTCTTCATATCTAGAATAGGGTCTGTGTCTAGAGTGTGCACAGTCAACTTACACGGTTTGTGGAAGAAAGGTCTTCAAAATACTATGGCAATATTATGCAGGCTCTATTTATACTGTCAAGATTATGT
The DNA here is from genome assembly GCF_900634795.4 of Betta splendens. Taxonomy (NCBI): domain Eukaryota; kingdom Metazoa; phylum Chordata; class Actinopteri; order Anabantiformes; family Osphronemidae; genus Betta; species Betta splendens. The sequence goes on along the minus strand of NC_040900.2, from coordinate 15,050,581 downwards.
ACATTTGGACACAATGTGCTTACAGTAAGAACAGTCGATCTGAGGTGACGCCAAAAATACTAGAATAAAATGATCAATACATTCCAGCTCCCTTCACAAGCTAAAACATAGCTGTGCAACATACTTTAACAGCGGCGACCTTGGAACCTTTTAGCAACATATACCTTAACAACTTGCATAGTAACTTACAGAATAATATTGTAAATTCCCTTGATGGATTCAACAGAATAAAGGGATCCCTCATTGACTAACCTGCAGAAACTCTATTAGGCGTCATCCTAGAGGAAGAAGTCTGAAAGTGCCTATATGAAAGCCGTCTGCGGATGATGGTGACCTTGATGAACCCTCAGAAATGAACCTGGAAGCATTTGTCACTGATTTTAAGCCCAGTAAACAAACACCACATCAGAGGTTCCAATAGATTTGACCAATCAAACTACACATTTTTTCAGCTGCTTTGATCCAATAACAAAGCCCGTTTGTTATCAGGAAATTCCGCAGTGTGCATTTTTAGACTCTTTACGAGCGTTTGGTGGCTGTGCACATATTCGACCATGTATTGGCCCTGTTTGAACTTTGGCGGTGCTTCAGGAATGACGACAGGTTTTTTTGTGTTTATCAAAGCGGTTCCCTGCCGGTAACATTTGATTGTTGGATGTGAATTTGGTTTCACTTCTCAGTCATTCGGTCATTATTCAGTCCTTAATCACTAGGGTATATTTTTCACAGGTGGCACTTTAATAAACCCAGGCATGTGTATGTGGTTTTCCCCTAACAACCTCGCTCATTGTCAACTTTCATCTGATACCAGTGAGCACAGTGTTTCTGTGAAAAGGCTGGCATGTGGTCAGCACATTTGCCCAAAGCCAGGAACACTGCTCGTGCCAGAGTGTGAATTGTAAATGTAAATGTGCTGTGAGTGCGTCTGTATGACATTATCTCTTTGCTTTTAGTACAGAGAAGACCCTGTCTGCAGTCATTTGTTATTAGATGAGATGAGAGGATAATATTGTAGGTGCAGCTCAATCAGTTTCACTAGGCGAACATCTGGCAAGTTCAGTATTGGAAGACATCCGATTAGTGCGTGTTCCCTCCATCCTTATTCTTTGTTTGTGTCTGTATGTGAAGGCCTCGTTCGTTCTTTGTGTTTTTCTTTTAATTCAACAACTCTGGGTATTTTCAGTTGTCCAGACATGTCAGTTTGGATCATTATTTGAAGCAGTGAGGACTGCTGTTCCTGTGTTTGAAACATAAATCTTCTCTTAATGTTCCTTCCATTGTGACCTTTGTGACAAATAGGAATCAAAAATGTGTTGCATAACAAGAGGAAAATGTTCTCCGCCCTCTGGGCCACTGAGAGCAAGTTTCCTCCACAGCGTATGTCCTGGGATGTGCCGTCTTTCCTTTTTGTTTTCCTCCCATCCTCCATTTAGTTAATGCTCTGCTGTAAAGCCATCTGCTGTAGGTGTTTAAGTCTTTGATTGAGGCACTGCTGACTTATTGGAGTGAAGATGCTATGACTCACCTGGTGCTCGGCTCGGCCTGACTCCACAGGAAATCTTGATCTAGCCCCCATCATATCAGCTAAACACCTACTGTAAGGCTAACTCAAGCCCTAAACTGATTCTAACCTTGGCTCTGAAAGTAGGTTTTCACTCTTAAATGTCCTCACTTCAATATTAAAACACAACATAGTTCCAGCTCTGCTCAATTAACGGCTCAGTTTGACTCGTCTGAATACTTGCCAGGAAACTCATTGACATCATGCATTCCATAGCGCGAAAAAATAAAGGCTCAATCCAACCTCGTCCCTAAAGCTGACTCCCTTTACCTTTTAGCCCAAAACCTTATTATGACAGAACATTTGTCTGTGCAACCAAAGAAACTCACGCAAACACACGCTGTCAGACAGTCACTGAATCTTGGGTCACCATTGGCAGCTACAGCTTCCTGTGGGTCCTCTGGAGGCCTCATATGACTTCCTGCCATCTTGCCTATCTCTCCTCTGCTCTCTTCCTGTCTCTCCCAGAAACTGCTGCAGGATGTACAGTATAAAGTGTAGGTTCAGCATGTGTGTGGCCCTGCTGTGCCAGACAGACGCTTATGGTCAGCACTGATTTCACATGAGCTGAAGACATTTTTACTGTAGTTGCTCTGTAAGTGCCCTTTAACATGTTAAAGCATGTGGATGCTGGACCATGCTTATTTGCCAAATAGGTGGTGAGTTAGACATTCTCAATTAGTTGTCAAAGAAGCATTTCCTCTCTCATGCCATCCACTTACTGTAAATGAATTGCCACACCCACATACTGGCTGTACTGGAATACTGTAGAAACCACTTCCTCACCTTTAGAATCCTTTACTCTGCAGATAACCCTAACCCTTATGTTCCATTAGGGTTACAGTAACCCATATTTTTTAGATTATATTTAAAGTGCATAATTTTGAGCTACAGAATGACCTTTTCCAAACATAAATGACTAGACTAGAACCTGAATGCGTCATTGTATTGATGGAATTAATGTATTGATAGACCCCCCTCACATTTTAAATGGTAAATATGTTTTGATTTTTTTATTTACATTTATTGTTTTAATAACATTAGGATTATTTAATATTTTAGCTTCTAGGAAGCAAAATCAGCCTCAGGAGGACTGCCATGCTAGAACTACCTAATGTGTGGATAAGCTCCTATATACAGTTTGATATTTGAAGCTCAACTTGTTAAGAGTGCAATCGTGATCTGTTTAATTAATGAATAATGACCAATAATGAATACATTTATCAAGCCAACTGGATCTCATAACAAGGAATTTGTAGCAGACATGATCGGAAAATTCTTCAACAATCCCCTAATTTTATTCACGTGCGTTTATTCAGTTTTGAATGAGTTATGAAATGAGTTCATGATCCTTGCGTACGTGTTTCTTCCACAGGTGTAACAATATTAACTTTGGTTTATATGAAATCCCAACTGGAGCATGCTGGCACTGAACGGCTGGGGCACGTCAAGTGAAGGTTTTAGACAGCAGTGGAAAGTGGCTCGGTTTTGTTTTGGAAGGTGGAGAGAGTTATACGGAAAAGTCCTTTGGCTGAAATGACAAACATTACTCCACCCACAACTGTCCTCGTCCTCAACTTTCTGTCTTTCCTCTGGACCTAGTAAAACGACACTAAATTTGATGGGGCTTTTACATAATTCACCTCCAAATAATAATGAATATAATCCTTTAATTTAGAGCCTTTCACGGTACCAGAATAGGAAACTCCCATTTAGTTGACATCTAGTAGTCTGAATCTCACATAGCCTGTTTCCTCATTTACTCTTGGTTTGGGTTGGGGCTTTGACCCAACAAGGAGGTGACAGCTCACAGTACAGCTGGCTTTTGGCCCTCTTTTTTTTTTTTTTTTAGAGCGCCAGAGTCGGCTGCTCCAACATGGTGGTAGCTTGAAAACTCCTGTCATTGTCTAGGGTTGTGAATAATAGCAGCATTCATTGGTTTATTGTATTGTAGCAGGTGATGTAGGTTCTGTATTATGCGAGTGAAGACATGAAAAATGTTTTGATCAAAGGTTAAAGGCTTTATTGTGTGTGCGTGTGCGTGTGCGTTTGCGTGCGCGCTATCCATTTCCAGAACCACATTGCCTTGTTTTTCGCTCTCTTCTTTAGTCTTTATTTTTCTCCTTCGCTTTTACTATGTGTCTCTTTTCCTCTTGAGCTCACAGAGACTTATTTCCTGGGCTCATATGCATTTCAAAAGGTACAGGAGGCTCTTTGTACCCAGCGGAAGAATTGAGCAGAGCAGCGGGGTGAATATTAAAACACTCCCCAGCAGGCAGTGGAAAATACTTCTCATTTAGACCGAAGGAATGTTGGACAATTACATGGCACTGAGTAAACGTGACTCCTCATTGCCTAAATGTTTAGCTCTGTATTGTTAGAGGGATAGCAAAACCACAGAGATTGTAGGATTGTGTCCTTGAGGGATGGGCTGATTATATTTCCGTCTCTGAGTCATTACTGACAACGCTGCTTGACTGTTGTGTATGTTTGTTGTGCAAATTGAACATGCTGCAAAAGGAATGCTGTACTGATAAAACAAACTTGTTCTCCCTTGCAGGATGAGCTGGACCTCACAGATAAGAACAGGGAGGCCATGTTCGCTCTGCCTGATGAGAAGAAATGGCAGATCTACTGCAGTAAGAAGAAGGTGAGTTGGCTTTTACTGTCCACGAGTTCCAAAATGTTGCTGGCCCTCAGTTCATAGCTTCATAGCAGCTCCACAGCATCAGCTCACAGTGGCCTCCTTTTTCCAACTCCAGTATATGCACACATTGTCCTCTACCCCAAATCATGGGCAATGGTTTCTCACACTGGAGCAGGGTAATTCCTTGAGCTATACAATAAGTGTCAACATATCTTGGGAATAAGAGAACCCTCTGAGCCCTTTGTTTCATCCCATTCCCTTCGCCAAAACATCTCCTGTTCTCTTCATACACTTCAGTGTTCGGTGTTTCTCTCTCCACAACAACTGTGCTCTGACTTTGTGGACAAATATCCACCAGGAAATGATAAAGTACTTGAATGCAGCTGCCTCATCACCCATGGCAAATTGAGTAAATAGTCAGTGTCTCTGCTAATCTGTTTTTGTGGCTGAGGGTGTGGTGTTGCATGTAGGACAGGTGGTCCCTGTTCTTGCAGGCTCACCTTGGCGACATGTGATACTGTATGCTCTGGAATCTTGTATTTTTTTAGTAAACACATTGTCTTGTGTTGTGTGCATGTCTAAACGTTTAGCCACTGTAAAAGCCAGTATTGACTTACTAGGAAATAGTAGACAAACTAAATTGTAGTTGTGTTTAGAGGGATGTCGAGGCGAGTGGAAGCTGGATTACCACAACAATGTACAATGAAATGTTATATCATTAGCAAAACACAGGAGGAAGATATAATCTTTCTTGAAATACAGTCAATCAGAGGACATGGTGCTATGCCCTTTTATACACTGTGTAGTAGGGGATTAGATTGTTGGCAGAATGTGTATTTGCAAATAACCCACATAAAAGGCACAAGTTCAGTGTTGAATATCTCACCGAAGCAACCACAGATTTGTATGAGGATGCTTTGAATGGTACTAAGAGGAAGTGGAAACAACATTTTGGCACTGACCTGGGTGAATTGGACCTGAAATGATTTGCTGTGCACGCCTAAGCTGGCTTCAGAGGTAGGATGTTAGGTTGTCATTCCCCCTTTTTTTTCTCCCAGTCAGGAATAATTTCCTGTGAGACTAAGGTTAAAAAAAAAAAAGAAAATCAGCCGTTTGTCCAGGCCAGGAAATGGAGAGCAAAACCGGAGTAACAGTCCAGAACGGAAAGCCGGAGGAAAAACCAAACAAACCCCTCATTCATGGATGGAGGCGGTGTAATGGAGAACAACCGGCTTTTATTATCTGATCTGATAATAATCCACATGTCTGTCCATAAATACAGTATGCAGGTGGGAAGACTGGATCACTCTGAGGTGTACCAGCAACCATACATGTAGGCACGTTCACACATTACCACGCACACATTGGCTTTACACAGTCATTGTGTGTTTCTACGAACTACAGCGTGACAGTGATTTCAGTGGGGACCAGAGGACAGCAGAACCTTCCTCATCCTTTACCGTCTGCAGCAAACACTGCTCCTCTTGTTTCCTCCAGCCATCCATGGCCAATGGTTGTGGTTGAACAACACTTGGGTGGAACCAGAGTGCGCGACAAAAGGAGGCATTAAATAAACTTTGCTCACCTGCAAAGTAAACGAATCGACACATTGGTGCTACACCTATGTTGTCTTTGCCTCGCTCCATCCAGCAAAAACCACAAATGTGCTTTGGAAGGTTTTGATATTTTCACATAATCTGGACAACAAAATGCTTCTCCGTTGGCTGAGGAATATGATCCTTATTCTTCAGCCAATGGAAGCACTCAAAGCAGCTACTATATTTGACATTTCAGTTAGAAGCTTCTTGCTTTTTTGGCTCACTAGTAGATCACATTGGATCCTTGTGTCTGTCGAATGACGAAATGTATTTTTAATAATAATTATTGAAGCAGCATTCTCATTGACATTCAGCTACCGTCAGAGGTAGTAGGAGTGTGTTTGTGTTTTTATAGCCGTGTACTTCACCCGTCACTGAAACTAATGTTACACCAGGCTGCTAAAACTTGGCTTCCACAATCCAATATTGTGTCCATTTGCTGCCTGTCTGTATTTCTTTTTAATTCTGGCTCCTACAGATAAACATTCCCTGCAGAGAGACTGGCTCTTAGGAATGTCAGTCTCCCCCACTGTAAAGATTCAAAGCTGGAGTAGAGGAAATGTTGGAATCTAAGCGGTTCTGCAACACACTTGTTTTTTTCTGCTAGTTCTGCATTTTTTTATTGTGCTGTGTTGTTGGTGACTGAATAGTCTTTGTACGTGTGTATTTTATTTAGTGTTGTGCTACTTGCCAGTGGTGTCATGGGTTTTGGACAGCCAGGGTCCCCCCAGGGCGCCTTTGAACACATGGGAACCAAGTGTGAGAACCCCGATTAGTGCTTTAATTTCCAGAGAAACTGCATATCTCATGGAAACAACTTAGTGTACAATGAGAACCACTGCATACATTCACACATCAATTGTACGGCACCAGATGGAGGCGCTGGACTAAGTTCTCTGCCAAAGCCCTAAGAGTGGAGTGGATTGTCCTCTTTGTTGCACAGATCATGCTGATATTTGACCCTTTGTGGCATACTGTAGGTCAGATGAAGTACACTGATGTTGCCTCTGCAAATGAAATTACCCACCAAAAACTCCTGACCTCTGAATGTATTCAGGTATTTGGGTCTTTACTCAGGCAATATACCTGTCCTTCAACAGATGTTTGTAACACCTCACGGAAACATATCTGACAAACCGTCAGGGATTCCCCTGTGCTGCAGCCGGCATAGTAAATCATACTTAATGTCACTAAAAACACTGTACTATGTAGTGTAGGTTTGACCCTAAATTGTCACTCAGTGACAGCAATTTTTTTTGCCCAGCAAACTGTCAGTGGAGGAGCATGCAGTGTGTTTTTGTTGCAGTGCATGCAAACCAGACTCACCATTTGCTTTCAAAGCGATTGCTTTTCACTTTCCATCTGTAACAGGCTCTAATCTTTGCAGTCTGGTTTCTTATCGTGAACTTATATCAATCTTCAAGTGTGATTAGGTCCAGGAACTGCTCCATCAGACAAGCAACACGTTCACTTCAAATTCTATTAAAAGGGCAAATATTCTGGAAGTGTGCAACCTGATATGACGACTACCCCTAAATACATCTCACATGGCGATCATTTGTCATTTGTGCAAAACGAGATTATAATTGTAGCGCTCAGCCTCATGAAACTGCCAAAGTAAATGCTGCATTGGACTCAACATGTTGAGGGTGTGCCGGTGGCTGTACTGTACTTCGGCTCAATGACCAGAGAGCAGCACTTAAGTTAATCTCAGCGTCAGGATTTGTCTGGCACTAGCTCCCGGGTGTGTGAGCGCTGCAGTTTGTTGTGACTTCTATTGTTTTTGATGGAAACTAGCCGTGTACCAACCTGACCGAGCTACACATACTGTACCTACTGTATGTGTATATGACCTGTTACTGCAAACTGCGCTGCCTGGGGCTCATGGTGATGAAGGGTTTTGACGTTTGGGGAATTAACAGTCCAGGTTGACCATTTAAATTTGGCTGTGTAAAACACTTTCAGAAAAGAAAGGTTTAAAATCCAAATTCAATACATCATCACATAGAAACGCTGTAGAAACTGATGACCTCTTTCTGAGTCCTTCCTTTGCTGTCAAATCCACATAATTTTTAATAAAAAATGTCTCTGTATCTATTATACATCCTATTGCTCCTTTGATCATCAAAGTATGATCAGTGATCAATAACCTGCCCTAATGCTCTGACAGCATGGACTTTTCATGATGCATCATAAATGTTGGACTTGATGAGATTGTCACAGACCAGCTGTGGTACAGTAGGATGCAGTAGGTGCAGGCTTTGGCCATGACGGAGGACAGTATGTTACCAGAAATTACAAGCTCTGAGTCTGGAGTAAATAGTCTTCCTTGATCTGTCCTATTACAGTAAACCGTTTTCTATTTACTAAAACTATTTAGTAAAGGGAAGTTTTCTATCATACAACGGTCAAGATTTTGACATTTAGATGCATTTCTAGCAGGTTTTGTTGCCGGTGCTTTAACTCCTATCCTTCCAGCTGTCATTGGCATGCATACGGGAACAAGAACCACAGCAACGCTCTATAGCCTGGGCTAAACAAGACCAGATGTGGACAAGGAGCACACTCTCCGTATTCCCCTGTGCCTTGGCTGCTTGTGGTATTGTGCTTCCTTGAAATGGCCAGGACAAATTGATCTCAGGCTGAGCTATTTGCAAACTATTGCAGAGTGCACTTTGCTCCTGGAGGCAGTTCTTCTGCTTCTCTATGCAATAAAAGTTCAGACTAGCGAGTAGAGATGAGACGTGATGACCCAGTTATTAGAGACTAGGCTGCCTGATCCATTTAGTCTTAGATCCTTAAGTAAAGAGCTAGGTTAGAAAGACAGATGATGAATGTAGGAATGTGAAATAATATAAAAAGGAAAGGGCTTATTCAGAATTGAATACCAATCATCTGCTGATGTAGTGACTCGATCCAGAGTTCTCCATCTCATGCCATTCTTACAGTCTCATCTGGGTCACCATGGCATGCCGTGCTTAACACTGATAATGGGACTCTACCGGTGCTGTACTCTACATACTGTATGTGTCTGATTCAGCGCGTCTGTGTGTTTATGCACAGGAGCAGGAGGACCCCAACAAGCTGGCGACCAGCTGGCCTGACTACTACATCGACCGCATCAACTCCATGGCTGCTGTAAGTCTGTCGCTTCCTCTCTTCTCACATGACTGTCCACTCTGGTTTTATTTGTACCCTTGAAGAACATTGCACTCACAGTCCTACAGGCTCTGCTCCTTTAGACACAAGTCTAAAGTTGCTTTTGCTCTTTATGCTTCTTCATAAAGAGCCTTTTTAGATTAGTAATGGACTTTTGGATATTGCACTGCTGTAGGTAAATTCTTGTTTCCATCGGCCTCAATGAGCTACTGAACATTGTCCAGGAGGCCACCTGGGCTTAGAAATCATTTTTATTTAACTTTTTTATTTTGGTTATCTTATTAAAGACACACTCGAAAAACCACACACTCTGTACATAAAATATTATGTGGGTCTGTTTACAGTCTAGTGTAAGTTTTAGATTTGTAAGGGATAGGACTTGTTTTGTCAGGGCTCAGAAATAGGCTATTCACACTATAAGAAGCTGAATAAACTGTGTTCTAAAATTGCTGACTAATAGGTTTTTTCACTCTGCCTTCATGTTTTTCCCCTTCAGGCCACTTTAGAACGTCTCTCTCATTCACCTCAACTCCAACCACTGTCCACCCTTCCCTGAATCATTCTTTTGCGCCCACACTACTTATTCTCTCAAAGCTTTCCAGACAGCATCTTGACAGAAGAGCGTTTTTAAGAGTTGGAGGAGCTCTCTACATCTATGACTTCATGTCTTGGCTTTTAGGCAAACTCACCAGGGAGAGCCCTTCAACAGTAGCTGAGTTATTGGATGAGCTCATTTTCGCTTTGCCGCCCAGAAAGATTACTGTATGTCCACCTCACTGTTCATTCATAAAACAATGTCATTACCCAGAGGTTGTTTGATAAACTCAAACCCCCTAAGAATTATTATAATTATTATTATTGTCAGTATTTAGTAAAAAGTCTTATTCTAAAACCAGTACAACTCCTATTAGTTTTTAAAATGCTGCTCCTTCTGCATAGCTCTGTAGCATCATTGTACATTCAAGCCTAGATTGATTACAGATTGTTACTGCAGACGTGCTTCCTTTAGTGCAGCAGTACCTGCTTTTATGTGTCAAAATTAGTCTAGATGTGTTTTACTTAAAGGCATTCCTGATTTGGGTTTTACTCAAAGAAGGGCCAAATTGTAAACAAAATGTCAAATCATTTTGCATTAAAGCAAATACATTTTCTAGCAAGTTAATGGGGCAGCCACTGTGACTAGCTTACTTCTGAGCCTGAACCACTTACTGCTGAAGCTCAAACTTGGCAGTGCGCTGCCTGGAAAGGCTAAACAGAAGCCCTGTGGCCCTGGCTAATGGGAGCGCAGCAGCTCTTTGAAGTTGCTGAGGGAAGTCTTTAAGTGATGCAGAAATGCATTACATTACTGCTGCTTTAAGTACTTTTTTTATGATTTTCCCTATTTTCTGCAAGCCTGATTAGAGCTAATTGTCTGCATGACTTATTTTGGCATGTTGTATAGCTTCGGACTGTTTCTTTGAAAGAAAAATGTCACTGCAGGGGAAAATACACATAATCTGTTTGATTTGTGAGGCTTGAAACATTAGCCTAGTAATGAGGGTCTGATTGTAAGTGGTGCAGGGGCTAATTGCAACAATCCAGTTTGCTTGTTAGGACTTCTGACAAATTCAAATTAGCATAATGTTTTTGATGAAGTGGGAACAATGAAATGCTCCTAATTAGAAGTGACGGGTTCAGAATTTCTGCCAGAACGCGTCTGATGACACCTAACTTGAAGCGAATGTTTGGAGGCTTGTCTTTCCAGTTATTTGTAATGGCACCACTGTGCATTTCTCACCTTCTATGCAGATGCAGACACTGTTTGCCTTTGATGAGGAGGAAATGGAAATGAGGAACAAGGTAGTAGAGGATTTGAAGACAGCACTTCGAACTCAGCCAATGAGGTGAGTGTGTCTTCTACAATACAGAGCAATTTCTTTTCTCATGGTTCTCTCTAATTGACAGTGAGATATTTAAATATAAACAACCCAGTTAATAATGTAACCCTTGTGGAAAGATTCACTTTCCACAACGTCTGTCTTCTTTCATGGCAATGGGACCTATTAGGCCTCACTCAACACTGCAAATTCAAGGACATTCTAATACAAAACTGCCCAATGTCCTCATCAGCAGCTCCTGGTCTGAATGAGCCAGCTTTAAATCGACACATCGCATGTGTAGAGTGACAACAAGTAGCCTTAATGTCAGGGTCGCGTCTGGTGCAAATATGCGCATCCACAGTTGTTTGGGTCTTCAGACCACCACAAGCAGGAGCTCCCAGGCAGGATGTCAAACACATATCTCAAATCTCCTTTCTGTACAGAGATGTTTTAAACTTCCTTCTCTAGGCCGGTTGAAAGAAGCTACTGTAGTTTCACACAAGAAGCTTACAAAACCATTACTCACCCCATTACAGTGTTAGGTATATAGTCTGAGGATTCACTGATGAGCTAGACTAGATATCTGACATATTGTCAATCAAACAGTGTAACCAGTTTAAACAGATAGTCATTGTTGCTCTACAAACCCAGCTGAAAGCACAGGCTGCTAAAACTTTCATAAACCTAATTCAATTATAAGGTCGGCTTCGGAGTCTGTGATTTAATGATGGCAGGTTATAAATTCTACCTCATTTGTAACTTCTGGCAAGATTTAGTTTGGAGAGTCCCACTGTAAATAGTGTGCTTCGTTGAAAAAAATGTTTGCTGAATTTGACAGCATGTGGAAAGAGAGACTAATTACCAGATACAGCTTTAGGACAATATTTATGCATATTTAATGGAGTTGTTTTAATAGTTTCTATTACTTTGGTCACTACTTGTACTTCTGTGGCCTAGTGTTTTTAATGTACCCTCCAGCACTATTAAGTGCTGCACCTGCACCTGTGCTGTTCACAGAGGGAGTTGTAGCTAGCTCATTATCATACAGATGTTTTGAAGTAGTGCAGCAGACGCAGGTGTGCTTCACAGGATACGAGTGTTGAGGGAGAGCTGGAGCGCAGTGCGTTGATGTCCTGCCAAGTCTTTTTGTAACAAATGAGTGAGTAGGGCAGAGAAATGGCTTCGTCCCATTTGTCCGGAGGCCGTCTAACCAGCCACTTCTATGCACCTTTGTGCACACTCTGTCTTGGCATGGTTGTTGTGAGACATGGCGGTGGTTGTCCGTGTCCAGCTTTGATTCATGCCTGCCTTTGTGTGGCTCCCTCAGACGCCCCTCCCTCCCTCCCTCCCTCACTCCCTCTGGCATTTCAGAAAGGCAGCTGTGTCTGCTTTTGAAGAGGTGCCCTTGTGCCCTCGTCCGCTGCAGAGCCACAAGACCCAAACGCATGGTGGACATGCCGGGTGCCAGGCAGCGTGCACAAAAGCAGCGCCTTGTCGACAACCACTCGGTGTTGTGACTGTTCACTCACAGGCTGAGCACAAGCCACTGAGCTGCCGAGGTCACAAGCTTTATCGCTTTGTTTTTGCTTAATTTTTTGCTTTTGGTCTTTTCTTGTCACGCTAGTACAGCATTTCATTAACATCTCAACTTTGGTAAACATTGTAAATGAACTGTTACTGTAGGCACAAGGTCTTGTGTTTTTATGTCAGTATATATGTCAAAATAGAAATTCATACTGTAGCACTTATTCACTAACTGCAAATGCTCAGGCAGAGATACTTTATAGTAGTATTATTATTATATGTTAGTATGACCTAATATCCAGTCCAGCTGCAATTAAGTGCAATTGATGATTTTTTTTTTAGAGGATTGTGTCAGACATCAGCTTTGTCACTGGGTGGAGGCAGTAGATTGGTCCATCATATCATTGAATGACTGCTGAATGCTTCATTCAGACGTGATTCTTCCAAAATGAATTAAGTGGCTTTGATGTCTTATTTCATGTACTGCATAACTTTAATTTATTGGAAACCTGCCATTAAAAATGAGACATTTATAAATGTGGCCATTTGTCTTGTTCCCTGCTCTAGCAGTTGTTGCTTTGTTTACCACTGTTTGAATGCAGCCTCAAGTGCTCTGGGCTTGTTTGTGCTGAACACAACACTGAGCGTTAACTCAAGTGGTCCAGTGTGTAAACACAAACCTACAGTGTGGTGTACATTTGCATTTGGCTTCCACTGCACACGCACGTAACTGTAGTTACATAAGCAGTGTGGACCCGCGTTGTTTGTGTGTGCCTGTGCTGATGAGCGTGACGCATATGCATTCTTGTGTGTATCGGACATCACGCCCCTCAATCACTGCCATCGCAGCCGGAAAGGGAATGACACTTTTTCCCCCCTCAAAGTTCACCAGAGCCATTCTGGCCAAGAATGCAGTTTGACTCCACGCTCATCTCTCTAATGCATCATGGTGCTTCCCAGGACACCGATCACGGACACACTATCTGTAAATCTCTTCCAGCAAGAATATTGACTTTCAGCAGTTCTCCTGTTCTTGTTTGAATAAGCCGCCTGGATGCTTTGCTACCACCACATGCAAATATTATGATAGAAAATATTTTTTCGGCAGATCTCTCAAAGCTTCCACTTAACAGAGGGTGAATTTTTGACTGTTTTCCCATATTACGGGACACATTCGTTGGGGAGCGTGTTGCACGCTTAAAAGAGCATTGCACTGAGCGGTGTTTTGCTTCTGTCAGTACACGGATTTCTCAGCCCTTGGTACCTACGTAACAGTTCTAGGGAAACTGGGGAGAAACGAGGGCCAGGTGTTTAGACAGGGCTGGCTTCAAAATACTGAGTCTCCTAAGAGATGTTTGTGTTGGAACGACATTAAAGAAGGAGGAATGGGTGAAGCTCAGGGTTTCACTCTGCCCATGCAGTACCTTAATCCCCGTTAGCGCTGTGTTCACATGTAATTACATACATCCTCTGGTCTGAAGTATATCCACATAAGCAAATACTGTGAAAGCAAAGAAGTGGGGAGGTTGTTTGCAGTAGCTAAGGCTGATAATTCAGGTGAAAATTAGGAATACTGGTTTGGAAATACATGCAACACTTCTATAGCTCTCTATTTAAAGCTAGTACAGTAGCTCAAAGCCAATACTACTTGGCCAATATTGGCTTAACATTAGTTAAATGTAAGTGTCATATTTTAATCCATGATTACAAAAAGTCTATACACCCGTTAATTGATTGTTGTTGTTTATCTATAATAATTCTGAGTGTTACAAAATCCAGGGAGTTCCTGTTTAAGCTATCATCTTCAATTTGCCGGTAGGTTCCACAACACACTCATCAGGCAATTAATACGAATGCTCCAAAGTCTGTTCCTTCAGGGGGAGCCCTTCTTACAAGCTCCTCGCTCTCACTCTCACTCTCACTCTGTATACTGTACACACACACACACACACACACACACACACACACACACACACACACACACACACACACACACACACACACACATGCAGTATATAGATATAGGTATACAGTCTATACATCTGGACAGTTTAGAAACATCAGGTATTCAAACCCAAACTTTGTCTGGGTTAATGTAAACCGTGTCCATACACTCCATCTGTCAGTGTATGGGGCGTATGTATTGTGGTATTGTCTACTGTGGCCAAGGGCTTTGTTGTGACATTAATATGTGTGCGGCAGTTTTAGATATCATACCCTGAATTTAATACTCAATTTTACCACATTTATACACACAGCCTCACATCACATATCATATGACATCTGTTGTAAGTGTTAGACACCTCAGTCAACTCTGTGCGTGCGGCAGACGTAGTGATTGAGTTAGAAGCTGTGTGTGTGCGTGTGTGCATGTGCATATTTGGTTTTGGGGCTTCGGGGTAACGATGAATTTCATGGACTGAGTGCCATCCAGAGGTTATTCACAGTTCAAACAGTCAGAATGTTTTGTCCATGTAGCCGAAACCTCAAACCCTCCACAGTGTTGGAATGGATTCCTGAATTTAGATTTGATTGTATGGATTAGTTTTCCACACTGTCCTGTTCATTTCCAACGTTGGCCAACTTTGCTTGATGGGTTTTACACTTTATAGATCAATGGAAACGACATGGCTCTCGTTTTTAAGAGCCACTCAATCATAACATTAGTAATCGTTTAATAATATGTAAAATCACATATCTCTTTTCTTAGTTTTCAGTCTGCACCTAACCCAACATTACCTTCAACCATCCTCAGCCCTGACTCATTTTATTGCTGCACTGTCACATTTGTTTAGTATTGCTTGTTTTAGGTTATGTTCCTCAGTTCTCTCTTGTGTCTGTCTGAAGGGTTTCATTTGCGCGTGCGTGTGTGCGGTTAGCGTGGCCCCTGTATTGTTCATGGCCTCATATCGTATGCAGCAGTTGTCAAGGGTTCTCTGTCTTGAACACAGCCCTGGTGGGTTTTCAAGTATGCAGCGGTCGTTAAAAAAAACAGAGGCTTGCGCACGCTACTTGGCTGAGCGTGAATGTCAGTGGGCAGGAGGGGACTGTAAGAGACCGAGAAGTCAGAGAAGATTGCAACCACTGAATCCAGTGCTCATCGGAGCGAAAATAAAAACAGTAGAATGGATGGGGAAATAGTTGGACAGCAGCTTACGACTTTGTTAACAGTGCACAGGATTAGTCACTTTTAAATACCCGTTCCGGAGCCTTGTGTGTTTGTGTGCATGCGTCTGCATTTCCACTTCCACTATATAAGCACATTCTCACGGTTCTGGTTGTGGCACAAGCTGCTGCGTACACACACATGTACATTTTTTTGGCAGGCTGTTGACCAACCAGGAGAAGGAAGCCTAGAATCCCATCCACCCTTTTGAAGCCAGACTCCAACATGCTTTTCTAATTAGTTCAGCTAATGACGACTGACAGCAGGAGCCTCGATAAACTGTGTCAAAGTTGTAAATTAGAGTCTCACAAACAGGAGTCACTGTAACTGATGGGACCTGTAGGACCTAGTACTTGTAGTGTTTAACCTGTTTAGTTTTTCACAACCTTACTGTATGTTATCAACAGTCTTAAGATGTTGGATGTTGCTCACTTCATTGAGATTGTTTCATTTTATTTCATCACACTCTCACATGCAAACTTCATTTGATAAGGAAGTGTCCAGTTCCCTTTGCTCTAATACTATAAATCTCTAAACCTCCTGTCCTCCTCTTTACTGTTTTGGCAGGTTTGTCACGCGCTTTATTGAGCTGGATGGCCTCACCTGCCTCCTCAACTTCCTGCGCAGCATGGACTACGAGACATCGGAGAGCCGTGTCCACACCTCCGTTATTGGCTGCATCAAGGCCCTGATGAACAACTCGCAGGGCCGCGCTCACGTCCTGGCACATCCGCAGAGCATCAACACTATCTCGCAGAGCCTTCGAACGGAAAACATCAAGACCAAAGTGGCGGTGCTGGAGATTCTGGGGGCAGTGTGCCTGGTGCCTGACGGACACAAGAAGGTGCTGCAGGCCATGGCTCACTACCAGAAATACGCTGCTGAAAGGACTCGATTCCAGGTGAGGTAAACCCCACTGCTCCTCTGCAGCTGAAGTAGAGAAGTTACAGTAGCTACTGCTTTTGCTGGGGAAGGGCAGACAAATAGTTTTGAATACTGCTGAAGTAAATCAAGCTGTAGACATATTGATAATAACTTGTAGACTCGTGCAGCAGTGTGTCTGACTCTTGGCCTTGGGTTAAGTCAACAGACAGGAAATATTAAAGGCAGGTGAGGAATGTGAGAGTCGGGGAGGTCAGAGTGGTGATGTGTAGACTAGCTGGACTTAGTCAACAAGCCTCCCGGGGCCTGCAGTAAGTCACACAACCTCGGGCTGAGGTAAAACCACAGGAGCTAGATGATTCAGACGTTATTAGGTCTATTAGTTTTGGTTAGAGTCATGATTAATCCCATGAAGTATGTTGTGTGTGAAAATGGGGAACAAAGAGTATCACATACAATGAATGATGAGCCTGTGGGATCCTGAATAAAAAAAATGTTCCATGATGTGCACATTGCTTTGTTACTGAACTTGTTGCTACTGTTTCTCACACTAAAGATCCTAGTGTAGATTAAACATGCTGACTAACTCGTCATCGGTCCTGATTATGCAGACATTGCTAAATGAGTTGGACAGGAGTACGGGCCGCTACAGAGACGAGGTCAACCTGAAGACAGCCATCATGTCCTTCATTAACGCTGTGCTCAACGCTGGAGCTGGGGAGGTCGGCACAAGCACAAATACACTATAACAATAATTAAACAATAATAAGTATTTTTCACATACAATGAATGTAAAATGTTAATTATTACAATCATTGTATTTTTATTTTCACTAACCACTAGAACCTGTTCTCTAGTGATTTTGTCTATCTAATGTCTGGCTCTAACCTCTTTGCTTCCAGGACAACTTAGAGTTCCGACTCCATCTCAGGTACGAGTTCCTGATGTTAGGTATCCAGCCGGTCATTGACAAACTCCGGGAGCATGAAAACGCCACTCTAGATAGGTGAGAGTGAGACATAATTGGACAGTTAATACAAGCTTCCTCAGTTATCAGTCTGCTTTGCCTTTTGTGTGTTGTTAAAATCAGCCTTAGTTCGTTTTTATATAGGATCCCACACACCACACTGGTTAATATTTGTAGGTGGAGTATTATAGTATTTCTCCTTTTCCAGGCATTTGGACTTTTTTGAGATGGTGCGGAACGAGGATGACTCAGAGCTGGCCAAAAGATTCGACTTGGTGAGCAGAGCACTGTGCTTGACAATTTGAGCCACAAAGGCGACAGCAGTCAATTATTTTGACTTTAAACCTGTGCATATGTTTTCCTAATAGACCCATGTAGATACTAAGAGTGCCGGTACCATGTTTGAGCTGATCAAGAAGAAGCTGAGCCATACAGATTCCTATCCCCACCTCCTCTCTATCCTCCAACACTGCCTTCAAATGCCCTGTGAGCAGCTGCAGGTTCTTCTGTTTTCAGTATCTGAGGTGTTTCTACGCTGCATCATTGTCTCACCTGTCCTTTTGCTTTAACTCTAGATAAGCGTGGCGGTGGCAGCCTACAGCACTGGCAGCTCTTGGACAGGATCCTTCAGCAGATTGTCCTGCAGGATGACAAGGGAGAGGATCCCGACATCTCTCCACTTGACAACTTCAGTGTTAAAAACATCATTCGAATGTGAGCAGATTCTCAGCAGACACAGTGGGAATTCGATCACTTATTTGTTTGAGCTGGTAATGCATCCAATCTGCATTACTTCCAAGAACAAGGGCAAGTGGCATATGAGGCAGGGCTAGAAGGCCATAAGGCGATAGAGTGTAAGGAAACTCTCACAGCTACCTGCAACTTGTTTTAAGACTCTCACTCTGTTTATTTTCATTTTCATGAAGTGCTTTTCTACCAGTGATAGTTAGGAGAGAATGTGATTACATAGTCAGGTGAGGCGAGGTGAAGGTGCCTGCAGGGGTTAACAGGAAGTACCGCAGGATGCCACACTCCAAATGTGAATGCACATGAAAAAGGAAGCCAGAGATCAAAAGGAAATAGCTGTAACCGCATTAATTTGCACAGGCAGGACAAGTCAGCCATGTTTAAGTGCAGTGAAGCAGTCACTTGGATTCATGTAGGTGAAACAGAGAAAGTAAATCATGTTGGAAGGAAAGTGTAGGCACTGCAGTGTTGTCCATACTTTTGGTTTCTCTTCATCCTCTCACTCGAGCTCTTTTTTCCTGATGTGCTGCTGTTCTTTTTCACCGACTCCCTTCAGTTTCTCAGTCCTCGGTTTAGCCTAATCCTCAAACAGGCTTCATGGTTGGTGATAAATGTGTTTGTTCTCAGCAGTGAAAGCGACTGTTAAAACAACTGGTAGGCAAAGTAATTCATCATCTCCAGTCACCATGATGACTCTGACTCCTTCCACATGTGCTTGACCTAGAATTAACACTGCTGTGCAAATGACCCTTTTCCCCACAGCTGTGTAAAGCTATTTATTAGATAAGTCAACAAAAACAGTCAAGGGGTGCGTTTGTTTCAATGAGTTGCTCGAGCAGTAATTAATGCCGACTGTAAACACTTTGAGTCGCTAACTCAAGCACTTAGAAGACCTGATTAATGGCCAATTTGCTTTTTGACTGTCTTGTGGATTTCCTTGTACAAATGGATGACAAGTGTGAATTATTGCAAATGTGTAGTTACTGTACTTTAGCCTCACTGGACGTTTTGCCCAAACATTGATCCTGTTGCTGTATACTCTTTATTTGTATTCATGTCTACTCTCTGAACTCCAGCTGTGACTACCGCCAATGCTCAAGGTTCTACTTTCCAGTCTTTATTTATTTAAATATGATTTCCCAAAACATTCCATTCAATGATCCATTATCAAAAACACTAACTTCTAACTAGTACCTTCATGTACCTATTTTCTTTCATTTTTATATCAGTGTAATATCATTAATATAATATGATAATATTAATATGATATTTAAAATAAGACTTAATATAATACTTACATAAAACCAGAACACATGGGGTTTCAGCGCAGCAGGGTTTAATTATAACTCACTAATGTTTGGATATGCAGCTTAAATGAGCAACCTGCATCAGCCCAGTCAAATGTTAATCAGTAAATCTCCAATTAATGTTATTTCTTGAACATGTCAAAGTTTGACTTGGTTGCAATGCAGTTGACTGTTAACGTTAAGTATTTTCTGTGGTGCTTTGCTCAGTTTCTCTGTGCTTCTTTCTGCATTGGTTCTTATTTTTACGGGTTTGCTTCAAAGGTTGGTGAATGAGAATGAAGTGAAACAGTGGCGAGACCAGGCAGAGAAGTTCAGGAAAGGTAAGACCTGCTGGACTCACAGAGAAAATGCATCAGCTAGTGCGTCATGTGGTTACTGTCTATAAACACTAATCTTTTTTTCACCTTGTTTACATATTAATATTCTGGAGCTCTCCATCATTTGGGCATCATTCCCTCTGTTTCCTTCTTTAGATCACGTAGAGCTGCTGGCTAAACTAGAAAGGAAGGAGCGCGAGTGTGAAACCAAGACCCAGGAGAAGGAGGACATGATGAAGACTTTGAATAAGATGAAGGACAAGCTACAGCGTGAGGGTGTGGAGCTGCGCTCGGCCAGGGAGCAGGTCCTGGACCTATCATCGCGCATTAATGACATTGCTGTAAGCACTTTTTTACTTGCTGTATAATGGCCTGATGGTTTCTCTCTTTGTGTTTATCTTATCGTAGATGTTATTATTGTGTTTCATAGTTTACCTGAGAAATAATTGGAATCAGAATAAGTTTTATTGGCCAAGTTTGCACAGGACAAGCATGGAATTGGATACAGTCTGACTGCATCTTTTCGTACTTCGTTATTTACAATAGTTTATATAAACTTACAGCACATACATTTTTACACACATACTGGGTTTGTTTATGGTATTTGTTTTGGTGAATTTTTTTGAAATTATTAACTAAGTTTAATTTATAGTTTAGCCTTATTTCATTGGATTTCTTTTGCAGCTTCTTTTGAGATTAGCATTATTTTACCACATACCACATACCACATGTGTGATGCAGCATCTAACTAGCTAATTAGACATGGTTTAATTCTTTTTTTAATCACATTTCACTGTTGAACTTGAGTGTCACTTTCTCTGACTTACCATTGACAGAAACGTCTACCAGATCATCTAGAAGTAACTTTATACAGCTCTAATCATGTCCACTTCTTACCTGTAGGGTGGGAGTATGCCTTATCATCCTCCACCGCCCCCTGGTGCACCCATGGCTCCACCTCCACCACCTATGATGGGTGGCTTCCCTCCACCGCCGCCCCCGCCTCCGCTTCCATTCAGCTGCCCACCTCCCCCGCCTCCTCCCCCACCGCCCGGAGCACCGCCTCCCCCACCAGGAGCCCCACCCTTTTTTGGAGCCCCACCTTCTCCTATGACCACTTCCTTCAACACAGCGACCACCATGCGTTCCAAGTCCATCCCTCAGCCTTCGCATCCCCTGAAGTCCTTCAACTGGGCCAAACTGAGAGAGGTGCGGTTATCCTCTGTGTGCTGCTGTCAGAAAACAGAACCTAAAAAACATACAAACCTTATTTTAACAGACAGGAAAAATGACACTTCTAATCTAAGCATGTGCTCATTTGTATTCTGAAAAAACACATAACGAATATTTAATTATACTTTCAGCATTAGGATTTGTGTTAAACATTATTCTCTTGTGTCCCTTTACTCATTAACAGAATGATATCAATGGTACCATCTGGAATGACATTGACGACCTGAGAGCATTTAAAATTCTTGACCTTAAGGACATAGAGAAGATGTTTTCCGCCTATCAGAGACAGCAGGTTTGGCACATTTTATGTTTTTGTAAGTGATTGTGAGCGTGTGTGTGTGTAAAATTGGCTGGCGAATCCTGAGAGAACTGTGGGTTGCTGCATGCTGCTGTGCACTGCTGAAAATCTTATTGTAGCAACGCCACAGACCTCAAGCTTTGCCGTTGTACCGTACCTGAAAAAGGGAGGTCCTCATGAGATAATGGATGACGTCAACACAGAGAAACACAGTCATCAGCCTTAATGTCACAAGGAGTCATGACATGAGGCTGGCTAAAATAAACAAGCAATTGAAATCGAAATCATCGAAAGGACTAAGTCAGTATAATTGCAGTATTCAGGCCTTCAGGGCACCACCCTACTGCACACAGCAATTACTGTGCTACAAACTAATTACGCCCACCGGTCACGTGTTAATAATGGGTGCAACTGCATAAACTGATGCATTTTACTGCTTCAAATGAGTTTAAGTGGAATGATAATTAGCCCTAGTTAACATTAGAACTAGTAATCACAGTGGCTCATACATTTAATGCCATGCTAAAAAGCATTCTGACTTCCTCTGTTACAGGTTTTATTAAATTGTAATATGTCTTTGGCGGAAGTTACTGACGGTGATTTACTAAGGGTATTTATTTATAAAGAGCAGGTTTTTTATTGGCAGCAACCAACAGTTAAATGCATTTATGGATAAAGGCACATTAAAAACCCATATTGTTACTGTCTATGACAACTATGTTCCATTTGGCAGGAGCTAGCTTCAGTTCAGCTAAGTGTTATGTTTTTACTTGCCATAGTTTTTTTTTTTAAAGGTTGCCACCAGCCTTTCTTTCAAAACAAGCTTGTATTGACATCTGCCAGCAGCAGGATTAATAGCCACACCAATTCTTCATGTTGCTGGTTTCCCATGTCAAAACAGATGATTCAAGCAAAGAATACAATACAGCCACAATTGTATCAAAACTACATAAACCAAACTGGAGAAAGTTTCGAAGTTGCAAAACCGAGGTTTTGGATTTTCATGAGCCTTTGACAACTTTAGGCCGTACAGTAGAGGATTTTTTTTTCAGCTTATAGTGTGCATAGTTGTATTTGGCACCACGTTTTCTGCTTGAAATGCTAATCTTTGCATGTATTTTCAATTTCTTGTGTGTGTGTGTCTCTCTCTGCGGCTGCCTGCACAGGACCTGCTCACTAACCAATCCTACAAACAGGTGAGTTATAGTAAAAGTCCAACCATTCATTTTCTAACACTTTTTCCTGTTCGGGCTTGTGGGGGAGCTGGAGCCTATGCCAGCTTGCTGAGGGCGAGAGGCGAGGCACACCCTGAACAGGTTGCCAGTCTATTGCAGGGCCACATAGTGAAAGTCTTCCAGCATCATCTTTCGTTCAACGGTGACCTGACCTGACCTTACCTTATCTGATATCACAAATGGATGTCTGTTTATAGCTATATCAATAATATTTAGACAGAACCATTTTAACTGACTCGTAAAATTGACCCCAGTTGACCCCAAATAAAGTTTGGAGTTGCCACACATCATTGAACTATCATCCAGTTCTGCAGATCCTCCCAACTCTACCAAAGCTTTTAAGTATTTTATAATCTGGAACCTTCTTATTGTGTAACTTAGAGAGTAGTGAATATTACACTGCAACTCATCAGGTAACCACAAAACTGGAACCTAAGTCTGAATGAATGTAAATGTTCCCTATTCAAATGGACAAAACATTCACTGTCTCATCTGAGCAATAATTTATTGCAGATTAATTATGTTCCAAACCGTAAACACTGGTGTAGAAGGGAAGGTGCAAAGCTACAGGCTATAGGCTTTGACGGTGTCTTTTGGTGGAGTTTCAGGAAAGTGCAGCATTCATCTTAATCACCATATGCATATTATTTATTATCTCCCTAATTTTCGTATGTATTGTGTTGATTTTTTGCATCCTCTTTCATTGCAATAATGCTCATAATTCATCATAAAGAAAAAAAGTCTAAATGTTTCCACTTTACAATCAGAAAAAAAAGACACAACCACAACCAAAAAGAGAGGCAAGTCTGTGGTTAAACTGAGTGCACATACTGTACACATGCTGGCTGAGGTCCCTCCAGCGTTGGCTTGGCTCAGTGAATGGGAGTAGTCCCCCCCAACCCAGTGCCAGCCTGCGTCTGCTGCCAGGCACCACAGGTCATCGCAGGCGTGGACACATGATGCGTTCTAGACATGATGTACGTCACTACAAGCAACCTCAAAAGAGGAGATTTTATGGCAAGCATGGAATCAGTTGGACCGTAAATAAAATGTGCTTAACACGAGTAGCACTGACCACTTTTCACAGACTTTTTCTTTCTGAATTTTGAGCATTTTAATACCTTTTGTGAGTGTTATTAACTTTGAGAACTGATCTCTACTACATTTGACAGTTGCAAAAGCAACCAGAGAAATTTGACCTGAAGCCAGCTGAAGTATTTGGCAGGAATGCAACTTTTTAGTTTGCGCTTTGATGATGACAGTGATCAAACTGTAAAAACTGGCATTTGTTTGTTTTTTTCCTTCCCCTTTTTGTTAATCTGCTGCAAATTAACACGTTAAATGCTTAGAAAGGGTCATGTCATTTCTTTGTGAGATAAAGATGTCAAACAGATGTGAAGCGGAAACGTTGCAGGCTTTGCATTTTATGAGCACATAAATGAGGTTGTCTTACAAAGTTAATGTTTCTTTCTTTTGATGTCTCTACAGAAGGAGACAGGCTCCATGGATGACATATACGTGAGCACGCGGAAGGTCAAAGAGCTGTCTGTCATCGATGGTAGACGTGCACAGAACTGCGTCATCTTGCTTTCAAAGTATGAAATGTAGCAAAGAATAATGCTCCATGGCAGTACAGTAACCTAGTTATGATCTGGTAATTAGGTTGTAGCTTTAAAGCAACATCTCTGGTCCAGGTTCTTGTAAAAATAAGTGATGCGGTTAGAGTTGTAACTCATTGTGGAGCTGCTCACGGCAGGTGTTTCGTATGTCTGGTACGGGAGATGTGTTTTCAATAGACACACGAGTCATATGAATTCAATCAGAACGCTTTCAGTCCCACTATATCTGAGCTGAAATTAGTTGTCACCGTGCCACCCTCCACCCCTCTGAAATCAATAAACAGGCTTCCTGTGTCATGTCTGACACTACTGCAGCTTGGTCCCTGGTCTTCTCTGTGTCCATAGGAAATGACCCAAGGGAACAAACCAGACGCAGATGGGGTCAGCAGCTGGTCATTATGCCTTTGATGCACAGACTAACAATGCTTTTATTGATCACAACCCGGCTGATCAGATTCACTGAGAACAGCTGGCGGTTCTCCCAGTGCATATATATACTGGTCCAGACTGGTATTTAGAAAGTTGGTGTCATGCCAATCACACAGTCACAGTTGCCTATATTGGTTGTTTGTAATATTTTAGTTTATTACGTTTAGTAAATGAATGTTTCTCTGTTCCACAGGTTAAAAATGAGCAATGAAGAGATTAAGAGGGCAATCCTTGAAATGGATGAGAGGGAGGAGCTAGCCAAAGATATGCTGGAGCAGGTAAGGCTTTTGGCACAGGTTAGCAGCAGACCTTTAAAACCATTATGAATAGTCACACCAATGCAAATTATTTTACAACTATTTTTACAATTACAACTTACTAGACAGCACCTGCATCCGATGACAACGCATTACCATGGGAATGGCTGCAGGAGGCACAGCCTCTTTAAGGGCTCATAAAGTATCGGCACCTTGTTTGTGTGTTTATTTTAAGACAGACTTGAAAATATGTTTGAACCTTTTAAAGGTAACATTGAACTTGCATCTTTGCAGCTGCTGAAGTTTGTCCCAGAGAAAAGTGACGTGGATCTGTTGGAGGAACACAAACACGAGCTGGAGCGCATGGCCCGGGCCGATCGTTTCCTCTTCGAAATGAGCAGGTACACGAGGCTGAAGTATAACAACATGATCAAGACATCTGCCTGTCAGGCACAGATAGAGTCTGAAAAACACAATGTCCTCAATGACAAAGGTTGGAAGCTGTAAAAGGAAGGATTCCGCGTTTATCTGAGAAAGCAAGTTGTGGCTGCCCTTGGAGGACTCCAGTGACATCAGAGCATGCTTTCTGCATTCTTGATCAGACTCTGCACTGTTTGTCGTGTGTGCGCGTTTCATTTTTCATTTCTTTCCATTTTCTTAATAAAGTATTAGCCTTTTGACCACACACCTTTTGCTTAAGAGTTTTTGTAGTGTGTATATAGTATTTTCCTTTTTTCCACATTTACCATGACTGCTCCCTCTTTGAAATTCGCCTTCCTTGCTGCTATGTTTAACACTCTTTTTTTCAAACCTCCAGCATGATGGGAGCCTATTAAGTGACAAAAAGGCCAGTGAAAACTTAGAGGGGGAGTTTTGTATGACTTCTAGCTTTGAACATACACTCCCATGGAAACAAATGTAATTCAGACCTCCTGTTTCTTTTTTTCCCATTAGAATTGATCACTACCAGCAGAGAGTGTGTTCTCTATTCTTTAAAAAGAAGTTTGCAGAACGTCTCGCTGAAACCAAGCCTAAAGTTGAAGGTAAGGAAAAACACCAAACACTGTTGAATAGCAAAAGAGTTTTATCAGTATACTAGTAAAGTGACACGTGACGTGATTTGCATTGTAACAATTAAAGTCAGAGGGCGTACCAGTAGTGGCACATGGCTGAGTCTTCATTGGAACGAGTGTGTTGCGTTTAAGCACACTGCAATTGTACAGTTAAACTGGCCACTATTTGCATATGTGTGTGACCATGTAGCCAACGAGACCCTCTGCGAGTCAGCTTCCAGCTTACCAGGCTGTTTAAGAAAGCTGGACCTTACCAAGAGGCCAGCCTCTGTCGTTAAACAGTAACAGCAAAGATGGAGGGAAAAGGCCTCAAGTGAGGCCCATGGACATGTGTGCACATGGGTGTGACATGAGTGAGCTGTCGTAGCATCTGTTTGATCCAGAGCTTCTTCTCTGGCTTGAAATGACTGTGAGCTTTGATAACTCACTGCATTATTTGTGCCTCCAGTGTTTTATCTGCGCTGAGCATTGCCTGCCTGGTTTAGCTATGTGTGTGCTGCAGATCAAATAAAAATATATATTCTTACTTGAACTGCTGGCTGCTGCGAATGGAAAGAAAGGACAAGCAAAGCCATAATCCTGCGAGTTTAAAAATTCATTTCATTCATTTCATTTCAAGACTCCAAGTTCCAAATGTGCCTTAACCACATGGTTCATACAGTAAATACCCATAATGGAGTTCTCATCCACTTTTATTATTCATGTTACTTTATCGTACGCTCCATGTTTCCCTCGACCACCTAGCATGTTCAAGAGAAGGGGCTGCTGTGTAGCTAGGCCACTCTGAATCCAGCAGAACAGTCAGCAGAAGCAAAGAAGAATTGTTCCCATGCTGCATCTCAGCAGACAGAGCTGTAACAATAACAGTGTGGATTTTCACATTCACACTGAGGCTTTCTTTGTTGTGAGAGGAAATCACCTGCACTTTGCCAGACAAGTCCGCTCTCTGGGGGGAAAGGCATGGCTGTGTGGGGCTGTGTTTGGAATATTCCCATTTTATGGGTGGGTGGAAGAGCTTGATGGATTTCCCCACTGAGCTGCCCAGTTGTTGTGGAGAACACTGATCAATCATTGTGAGGGATGTTGAAAAAGAATGAGAGTCACTGGGCCATGTACAGTTGAGGCTTTGGTTTGCATGTGTCCAACAAGGCTGAGCAAAGAAACAGAAGGAAATGAAATGTTAAAAGGCCGCTTTGTTATGTAACTTAAGGGATTAAGATACACACTTAGCAACACCCACACTTATCTATCACCAACAGTATGACCTCTCCAGCTGCTTCCCCCTCTCTTGTCCTCTAGCCCTTCTCAATGCATCCAAGGAGGTGGTTCGCAGCAAGCGGCTGACTCAGGTTCTGGAGGTGGTACTGGCCTTTGGCAACTTCATGAACAAGGGTCAGAGAGGCAACGCCTACGGTTTCAAGATCTCCAGCCTCAACAAGATCGCTGACACCAAATCTAGCATAGACAGGTAACCTAGAAGAGAGCCTCGGCCACTTGGAGTGATGCATTCTGTAGCATAACTCAGCCATTATCGTCTCAGGGTTGTAAAAGCCAATACACAGAGTATTATATGGGTGACTGGAGTAAGCATGACTTAGTTTTTCAAGTAAAAAGTTCAGGATTTTTTTCTTAGTACATTGGACTTAATGTCCAGATATTTTAGGTACATGTTTGGTCTGGTTTCTGGAGCTTATCATCGTCAAAATGCAGGTACATGAGGCTTAAGCACTTTATATGCTGCAGTTTCACATTTTCTGTTTCTGTTGCATGATGGGAACTTAAAACCACATAGGAATAAATTCATGGTCATATCAATATATTTTTAAGAGTACTGAAGTAATGCAGATATCAAAGTTCATATAAATGATGAACTGCAGCCACAAATTATAAAGACTCTTTAACGGATGAATAAATGTTGTGTGTGCAACAGGAACATCACCATGTTGCACTACCTCATCATGATCTTTGAGAAGAACTACCCAGACACACTGCACATCCAAGATGAGCTTGGCAGTGTGCCAGAAGCTGCCAAAGTCAAGTGAGTGCACATTCAGTGGATGCACTTTATCCATGAAGGATAAGTAGGTTTTTATTATAACTTTCCAGATAAAAGTGTCTATGAGAGCACCAAGCAGCACACAGCAAGCATGTGTTAGGAGAAATGTGTCAATGATTGTTACTCGACTTGAAGCTGCTCAGTAATGTTATAACGACTGTCTTTAAATCCTTTTTATGTATTTCTTCTTTCTCTTAGTTTGGCGGAGTTGGAAAAAGAGGTGCACAATATCAAAAGTGGTCTAAAGGCTCTCGAGGCGGTGAGTTTGAGCGTTTATGTCATATTCCCTCCTACTGGTTCTTCTCCTGTTTGTAATTATGTTTTGGATCTGGGCAGAGATGGATGGCAGCGTGAGGTGTTTAAGTGCTGGTAATGTTCCATGCGCTGAGACATGGAACACTGAATGTCACATTTGCCACCACACACGAGGCTCGTATGCACAGGCAGAGATTATGAGGAATAAGAAGCTGGCATCAATGCCATGAGGCTTCTCCAGGCTGCGTGTAGGCGTAGCTGAGATAGGTTAACATGCAGTGCTCTACAGCCTCAGCCTGCGTTTTCATGCACAAATTCCACTTGTCTGCATTGCCTCTCCAGGAGCTTCACTACCAGCAAAGCAGGACAAGGGAACGTGGGGATAAATTTGTGGCGGTAATCGGTGACTTCATCACCGTGGCCGGCTTCAGCTTCTCTGAACTGGAGGACCAGCTGGGTGAAGCTAAGGACAAGGTACAGTACAGTGACCTTCTGAATGTGAGAGACATTCACAGTCTTGAGTGTAAGTTCATACGTCTGCACATGTCAAAGCTTACAGTCCTCATGTTAGGCAGGCAAAGAGGAGGAAGGGAAGTGACAAAGTACAGGAGGGAAAAACTGAACACCTTTGTACATCTCACTTAGTCTAATGCGATGACTTTAGCAGCTTGGGGAAATCCACAACTGACAGATGACGTTGAACCCCCCCATGCATGTCTTTGATTTGTCGCTTTCCTCTGCTGTGTGCACAAAGGCCCTTTGAACATGTGTGGCTCATGCATTGATGTATGGTAGGAAGCTCAAGATGACACTCGGCCGGTGGGAATCCAAAAGTAAGACAGTGTTGAGAAGATTTATTCGAAGAGATTATATAATATGCTCTGCTGCACATTTAGCATTTTGATAATTTGATCACACTGGAAACGTTTACTCTTCCAGACTCACAGGAACTGTCATTTAAATCATGCAAACTCCCACAGGGATCAAGTGAGAGGAAAGGTCCTTGAGTTCCACGCAGACGCTTCATACGTCTTTATAAATAAAAAATATAAATAGTAATGGAGGGAAAACAGGTTAGCGCTAACATTGCAGGAAAAGTATGGGAGAAGCAGGGCACCAGTAAAACAGAGGGACCTGTGTTCGCTGGCCCAGACTGGGAACACACACACTTCCAAATGTGACTGTGCACTGAGCAGGTTTCCAACGATACGTGAATAAGAGTGGGCTTGAGCTCAGGAGGTAAAGGAGGGTGATTAACAGCAGAGCTTCCACTTAGGCTCATCACACACCATGACGACAAGTTTGTGCCTGAGTTGTGTTTCTGCAAACAGACACAAAAGCTAACAGTTTTTTTTTCACCTCACCACATTGTTCCACTCGTATGACTTGGCCAATTCACCAGTTCACCCATTCTCCCAAAATGTGCTTCACCTATCGAAATATGACTGAAAAAGTGATAGATGTTAACATGGGTAAACAACTGGGATTTGCTGTATGAGGTTCAGTAGGTTGTGGAAGTGTTAGGTCCTGTCACACATGTCCTGTCTGTTATAGTTGATATAGGCTATAACATGCAGATGTGCCAGAGTGATCCAAATCTGAGTCCCACTGGGTTCTTGTTTCAATATGTTCTTTGATTTTTGACCATGTGACACATGTGCAGTGAAGCGATCAAAGTTATGTCACTCAGCAGCATCTGATTGTTTTGGACCAGTACATACTCTAAGTATTGTTTAACTTTCCAGCTTTACATTTTATTACCCACTTTCCCATTTTTCATCAGACCTTCCACCTTCCCGGGTTTAAGAACTCGGCTCTTGCATGAGGCTGTTTTTGTTTTTTTTTTTGTTTTTTTTTCTGGCACACATGTTGACTGGTGAAGATTGGGATCCTTTCCAGGGGGTTCTTGCCGCTGACTAAAAAGATGAAGTTGGCACTTTTCCAGAGGTTTTGACTGCATTAGTGTCAACAGAGAATCAAAATCATTTCCAGGACCACACAGATTCTCTCAGAACCCTAACCCTAACCCCTAACCCTATCTCTGCCCTGCGTTACAAGCTCTTCACATCAAAATAAGGAAATGCACTGTACATGTAGATGCATCTATGTAACTAGGTTGTCCCTGAGACACAGACCACAGTCACAATACTTCAGTATAATCGGAAGCTTTGGGTGAGGAGAATGGGCGAAGGCCATCCACATTTTTGAGCCTTTGAACTAATTAGTGATCTTTATATCTTTATACATATTTGTTGGGCAATGACAATTTCAGCCAATTATAAAATCAAAGTTGTTAAACATCAAGCCAGTAAAGGAACATAAATGCAAACTGAATTTTGCCAGCTGTGTGTGTGTGTGTGTGTGTGTGTGTGTGTGTGTGTGTGTGTGTGTGTGTGTGTGTGTGTGTGTGTGTGTGTGTGTGTGTGTGTGTGTGTATGTATTTAGCAAAGACCCAAGGGGACGAGAGGAAACAGATTTGACCGTATGCGTAATTATAGGCGAGAGAGGAACGATGGTGAGAGTTGCTATGGCGACTTGCCCATAATGACAGGATGGTTATGGATCCTCAAAGTAATTGTGATCCCCAACTCCTTCTCATATAACAACAGAGGGACCACATAGTGTCCTCATACAGTAGAAACTGTAAACAGTACTATAGATAAAATACTGTACTGGATACAGTATTTTCATAATTTTAATTTTAATCAAACCTCTACTTTACTTTGTTAAAGCAGAGTTCATGCAGTGTAGTAAAATCATGTCATGCGCCTGTTGCATGACTGTCCTGATGTTCTGGTGAGTTTTAATTACAACCTGATCTCTGCATTCAGCTTCAGGTGCTGCATCATGTAAGGATGCGATCTGTTCGTTGTGCTCTTGCCGCAGCACGAGGCTGCGTGTGAGCACTGAGCAGCTTGGACAGAAGATGTTGAATCAGCTGTTTGCCTGCAGTGTGTTGTGTGTGTTGCATGCGTGCACGGTTTTTAGAATGATCAAATTTATAATACAGTAGTAAGTAAAGGCCTGGTGTATGTTTTATGTACCAGTGTGGTTCATATCAAAACTGAAGAACCATGTCTTTGTTGTTGCTGTGTTCAGTTTGCCAAATCGTTAAAGCACTTTGGGGAAGAGGAAGGGAGGATGCAGCCCGATGAGTTCTTTGGGATCTTCGACACTTTCTTACAGTCATTCAGCGAAGCGCGTCAAGATCTGGACAACATGCAGCGACGCAAGGATGAAGAGGAGAGGAGGGCACGGATGGAGGCCATGGTGAGAGAGACGTCCGCTGGTGAATGCGTGAGGACAGTTGGCTTTGTGTGTTATTCTGTTCCTTATGTCTATTATCATCTGGCAGCTCAAGGAACAGAGGGAGCGGGAACGACGGGCCAAGAAGAGTGGCGTGACTGATGAAGCTGACGGGGAATTTGATGACCTAGTCTCAGCACTGCGCTCCGGTGAGGTCTTCGACAAGGACCTGATTAAGTTTAAGCGGAACCGTAAGCGCTCTGTCAACCAGCTGGTGGAGGGCGGTGGCGGGCGAGAGCGAGCAGTCACCAAAGTCAACTACTAAAGAGAAGAAACACACACCAGACCCCTGAAGTCTGTCCCAGTGGAAGTTTGGTCCAGGTTCCTAATAAGTGATGGTTTACTTTGGAGATCATGGTGACTGTGGACAGTCGTGCCGTATTGAAGAATGAAACCCTCTCCTCTGATCAGTGTTTTAATCCCCAACCTGTTGTTCGTGGACGTTTTTTGATCTCCTTAGCTGGACGAAGGCCAAGTGGGATTGCTGAGTGGACAGAGAGACCACTGTGACACGTTCATACCTTGTGACAATATGCTTTTAACACTGTGCTCAAGCTTCTCACTGTCTCTTCCACTTACGTCTCTCTCTTCCTGTGTTCACCTGTGCCCTCTGGATAATCTTTGATGCTGGAGCTGCAACATTTTGTCTCAAACACACAGTCGTGCTGCAAATAGTCGTGGGGCCAAGAAAATGGGTTCGGGAGGAAAGACAATTCCAGATTAAGAAGGTGATAAAGGGGGATCTGAGCCTCCACAGTCATGGTTGCTTACCCCAGAGATCAGGTGGATAGTAGGAGACCGCAAATCCCTAAATGCTTTCTGAAAGGATGTGGAAACAGACAGTATGTAACAACATGATTTATCTTCTGGCCTCTTCCATCAGTCCCATGCAGGACATACAGTGCATCAATCCTAAACTCTCAAGGTGATTTCAACCTTATCCTGGCATTGACCTGTGCCAAAGCATAAAGAGAAAATAAATGTAAATGTAATAATATAAAAGATGCTGCAATTGGGCCTTGGTATATATTTATATTTAC
The DNA here is from genome assembly GCF_900634795.4 of Betta splendens. Taxonomy (NCBI): domain Eukaryota; kingdom Metazoa; phylum Chordata; class Actinopteri; order Anabantiformes; family Osphronemidae; genus Betta; species Betta splendens. Next base: position 15,018,046 of record NC_040900.2, on the reverse strand, counting down.
ATGCAGACAAGCTAATTGCAAAGTTGTAGAGGTTTTTTTTTTTACTGTAGGCGATTTTGTAAACGATGCATTATTGCAACTGCACATCGCTGTTGGAGGTGAATTTCTAGACATTTTGTGCTTTATGTAAAAAAAAAGACAACACAAACAAACAATTACTTGGTCTTTTCACGTTGGTGTGTCTTTGTTTGCACTGCAGCTTTTCTGACAGACTCGTAGGCTTCAAACTGATCTCTGGAAAATGGACTGTTTTTAATGCAAAGCTAATGAAGGAGCACCATGAATGAATCTGCATTGAGTTTGCTGTGTTCACTTCCTGCTAAGCTGTTTGGCTACACCTAGTTTGCTGTCCATGTGGATGGTGGTGGTGGCCACCATGCTGGTGGCCAGGGGGATGCTACAGAAGCCCTGGTTGGGCCTTTGATGTCTCTCATCCATACAATACAGTAGTGTGTGTTTCACTGGTGCTAAAACATGAAGCTATCAGTCCAGCTGGAGGAGTGTTTGCTTCCTCTCGCCTCAGGTTAAACTAGTGCTCCCTTACCTTGATCCATGCTCCAGTTTCTCAGTGTGTTTGAATTGCAGTTGACCTTGTACTATCAGACCACAACATGATAAGTCTGATATTGGAGTTTCAGCATACTTAAGGGTATAGATATTCTTACAGTGGCTTGATGCAGTTGTTTGGGGTGTATTAATGGGGCGTGCTGATAAGATGCCAAGAGAGAGACTGAGCGCAGTGGCTAAACTCAAACTTACCTGACAAGCATGTTGTATATCATGCCGGAACCTGAGAGGTTTACACTCAAATAGGTTTTTCAAGCAGGAGGAAAGATCATAAGATTATTATGCCCGTGCATAATAATCTTATTAAATCTCCTTTTCTTCATTTTACTCATTTATGGATGTGCATCTATACTGTACCACAGCAAAGAGACGTGAGCTGTGCAAGAGGGCAATAGGACGAAAGGACTTTTCAAGGCAAAATGGCTAATGTGAACTTTGTTTAATATTTGTTATCCAGTGGATTCTGTTAACCCACGAACTGAATAAGGAACCACACAGTGACGTGTTTGGCTTTAATCACATGGTTGTTGCATTTAAATTAGCTGAGTTCAATTGACCAAATGATTTGCACAATTTTTCAGAATAATAATAATTGTTATTTTCTCTCAGCTTGCAGCAAAGCATTAAACATGGTCCTTAATGTTATTTTAAAACCCACCACAAAACATGTTTCTAGTTCTGCTGTTACTAATTGTCCCTACGATTTGGATTCCTCATCTCAGACACATTTTGCCTTTAAGTGCCTCTCATCCCAGTTTCATACAGTACATGTATCATTCATAATGTGGTACTGAAAGTTTGATTTTAAATGTCTGTTGGCGCCACCTTGTGGCTATAGATGATTACTTTCTGTTTTTGTAAAAAACAAAAAAATTTGTCCAAAGTATTTACATTATCACACATCAATCCGGCTAATTTGACCTGTGATCTTCTTTATTTTTTCATTAATATTTATTTCCAAGAGGCAAGGTTATTGTGGTTAAGCCTTTCTCTGAACTTAAACAGACAAAAACTGATGTGAATGAAAAATGTTAACACAGAATCAAAGATTTTTAAACTGCCATGTTCGACACTTCTGAGATTATCCAGTGAACCAAATAGACCCTTTGACAAATCTGAAAGTCCTAAGGGGAAACTGACTTATGATTGCTTACTGCTTAACCAGCATCTGTATATTAGACCTATTCTATTTTCTAACCTCTGGTCTTTTCTCTTTCCAGTTAATCAGTTTGTATATCTGACTTGGAGATCCCCGAAAATCAAGAAATCCAGAGCTTTAATCCATATTGTAGACAGACTAGGGGTATTGCAACTTTGTCAGTATTATTTTGTTTTGATTCATATTTTTTGTTGTTAGATTTTTGGTTGTTTATTTGGCCATTGACTGGCTGATGTTTGGGGTATAAAGATGGAAACCAGAGGAATAAATTTAGTAGCTTGTTCAATGCACTTTTATTGTAGGACATTTCCATTTGCAGAGCTTTGATCTCCCTGCTATGAGAAGGGAGCAACTAAGGTGTTTAAATGACGTCAGGTAGTCTAGATGAAAGGAGAAAAGGAGGCAGGTGAGGTTGGAGACTCCAGCTTGAAATGTTCTAATGTTGAGTGGCAGACACGGGTTTGTGGGAACAGGTATAGAAAAGGTAGCAGTATGGAGTTTAAAAGCCTCAACATACTGTCGACTTGCGTTGGCATGCGGGGGGAAAGGGTGGGGTGGGGGTGGGGGTGAAGGGTTCTCAGGCACCACCACATTTCTTTCTAATCATGCACTCGGTGTCAACCTGCATGCCTAAAGAGAACGGAGTGCACAAAGTGTGATGTGTTGCCTGTATAAAAAATCATGCCTGCAATGTGGAACACACTTTTAACACTATTTGTACTGCCGGAGGAAAGTTGCACCCAGGTCTAGAGGTTGTATAATTGTGAGGAGTCAGTATTTTTATGGTTGGAACAAAAAAAAGTATTCTCCACCGAAAGATGTACAGCTGGATAGAAAGAAAGCATTTTGTAAACCGTTCTTGATGTTTGAAATATGATAAAAATGTTGAGGAATGTTCCATTTTCCTGTAAATTGTACCTCTATTTATTTGCCTTACTTAGTTTGCTATATTTTGTATGTACACACATATTATGAGAAAATGTTATATTAAAAATATGAATAATTAAACTTTGGTCTCTTTAGGATGGATAGTTTGGAGACATATTAAAATGAGTTGGGGTTTTTTCAATTTTTTTTTTTTTTTTTTGATTTCCATTTTTTCTCACCCTTTGTCTTTTGTAAGGTTACAATAAACTTTTGTCTCTTGCCAGTGGTCATTTTATTCTCCTGTCTGTTGAGGGTTCAGACATTTGATGGGTTGCTGGATGACGTGTGTGATCCTATTTGAAGTTTAGGCATATATGCTACTCAAAAAAAGTTAAGGATATTTGACTTTCTGTGTGAACTATCATATTGCATCTAAAATATGCTATAACATTTACAGGCAAACCTGAAAGCACTGTCAATGCACATGCCAAAATGCTCTGTGTGTAAGTACACTCTGTGTAACTTGCTGCTCTCTAACGAGATTCTTAATAGCAAAATTCACATCAGGTGAATGATCCATGAAATCTCCGGTTCAATTAGAACTGGTATTTAAGCAGTCCTCTCCATCATGCTGTTCACATTTGGACACAATAAGACCAAGATGACACCTAACGATTGATTAACAGTACCTCCCCATTGCAAGGCTTTGAAGGGGACTTTCTCAGAGAGGTGGCCGCTGGGCTCTGTGTGTCTCAGAGTGTGATCAGCAGGTTGCAACAAAGATACAGAGAAACTGGAACAGTCACAGAAAGGCGTAGAAGTGGATGTCCTTTGGCCACATCCCATGCTGATGACCGCTACATTGTGACCATTACCCTGCGAAAGCGGATGATGAATGCCACTCAACTTCAGGCACAGTTACGGGAGGTGAGAGGCACTCAAGTGTCACGTCAGACCATTTGAAACTGTTTACATGAGCATGGTCAGCATGCTAGGCGACCTGCAAGGGTACCTGACTATGCTATCAGGCACAGGCAGCATTGTCTTGCTTGGGCCAGGGAGCCAGTTGGCCTGAGTGCTGTTCTCTGATGAAAGTCAATTCACATTGAGCAGAAATGATGGCCGCCAACGATGTTGGTGATGTCATCCGACGACCCTTTGGTGGTGGTGGTGGTGTTACAGTCTGGGCAGTTGTGTCTACTCAATACAGAACTGCCCTACACATTGTGAATGGTACAGTGACAAGCCAGTACTACCTGAATGACATCATTAATCCTGTAACCGTGCCCCTGCATGAACAACACAGACCCAATTTCATCTTTATGAATGACAATGCTCCAGCTCATCGTGGACACATTGTTATGGAACGGCTGGTGGAGGCTGGGGTCCCTCACATGGAGTGACCTGACTTTCTCCAGATCTGAAACCTATAGAACATCTATGGGATCAGCTAAGTTGCAGAGTAGGGGCTCGTACACCAGCACCCCAAGAAGAGTGGAATGCCATGCCTCAGCAAGCAATTAGTCGACTATTCAACAGCATGAGACGTTGTTGTCAGGCTGTGATTGATGGTTGAGGGCACATGACACGATATTTAGGTATTGTCATTTTTTGTTGCGCTATACCCACCACTGTTCTTGAATTTTGCGTCAATAAATTGTTTGATATGGGGAAATTACAATTGCATTCTTCTATGTAAATGCCCTACTTTCTGTCATGTTCACGCCATGTCCTGTTGTCACACTACTTCCTGTTTTATTTTGTTAACTTCCTGTTAACCCAGTCACTCTCCGTTTCCCAGTATCCACACCTGTTACCAATCAGTAATCAGCACCAGTATATAGCCCCACCGTTCACAGACTCATGTTGCCAGATTGTCGAGTTTCTTTAGTTCCACACTTCGTTCCACCGTGTCGTGTCTAGTTCCCTCGTGTTTGACCCTGATTACCTTGACCGTGTATCCTGCCTGATCCTTGTTTGTACCGTCGCCTGTGAAAAGAACCTAGACCGAACATCTAACCGTGAGTTTGTCTTATCCCTGCCTGTACCTTTGCCGAGCCTGCCCGTGTAACGAACCTCGCTTGTTTACTGGACTGGAAACTGCCTGCTCCCTTTGGTAATTCCCTGCCAAGCGTTGTGTATGACCTGGACCGTCTGACTCTGTTTTCTAAAATAAAACCTGTGTTAATCGTCACCTTGCCTCTGCGCTGTGCATGTGGGTCCGCCGCCTGCCCCAAGTCTGACAGAACAATCTGGCCAAACTTGGACCCAGCCAGCACTTAGCCCCCGGTCAGGTCAGTGACTGTTTTTTTTTTTCCTGCTTTTTACGGCGAATATTATTCACCCGAGGGAGCATGGAGTTTACCTGCGCCGAGTTACCTAGCGACCTCCAAGTTTATTTTAAAATCCTCGCGGAGGATTACCGACGAGCGCGCAACCCGGAAAACCAGCGCAGCGCCGTGGAGGTGGCGATATTGACTTTGGAGGACGAGGACAGCGTGTTAGAGCGCCCCAGTGTTCGTCGCCTCTACGAGCGGTTGTGCGCAAGGTTCGAAGAGCTAAGCGACGCGCTCCGCACCACGCCAGCGCCGGTCGCACCGCCGATGGTTTCGGTTTCCTCCTCCCAGCCCCGTCGGGCCGTCGTGTCTGCACCAACCTGCCCAGCTCCATGTTTGTTCCGCTGGGAGGATTTCCTGCACTCATGCGGTCCCCCGTCTCCAGTTCAGCCGCGAGCTGCTCAGTCTCCGGTCAAGACGCGAGCTGTTCAGTCTCCAGCTCAGTCGTGTTTTGCCCAGTCTCCAGCTCAGTCGTGTTTTGCCCAGTCTCCAGCTCAGTCGTGTTTTGCCCAGTCTCCAGCTCAGTCGTGTTTTGCCCAGTCTCAGCTCAGTCGTTTTGCCCAGTCTCCAGCTCAGTCGTGTTTGCCCAGTCTCCAGCTCAGTCGTGTTTTGCCCAGTCTCCAGCTCAGTCGTGTTTTGCCCAGTCTCCAGCTCAGTCGTGTTTTGCCCAGTCTCCAGCTCAGTCGGTTTTGCCCAGTCTCCAGCTCAGTCGTGTTTTGCCCAGTCTCCAGCTCAGTCGTGTTTTGCCCAGTCTCCAGCTCAGTCGTGTTTTGCCCAGTCTCCAGCTCAGTCGTGTTTTGCCCAGTCTCCAGCTCAGTCGTGTTTTGCCCAGTCTCCAGCTCAGTCGTGTTTTGCCCAGTCTCCAGCTCAGTCGTGTTTTGCCCAGTCTCCAGCTCAGTCGTGTTTTGCCCAGTCTCCAGCTCAGTCGTGTTTTGCCCAGTCTCCAGCTCAGTCGTGTTTTGCCCAGTCTCCAGCTCAGTCGTGTTTTGCCCAGTCTCCAGCTCAGTCGTGTTTTGCCCAGTCTCCAGCTCAGTCGTGTTTGCCCAGCTCCAGCTCAGTCGTGTTTTGCCCAGTCTCCAGCTCAGTCGTGTTTTGCCCAGTCTCCAGCTCAGTCGTGTTTTGCCCAGTCTCCAGCTCAGTCGTGTTTTGCCCAGTCTCCAGCTCAGTCGTGTTTTGCCCAGTCTCCAGCTCAGTCGTGTTTTGCCCAGTCTCCAGCTCAGTCGTGTTTTGCCCAGTCTCCAGCTCAGTCGTGTTTTGCCCAGTCTCCAGCTCAGTCGTGTTTTGCCCAGTCTCCAGCTCAGTCGTGTTTTGCCCAGTCTCCAGCTCAGTCGTGTTTTGCCCAGTCTCCAGCTCAGTCGTGTTTTGCCCAGTCTCCAGCTCAGTCGTGTTTTGCCCAGTCTCCAGCTCAGTCGTGTTTTGCCCAGTCTCCAGCTCAGTCGTGTTTTGCCCAGTCTCCAGCTCAGTCGTGTTTTGCCCAGTCTCCAGCTCAGTCGTGTTTTGCCCAGTCTCCAGCTCAGTCGTGTTTTGCCCAGTCTCCAGCTCAGTCGTGTTTTGCCCAGTCTCCAGCTCAGTCGTGTTTTGCCCAGTCTCCAGCTCATCGTGTGTTTTGCCCAGTCTCCAGCTCAGTCGTGTTTTGCCCAGTCTCCAGCTCAGTCGTGTTTTGCCCAGTCTCCAGCTCAGTCGTGTTTTGCCCAGTCTCCAGCTCAGTCGTGTTTTGCCCAGTCTCCAGCTCAGTCGTGTTTTGCCCAGTCTCCAGCTCAGTCGTGTTTTGCCCAGTCTCCAGCTCAGTCGTGTTTTGCCCAGTCTCCAGCTCAGCTGTGTTTTGCCCAGTCTCCAGCTCAGCCGTGTTTTGCCCAGTCTCCAGCTCAGCCGTGTTTTGCCCAGTCTCCAGCTCAGCCGTGTTTTGCCCAGTCTCCAGCTCAGCCGTGTTTTGCCCAGTCTCCAGCTCAGCCGTGTTTTGCCCAGTCTCCAGCTCAGCCGTGTTTTGCCCAGTCTCCAGCTCAGCCGTGTTTTGCCCAGTCTCCAGCTCAGCCGTGTTTTGCCCAGTCTCCAGCTCAGCCGTGTTTTGCCCAGTCTCCAGCTCAGCCGTGTTTTGCCCAGTCTCCAGCTCAGCCGTGTTTTGCCCAGTCTCCAGCTCAGCCGTGTTTTGCCCAGTCTCCAGCTCAGCCGTGTTTTGCCCAGTCTCCAGCTCAGCGTGTTTTGCCCAGTCTCCAGCTCAGCCGTGTTTTGCCCAGTCTCCAGCTCAGCCGTGTTTTGCCCAGTCTCCAGCTCAGCCGTGTTTTGCCCAGTCTCCAGCTCAGCCGTGTTTTGCCCAGTCTCCAGCTCAGCCGTGTTTTGCCCAGTCTCCAGCTCAGCCGTGTTTTGCCCAGTCTCCAGCTCAGCCGTGTTTTGCCCAGTCTCCAGCTCAGCCGTGTTTTGCCCAGTCTCCAGCTCAGCCGTGTTTTGCCCAGTCTCCAGCTCAGCCGTGTTTTGCCCAGTCTCCAGCTCAGCCGTGTTTTGCCCAGTCTCCAGCTCAGCCGTGTTTTGCCCAGTCTCCAGCTCAGCCGTGTTTTGCCCAGTCTCCAGCTCAGCCGTGTTTGCCCAGTCTCCAGCTCAGCCGTGTTTTGCCCAGTCTCAGCTCAGCCGTTTTTGCCCAGTCTCCAGCTCAGCCGTTGTTTTGCCCAGTCTCCAGCTCAGCCGTGTTTTGCCCAGTCTCCAGCTCAGCCGTGTTTTGCCCAGTCTCCAGCTCAGCCGTGTTTTGCCCAGTCCCAGCTCAGCCGTGTTTTGCCCAGTCTCCAGCTCAGCCGTGTTTTGCCCAGTCTCCAGCTCAGCCGTGTTTTGCCCAGTCTCCAGCTCAGCCGTGTTTTGCCCAGTCTCCAGCTCAGCCGTGTTTTGCCCAGTCTCCAGCTCAGCCGTGTTTTGCCCAGTCTCCAGCTCAGCCGTGTTTTGCCCAGTCTCCAGCTCAGCCGTGTTTTGCCCAGTCTCCAGCTCAGCCGTGTTTTGCCCAGTCTCCAGCTCAGCCGTGTTTTGCCCAGTCTCCAGCTCAGCCGTTGTTTTGCCCAGTCTCCAGCTCAGCCGTGTTTTGCCAGTCTCCAGCTCAGCCGTGTTTTTGCCCAGTCTCCAGCTCAGCCGTGTTTTGCCCAGTCTCCAGCCTCAGCCGTGTTTTGCCAGTCTCCAGCTCAGCCGTGTTTTGCCCAGTCCTCAGCTCAGCCGTGTTTTTGCCCCAGTCTTCCCAGCTCAGCCGTTGTTTTGCCCAGTCTCCAGCTCAGCCGTGTTTTGGCCCAGTCTCCAGACTCAGCCGTGTTTTGCCCAGTCTCCAGCTCAGCCGTGTTTTGCCCAGTCTCCAGCTCAGCCGTTGTTTTGCCCAGTCTCCCAGCTCAGCCGTGTTTGCCAGTCTCCAGCTCAGCCGTGTTTTGCCCAGTCTCCAGCTCAGCCGTGTTTTTGCCCAGTCTCCAGCTCAGCCGTGTTTTGCCCAGTCTCCAGCTCAGCCGTGTTTTGCCCAGTCTCCAGCTCAGCCGTGTTTTGCCCAGTCTCCAGCTCAGCCGTGTTTTGCCCAGTCTCCAGCTCAGCCGTGTTTTGCCCAGTCTCCAGCTCAGCCGTGTTTTGCCCAGTCTCCAGCTCAGCCGTGTTTTGCCCAGTCTCCAGCTCAGCCGTGTTTTGCCCAGTCTCCAGCTCAGCCGTGTTTTGCCCAGTCTCCAGCTCAGCCGTGTTTTGCCCAGTCTCCAGCTCAGCCGTGTTTTGCCCAGTCTCCAGCTCAGCCGTGTTTTGCCCAGTCTCCCTCAGCTCAGCCGTGTTTTGCCCAGTCTCCAGCTCAGCCGTGTTTTGCCCAGTCTCCAGCTCAGCCGTGTTTTGCCCAGTCTCCAGCTCAGCCGTGTTTTGCCCAGTCTCCAGCTCAGCCGTGTTTTGCCCAGTCTCCAGCTCAGCCGTGTTTTGCCCAGTCTCCAGCTCAGCCGTGTTTTGCCCAGTCTCCAGCTCAGGCCGTGTTTTGCCCAGTCTCCAGACTCAGACCGTTTTTGTTTGCCCAGTCTCCAGCATCAGCCGTGTTTTATGCCCAGTCTCCGCTTAAGCCGTGTTTTGCCCAGTCTCCAGCTCAAGCCGTGTTTTGCCCCGTCCTCCAGCTCAGCCGCTTTGTTTTGCCTCAGTCTCACAGCTCAGCCGTGTTTTGCCCCGTCTCCAGCTCAAGCCGTGTTTTGCCCCGTCTCCAGCTTCAGCCGTGTTCTGTTGCCCAGTCTCCAGCTCAGAGCCGTGTTTTGCCCAGTCTCCAGTCCAGCCGTGTTTTCTGTTTTTGCCCCCAGTCTCCCGCTCAGCCGTTGTATTTGCCCAGTCTCCAGCTCAGCCGTTGTTTTGCCCCAGTCCTCAGCTCAGCCGTCTTGTTTTGCCCAGTCTCCAGCTCCAGCCCGTCCTTGTTTTGCCCAGTCCCAGCTCAGCCGTGTTTTGCCCCAGTCTCCAGCTCAGCCGTGTTTTGCCCAGTCTCCAGCTCAGCCGTGTTTTGCCCAGTCTCCAGCTCAGCCGTGTTTTGCCCAGTCCCCAGCTCAGCCGTGTTTTGCCCAGTCCCCAGCTCAGCCGTGTTTTGCCCAGTCCCCAGCTCAGCCGTGTTTTGCCCAGTCCCCAGCTCAGCCGTGTTTTGCCCAGTCCCCAGCTCAGCCGTGTTTTGCCCAGTCCCCAGGTCAGCCATGCTCCGCTCAGGCTCCAGTCGCTGTTCAGCCTCGCCACGCTCATGCTCTAGTGCAGCCCTGTCATGCTCAGGTTCCAGCCCCAGTCCAGTCGAGCCCAGTCGAGCCCAGCCCAGGTTTCAGCCCAGTCGAGCCCAGCCCAGGTTTCAGCCCAGTCGAGCCCAGCCCAGGTTTCAGCCCAGTCGAGCCCAGTCCAGTCGAGCCCAGTCCAGTCGAGCCCAGTCCAGTCGAGCCCAGTCCAGTCGATCCCAGTCCAGTCGATCCCAGTCCAGTCGATCCCAGTCCAGTCGATCCCAGTCCAGTCGATCCCAGTCCAGTCGATCCCAGTCCAGTCGATCCCAGTCCAGTCGATCCCAGTCCAGTCGATCCCAGTCCAGTCGATCCCAGTCCAGATCCCAGTCCAGTCGATCCCAGCCCAGGTTTCAGCCCAGTCGAGCCCAGCCCAGGTTTCAGCCCAGTCGAGCCCAGCCCAGGTTTCAGCCCAGTCGAGCCCAGCCCAGGTTTCAGCCCAGTCGAGCCCAGTCCAGATCCCAGTCCAGTCGATCCCAGTCCAGATCCCAGTCCAGTCGATCCCAGTCCAGATCCCAGTCCAGATCCCAGTCCAGATCCCAGTCCAGTGCCCAGTCCAGTCGAGCCCAGCCCAGGTTTCAGCCCAGTCGAGCCCAGCCCAGGTTTCAGCCCAGTCGAGCCCAGCCCAGGTTTCAGCCCAGTCGAGCCCAGCCCAGGTTTCAGCCCAGTCGAGCCCAGTCCAGTCGAGCCCAGTCCAGTCGAGCCCAGTCCAGTCGAGCCCAGTCCAGTCGAGCCCAGTCCAGTCGAGCCCAGTCCAGTCGAGCCCAGTCCAGTCGAGCCCAGTCCAGTGCCCAGTCCAGTCGAGCCCAGTCCAGTGCCCAGTCCAGTCGAGCCCAGTCCAGCGGAGCCCAGTCCAGATCCCAGTTCAGTTGAGTCACGTTCAGGCCCCCGTTCAGTCCGGTCACGCTCAGGTCCAGTCGAGTCTAGCCCATGTTCCAGTCCAGTCGAGTCTAGCCCATGTTCCAGTCCAGTCGAGTCACGTTCAGGCCCCCGTTCAGTCCGGTCACGCTCAGGTCCAGTCGAGTCTAGCCCATGTTCCAGTCCAGTCGAGTCACGTCCCAGTCCAGTCCAGTCACGCTCAGTCCTTGTCCCAGTCAGAGGGCACCGTCCGTCTGACGACTGTTAGTTCCACCCAATCAGGCCCGACGTCTCCTCCGTCGAGCTCGGCAGCTGTAAGCAGTCATGCCGGCTCCGGAGGGGACGCCATCCTAGTTCCTGTCGACCCGTTAGGGGTCGTTCCTGTCCTCGTCGGCTCCAGTACGGACGCCGTTTCAGTCCCTGCCGGCTCCTGTGAGGAGCCTGAGGGCAGCGCCACTGGCTTCTGTGGGGAGCCTGAGAGCAGCGCCGCCGGCTCTAATAAGGACGCCGTTCCTGTTCCAGTCCCTGTCGGCCATGTTGCGGCCGTTCCTGATCCTGTCGGCCATGTTGCGGCCGTTCCTGATCCTGTCGGCCATGTTGCGGCCGTTCCTGATCCTGTCGGCCATGTTGCGGCCGTTCCTGATCCTGTCGGCCATGTTGCGGCCGTTCCTGATCCTGTCGGCCATGTTGCGGCCGTTCCTGTTCCTGTCGGCCATGTTGCGGCCGTTCCTGTTCCTGTCGGCCATGTTGCGGCCGTTCCTGTTCCTGTCGGCCATCTGTTGGCGGCCGTTCCTGTTCCTGTCGGCCATGTTGCGGCCGTTCCTGTTCCTGTCGGCCATGTTGCGGCCGTTCCCGTTCCTGTCGGCCATGTTGCGGCCGTTCCCGATCCTGTCGGCCATGTTGCGGCCGTTCCCGTTCCTGTCGGCCATGTTGCGGCCGTTCCCGTTCCTGTCGGCCATGTTGCGGCCGTTCCCGTTCCTGTCGGCCATGTTGCGGCCGTTCCCGTTCCTGTCGGCCATGTTGCGGCCGTTCCCGTTCCTGTCGGCCATGTTGCGGCCGTTCCCGTTCCTGTCGGCCATGTTGCGGCCGTTCCCGTTCCTGTCGGCCATGTTGCGGCCGTTCCCGTTCCTGTCGGCCATGTTGCGGCCGTTCCCGTCCCTGTCGGCCATGTTGCGGCCGTTCCCGTCCCTGTCGGCCATGTTGCGGCCGTTCCCGTCCCTGTCGGCCAGGTTGCGGCCGTTCCCGTCCCTGTCGGCCATGTTGCGGCCGTTCCCGTCCCTGTCGGCCATGTTGCGGCCGTTCCCGTCCCTGTCGGCCATGTTGCGGCCGTTCCCGTCCCTGTCGGCCATGTTGCGGCCGTTCCCGTCCCTGTCGGCCATGTTGCGGCCGTTCCCGTCCCTGTCGGCCATGTTGCGGCCGTTCCCGTTCCTGTCGGCCATGTTGCGGCCGTTCCCGCCCCTGTCGGCCGAGTTGAGGCCGTTCCCGCCCCTGTCGGCCGAGTTGAGGCCGTTCCCGCCCCTGTCGGCCGAGTTGAGGCCGTTCCCGCCCCTGTCGGCCGAGTTGAGGCCGTTCCCGCCCCTGTCGGCCGAGTTGAGGCCGTTCCCGCCCCTGTCGGCCGAGTTGAGGCCGTTCCCGCCCCTGTCGGCCGAGTTGAGGCCGTTCCCGCCCCTGTCGGCCGAGTTGAGGCCGTTCCCGCCCCTGTCGGCCGAGTTGAGGCCGTTCCCGCCCCTGTCGGCCGAGTAGAGGCCGTTCCCGTCCCTGTCGGCCGAGTAGAGGTCGTTCCAGTCCCTGTCACCCTCGGAGCCGCAGCGCCCGCCGGCCTCCAGGAGGAGGCGGCGCCCGTCGCAGTCCCGGCGGACCTCCAGGAGGGGGTCGCGCCCGTCGCAGCTCCCGCTGCACCTGCATCTGTACCTGGCGGCCCGGCGCCGACCGCACCTGCATCGGTTCCTGGCGGTCCGGCGCCGACCACGTCTCAACGTCTGTTCTCGCCTCGGCAGCTGGACTGGTGGCATCGCCCTCGGCGCTTCCTGCTGCTTGGATGGCGCTGCCTCCTGCGGCGCCGTCCGCCTCGACTCCTCAACCTCCTGGATCAGCGTCCGCCAGGAGGACATCGCCGTTCGGGGGGGTCCCCGTGGACGCTGGCCCAGCCCAAGGGCACTGGGTGTGCCCCTCTGCCCCAGCGGCGGCTGGGCAGGATCTCGCCGCGTCTCCACCCGCCTTAAGAGGGAGCGGCGAGACGTCGTTGTTGTTTTTCCTGTTCGTGGACTTCTGTCTTGTCGTGTAAACTCTTGTTTTGACCCTCCTCCGGTCCTCCCTCCACCCACCCTGCTCGTGTGCCTTGTGGGGTAGGGGTTCGGTCCCTCCTCCTGGGACCACCCTCCGCCCGCCCTGGTTTGGGGGGGGGGGCTTCCGTGGGCGCCGTGGAAGGCGCCATGGGGGGGGGGGGGGTACTGTCATGTTCACGCCATGTCCTGTTGTCACACTACTTCCTGTTTTATTTTGTTAACTTCCTGTTAACCCAGTCACTCTCCGTTTCCCAGTATCCACACCTGTTACCAATCAGTAATCAGCACCAGTATATAGCCCCACCGTTCACAGACTCATGTTGCCAGATTGTCGAGTTTCTTTAGTTCCACACTTCGTTCCACCGTGTCGTGTCTAGTTCCCTCGTGTTTGACCCTGATTACCTTGACCGTGTATCCTGCCTGATCCTTGTTTGTACCGTCGCCTGTGAAAAGAACCTAGACCGAACATCTAACCGTGAGTTTGTCTTATCCCTGCCTGTACCTTTGCCGAGCCTGCCCGTGTAACGAACCTCGCTTGTTTACTGGACTGGAAACTGCCTGCTCCCTTTGGTAATTCCCTGCCAAGCGTTGTGTATGACCTGGACCGTCTGACTCTGTTTTCTAAAATAAAACCTGTGTTAATCGTCACCTTGCCTCTGCGCTGTGCATGTGGGTCCGCCGCCTGCCCCAAGTCTGACACTTTCATGATCCATTATCACTGTTGTGTGAACAGCTCACATTTTCAATGAATGCCACCCTAAGGTCAAATATCCTCAACTTTTGGTGAGTAGTGTATGTGGACTAACCCTTACACTAGACATTTCCAGTCTGCTCCCACCTCACAGTATCAGAGATATGTCTCCTGCATCTATAGTAAAGTCTTAGTGTAGTGTATATCAAATACTGTAAAAGGAGATAATTAACATCTGTGTGAGATACTGAGGTGCAAGACATTCCTGCCTCAAAAATAAACGATAATAATAAACGATCAATGAACGATACCCAGCACATCTTTTCCACTGGATGTTTGCAGTTTTCTGTTACTTTTTCTGTTTTCTTTCATTTCGTTCATTTCACTCCAGATCACAGGGCCTGAAAAGATTGTTTTACCCATTTCAACCTGAGAGCATAGTCACATGTTTAGCTTCTTTTGCATTTTCTTCCTCAATCGGCAGCTTTCACTCTTCAGATATGTACAAAACAAATCTATGAAAGCATCACATACCAACAAAAAAGTTCTAGGACTGTCTTGGGGGAGGGCACAGGTGCCTGTTAGGTGGTTGTTTCCTTTTTGAAGGATTAGTAAAACAACCAATCATAGCTTTGACCTTTGACTCCTGGTATTTGGGTCTGTGTACATTCTAAAAGTTTGATTTCCCCATCAGAGTAAAAGCTAGATTTTCCTCAAAACGAGAAAATGGGAAAATGTGACTAGTTTTGAAAACACAGTTTTCAGCTCTCTATTCGTTTTTAACACAGTGATTAAATTCCATTTTCGCTCATATCAAGAGACAGGAGAAAACATATTTGTTTTGTATTTAATCTTCTGGACAACTTAACCAGAAAACGGCTTGATTTCAGTCAATATCGTCTGGAAAGGAAAATATAAATCCATTACTTAATTTGCGCTTGAGCACCAGTTTCCTGTTGTCGTTGTACTATGTTTCAAAATAAAGGCATAGATTTGATAATGTCAGTTCCACACTGTTTGCTAGGGCAGACAGACAAACAGACAGACAGACAATAGTCTGTCTAAACACTCAACTAAAAAGTTGAGAAAACTTAAAAAGTTGACTTCTTGTCAGAGTTGAATGTTGAACTTACTTTTTTTAATCACAGATAAGCATTGGCTCACGCTGCCACAGCTGCCAAACTACCTTCTGAAGGTTTATCAGTTACTGGCAGTATTTGGTTTAATTTGACTTTACTAATGTAGCTAATGAAATATATATTTATATATATTCGGCCATATTCACTTGGATGTAGTGTTTGTTAGTCTGCCCGCTTCAGGAAAATTAAAATAAGAGCATTTGAATCTTCTAATCAAGCTTAGATGAACATAACAATAGAGAGCCTCTTTTCAGACAGAACGACCAACCCACAGCACTAGTTAGTGCTGGTTTCACACCACCCCCTTCTCCCCAAAGCACCAGAGTCCTGCAGTGCTGTTACCTGATGTAATGTAACCAGATACATTTGTGAACTACTTAAAAAGAAGATTCTCCATAGCCTATATATACATCTGGGCCACACTTCTTTTGACCCCTGTGGTCTGACCCAGTGACAGCCTAAGTTTCAACCTGTTCACCCACCTGGACATCTGTGTCTTCCATCTTAATGGAATGGATACCATGGACATGTATAGTGTGTAGAACCATGTTTATATACATGGTCTGCCAGTTTTAGAACTTGTTGTTTGTTTGGGTTGGCTCTCATGGCAAAGTAGTCAGGACCACAGCTTCCAATAACTCCAGTAACTTCGTATTACACGTTAGACGCCAGATGTGTGGCCTAAGAAAGTGAGGCTCTTATTTTAAAACACAGTTTTACAAACACAACAGGAAACCGGTGCTCAAGCGCAAATAAAGTAATATTTTATACAGTATATATTATATAATATATATACCACCCTATTCTCACCCTCTGCGGGTGGTCTCATCCACTTTCCAAGCTCGGGTCCTCTACCAGAGGCCAGGGAGCTTGAGGGTTCTGCTTCTTCTCCTAGGACTGCACTTTTCTGGACTGAGATGTCGGATGTTTTTCCAGGGATCTGTTGTAGCAACTCCTCCAGTTTGGGGGTCGCTGCCCCGAATGCTCTGATCACTACAGGCACCACTGTGGCCTTCACCTTCTTCACCTTGGGAGGTGTTTCCCACTTTGACCTTTGGGGTTTCCAGTCCATACTTCGCACAGATGTTCCTGTATACTATGCCAGCCAATTGGTTATAGCGTTCCATGTATGCTTTCCCTGCCAGCATCTTACACCCTGCAGTTATGTGCTGGACCGTCTCAGGGGCCTCTTTGCACAGTCTACACCTTGGGTCTTGTCTGGTGTGGTAGATCTGGGCCTCTATGGCTCTGGTGCTCAGGGCCTGCTCCTGTGCAGCCAGGATGAGTGCCTCTGTGCTGTCCTTCAGCCCAGCCCTTTCAAGCCATTGGTAGGATTTGTTGAGATCAGCCACTTCAGTTATTTTCCGGTGGTACATCCCGTGTAAGGGCTCGTCTTCCCATGATGGTCCCTCTTCCAGCATCTCATCCTCTGTTCCCCACAGCCTGAAACATTCACTCAGCACGTCATCTGTCAGAGCCTTATCCTTGATGTACTTATGGATCTTGGATGTTTCATCCTGGATAGTGGCTCTCACGCTCACTAGTCCTCGGCCTCCTTCCTTGCGGCTAGCGTACAGTCTCAGGGTGCTGGATTTGGGGTCGAACCCTCCATGCATGGTGAAGAGCTTTCATGTCTTAACATCTGTGGTCTGTATCTCTTCCTTTGGCCACCCTATTGCCTCCTGCAGCGTATCTGATCACTGGCAGGGCGTAGCTGTTTATTGCCATTGTTTCTTGCCATTGAGCTGGCTTCTAAGGACTTGCCTTATTCGTTGGAGTTATTTGGCTGTTGCCGCATTCCTTGTTGCCAGTTCAAGGTTGCCGTTCGACATTTCTCGAGTCCGAATGACATCCCAATGTCCGAGCTGTAGATCCTGGTGGTGTGGATCAGTGAGTTGATGTCTCGCTCATTCTTGGCATACAGCTTGATGTCATCCATGTAGATGAGGTGACTTATGGTGGCCCCGTTCCGGAGTCGGTATACATAGCCAGTCTTGTTTATTATTTGGCTGAGGGGGTTCAGACCTATGCAGAACAGCAGTGGGAACAGTGCATCTCCTTGGTATATGCCACATTTGATGGATACTTGGGCAAGTGGCTTTCCATTGGCTTCAAGGGTGGTTCTCCACAACCTCATCGAGTTTGCAATGAATGCCCCTAGAGTTCTCTTGATGTTGTACAGCTCCAAGCATTCAGTGATCCATGTGTGTGGCATAGAGTCATAGGTTTTCTTGTAGTCGATCCAGGCTGTGCACAGGTTGGTGTGTCGCACTCTGCAGTCTTGGGCGACTGTTCTGTCAACCAGGAGTTGGTGTTTGGCTCCTCTGATATCCTTACCAATGCCCTTCTGTGCTTCGCTCATGTATTGACCCATGTGCCCACTCATCTTAGCTGCGATGATGCCTGACATGAGCTTCCATGTTGTGGAGAGGCAGGTTATTGGCCGGTAGTTGGGTGGGACTGCACCCTTTGAGGGATCCTTCATTATCAGGATCGTTCGCCCTTCGGTTAGCCATTCAGGGTGAGTCCCATCCCTTAGCAGCTGGTTCATTTGTGCTGCCAGGCGCGCATGGATTGCAGTGAGCTTCTTTAGACAGTAGGCATGGATCATGTCAGGGCCTGGTGCTGTCCAGTTTTTCGTACTTGAGACTCTTTGTTGGATGTCTGCCACTGTGATAGTCACTGGGTTCTGTTTAGGGAGGTTGCTGTGGTTCTCCCTCAGATCCACCAGCCACTGTGCATCACTGTTGTGTGACGCCTCCCTTTCCCATATATCCCTCCAGTACTGTTTAGTTTCCAGCCTTGGTGGGTCTGCTCTGCTGTTATTACCCTGCCATTAAGAGTACACATTCGCAGGTTGTGTTGCGAACAGCCGGTTTATTCGTCTGGCTTTGTTGTCTCTGGTGTATCTCTTTAGGCGGCTGGCCAAGGCTTGTAGCCTTTGCTTGGCAGTTTCGAGTGCTTCAGGTATGGTCATCTGGCTGTACCTCTTAGGCATTGGTCTTTTCATTGCACCTCTCTGGGCCTCTTTCATTTGGCTCACTTCCCTCCGAGCTGCCTTGATTTTTGCCTCCAACCTTCGTTTGGATGGTGGGCATTGTTTCTCATGGCTCCCATGGTTGCTCTTATAGCCAAGCACCTGTAGCATCACTGATGCTGAAGCGTATATTGCTCTCAGGGCTGCATTCACATCTTTCATGAGGCTTTCTGATGGTACTTCACTTAGCCGTTGTAGTCAATCTCACTATGCTCCTATCTTTCAGGTCAGTCGCTGCCTCGCTCAGCGACCTGTGCTCATTGGGGCGTCGTACCCAATTTCCGGTTGGGGAGATGGTGAAACCTCCCCTCTGACCTGGTGTCCTGGCTCCCCCTTGCCATAGCATTTGTGTTGTACCTCGTCAATCTCAAGCTGTGATAGCAGTTGCAGTTTGTGGATGTTGGAACACTGAGCTACTAGTTGCTTTGCCGTCAGCCTTAAATGTGGGTTTCGAACCGGGGACCACCAGTATACAAGTCCTGCGACACTGACTGAAATCAAGCAGTTTTCTGGTTGTCCAGAAGCCGCCGTACACACACAGCGGCAGCTATTTGCCCTCACTATACAGATAACACAGCAGATAGATTTCTACATGTATTCTGGTCATGTTCACCTGTGAAGCAATTTTGGCAAAGACTATGCGAACACCTGTCAACCTGGTTAAGATGTTCAATCCCAGCAGCCCCTGTACTTTGTCTTCTAGAAGATCAGTGGGCTTGACCTAGAGACAAACTCATCACACACACTTCTTTCTGCCCTCTGTGTCGCAAAGAAAATCATCCTCATGAACTAGAAAACTATAAGAAATTAAGCATTATTCAGTACTTGAACAGCAGGGTACTGTAGAGGAGAATTCAGCCGATAGTCGAACCTCGGATAAAGGAAAAACAATGTGGTTTTCGACCTGGTCGTGGAATTCTGAACCAGCTCTATACCCTCAACAGGGTGCCCGAGGGTTTGTGGGAGTTTGCCCAACTAGTCCATTTTTATTGCTTGAATGAAACACGAGATCAAATGATTTGTGATGTGTGATGGGTTTTGTACTCAGATGACTTGGATCTGATTTGACCAAGCATTTGTTTGTCTCATGTTTGCTCACAGTCGCAAAGGCAAACTTCACATCCCTTCACCTACTTCGTAGAGGCACATAGACATGCTAATGTGTTGCTACCACTCGATCAGCAGGTGAGAAATACCTCAACTCCGGGACAAAGCTCTGTGGAAGATTGGGCAGCATCGGGCGGCGTGATCAGCTGCAGGTCTAAGACTCATTAATGCAGCAAGTAGTTTGTTCTATATGTTTACTCTGCAAGAGTAAACTTATGTATTTATTGAAGCTTTCTGGTCTAATTTATTTGTAGCACTTTGACATTCGTTTAAAATATGCAGTGCATTTTAAATTGAAAATACTATTATTATTATTTATTACCTTTATTGTAAACACAGTATTAATTGCACAATTTGGACTGGCAATGATTTGTGCTTCTTCCATAATAATCATGGATAATCAAGGAAGAAACTGCAGTTCATAGATGTTATTCAGGGACGGTTTGTAAAGATTCAGTGTTTTTTTTAACTGAACGGTCAGCCGAGGTAAGTGCATTATCAAATGAATGCGCCTGTCAGCGGGGAAGACATCAACTCTATTTAGTCGCTCTTCAGTCGCTGCTGCCGTCTCCTCCCTAGTTCACACATCTTAAAGCGTCCGAACCAATGAATGCGTTTCCAGATTGACCGGTGATGTCGCACTATGGGGTGCCATATGTAAAAGGAGCACCTATAACTCATTTTCTCACATTTAACTAAATGACACAACATGTTTTCTCACATTTAGTTAAATGTGCAAAAGTCTAAATGTAAATGTTAAATATAAATGTAAATGTTAAATATAAATGTAAATATAAATGTAAATGTTAAATGTAAATGTTAAATGTAAATGTTAAATCTAAATGTAAATGTTAAATGTTAAATGTTAAATGTTAAATTTTAAATGTAAATGTTAAGTGTTAAATGTAAATGTTAAATGATCAAACTGAATATTTAAGTAGACTCCACCCCCTATTAAGTAAACTCCACCCCACTCCGTGACAACTCAGAGTGGAGCCCAGGACGCAGAGTCGCAGTCTTACACGCCTCTCTGCACGTTCTCTACAGCCGCGACCCACTCTTAGTCTTAGTTATCGCATAGAGACTGTGTCTGCTTCTCGACCACCTAAACTATACAAGTCACAAACAAATCAAAGAGGAGTGACTTACCAGAATTTAATAAACATCAAAACAGTTCCTCTTACAGAACAAAGCAACAGTAAGTTAATAAAGTGTGGTTTATTAAATATCAGATATCTCTCATCTAAATCCTTGTTAATAAATAACTTGATAAGTGACCATCACATAGATCTGTTCTGTCTCACTGAAACCTGGCTGCAACAGGATGAATATGTTACTTTAAATGAGTCGACTCTAATGAGTCACATCAACTATCATGTTCCAAGAAGTACAGGTAGAGGTGGAGGAGTAGCAGCAATTTATAAATCAGATTTATTAATTACTCCTAAACCTAAACATAGTTATAACTCATTTGAGAGCCTCACTCTGAGCCTTTCTCACCCAGACTCTAAAACTCAGAAGCCAGTTGTGTTTTGTATTGTTTACCGTCCTCCTGCTCCATATTCGGAGTTCTTAACTGAATTCTCTGAATTCTTATCTGACTTAGTTCTTAGCACAGATAAAGTCATTGTAGTGGGAGACTTTAACATTCATGTAGATGTTGACAGCAACTGTCTCAGCACTGCTTTTAACTCCTTAATTGACACTATTGGTTTTACACAGCAGGTAAATGAACCCACTCATCGTTTTAACCACACCCTCGATCTTGTCCTGACATATGGGGTTGAAATTGATAATTTAATAGTTCTTCCCCAAAACCCTCTGTTATCTGACCATTTCTTATTAACTTTTGAATTTAGCACAACTGACCCTATAACAGCTGGAAAGAAATGTTACTATAGCAACAACGCTGTTGCCAGATTCAAGCAGATGATTCCATCATCTTTTGCCTCAATGTCTTGTAGATACACAGAGAACAGTCACCTTAATCCTTATGAACAGGTTGACTGTCTTGTGGATGATGCTGCAGCTTCTCTACGTACAATGTTAGACACAGTGGCAGTGAAGAAGAACACAGTGAATCAGAGGAGGTTAGCTCCGTGGTATAACTAAGAGATCCGCAGCTTAAAGCAAAGGACTAGACAACTAGAAAGACAGTGGCGTTCCAACAAAATAAATGGAAACTGCGTTGCATGGAAGGACAGTCTAATGAAATATAAAAAAGCACTTTGTGCTGCTAGAAAAACATATTATTCCTCCCTAATAGAGGAAAACAAAAACAACCCCAGGTTTCTTTTCAGCACTGTAGCCAGGCTGACAAAGAGTCAAAGCTGTATTTAGTCTACTATCCCCTTAAATCTCAGCAGCAATGACTTTATGAACTACTTTACTAATAAAATTATCACCATTAGAAAAAAGATTCAGCAGCGACTTCTTCCAAATGACAGAAAGCACTGTCTAGATCCATCAACTTTAAATTAATTAAATCCTCTGTCTTACCTAGACAGCTTCTTCCCCATAACTCATATGGAGTTAACCTCAATAATTAACTCTTCCAAGTCGTCCACTTGTCTTTTAGATCCAATCCCAACCAGATTACTCAAAGAAGTTCTACCTTTAATCAGCTCGTCCATATTAAATCAAATCAACCAATCTTTACAACTAGGCTATGTACCACAGGCTTTTAAGGTGGCTGTGTTCAAACCTCTATTGAAAAAACCAACCCTTGACCCCGGACAACTAGCCAACTATAGGCCCATTTCAAATTTACCCTTTATTTCCAAGATTCTGGAAAAAATCGTGGCTAAACAATTATCTGACCACCTGAGTGGGAATAACCTGTAGATTTTCAGATTTCAGTCAGGATTTAGAAAACATCATAGCACAGAAACAGCTCTGGTTAGAGTCACTAATGATCTTCTATTAGCTTCGGACAATGGTCTAGTTTCTGTCCTTGTCCTGTTAGATCTTAGTGCTGCATTTGATACAATTGATCATAACATTCTATTACAGACACTAGAACATAGAATCGGGATTAAAGGAACAGCATTGGGATGGTTTAAATCCTATTTGTTGAACAGATTCCAGTTTGTTCATGTTAATGATGAATTCTCCACATGCACAAGGATTAGCTATGGAGTACCACAGGGTTCTGTGCTTGGTCCAATTCTGTTTAGCCTATACATGTCTCCTCTAGGTGAGATTATTAGAAAGCATTCTATTAATTTTCATTTTTGATGATACTCAGCTATATATGTCCTTGGAACCAAATGAAACAGAACAACTAGTCAAAATTCAGGGTTGTTTAAAAGACATCAAATCCTGGATGTCCCAAAACTTCCTTCAACTAAACTCAGATAAAACCGAGATTCTTATTGTTGGACCTAAAAATCTGAGAGAGACACTATTGAGTCAGATAGCCACCCTGGATGGCATAACATTAGCTTCAGATTCTACTGTGAGGAACCTTGGTGTCATCTTTAACCAGGATCTCTCTTTTACATGATACATTAAACTAATCTCCAGAACCGCCTACTTCCACCTTAGAAATATAGTTAAAATCAGAAGCATCCTCTTTCAGAGCGATGCAGAGAAACTAATCCATGCATTTGTTACCTCTAGGCTGGACTACTGTAACTCCTTACTCATAGGATGTCCTAACAGCTCCTTAAAAAGCCTACAGCTTATTCAAAATGCTACAGCCAGAGTTCTGACAGGACTTAGAAAGAGAGATCACATTTCTCCTACATTAGCTTCTCTGCACTGTCTGCCTGTAAAATGTAGGATAGAATTTAAAATTCTCCTATTCACCTACAAAGTACTCAATGATAAAGCTCCTTCTTATCTTAAAGACCTCCTTATGCTCCCAGCAGAACACTTCGTTCTCAGAGCGCTGGGCTACTTGTGGTTCCTAGAGTGTTTAAATGTAGAACAGGGGGCAGAGCTTTTAGCTACCAAGCTCCTCTCCTCTGGAACCAGCTCCCTCTTCAGGTTGGAGAAGCTGACACACTCTCCACCTTTAAGATTAGGCTTAAAACCTTCCTTTTTGATAAAGCTTATAGTTAGAGATGGTTCAGGTCACTGGCAATTATTGTTAGTCACAGGAACCATCTCTTAGTTAAGCTGCAATAGACATAGACTGCTGGGGTACTTAATTTATACAATGAGCTCCTCTGTTTCCTTCTACCTCCGCTGTCCAATAACCTCCCATCATTGTCCCATGTTTAACTAACCTTGTCTCTTTCTCTCCAGTAGTTGTGCTTCTCTCCTCTCTCTTTCTCTCCCCCTCCCCCCCACTCTCTCTCCCTCTCTGTCTTCACCTACAGGTATCATTTGACTCAAAGGTTGGTGTCTGTGATGGGCAGCTACGGATCCAACCATCCTGCCTGCATCCAGTCCCTGGTCCTACCATCCTGCCTGTGCTCTGTTGTTGCCTGTTGTTGCTTGTTGCTGTTGCTGTGCTTTTCTCTCTCTCTATCCTCTCACACCAACCGGTCGAGGCAGATGGCTGCCCACATCCAGTCTGGTTCTGCTGGAGGTTTCTTCCTCGTTAGAGAGGGAGTTTTTCCTCTCCACTGTTGCTGTCAAATTAAATGCTTGCTGTATGTGGGATTTGTTGGGTTTAGTTGTGTGAGGTTTTAAACCTTACTTTGTAAAGTGCCTTGAAATAACTTTGTTGTGATTTGGCGCTATATAAATAAAATTGAATTGAATTCAATTGAATTATTATCCTAGATCAGTGACGCGGACTCAAACACGTCAAACAGTACGCATAGCTCCGCCCACATCTGACTCTGGATCGGTGCACGAAAATACTGGAGAAGTCAAGCCATCATGGCCGCCAGCTCCGACTCCCTCCCGTTGGGGGAGATTGAACGGGCTGTAACGGCAGTTGTGCGGGCTGAGGCTCCGCTTCAAACTGCCGTTCTGTCGTAAACACCATTAATGGGGAGTTAAGTAGGTTTAAATAGAATATTTCTGTGGCGCCGGTGGAGAATTAGTTGGCTAACTATACTAGCTAGCCGAAGTTACATCCAGGCTAAAAACAAAAGTTTCCAGATCTGATGATGTTTGCGCGCACTGTTTGAGGTGATTGAGTTCGCGTCTCTGATCTGAGACCAGCGCTGTTTGAGGGTAGGGGTGGAGTCTACTTGCCCATTCATGAATATTCAGTTTACACTCGGCGAACATTTAACATTTACATTTAACATTTACATTTACATTTACATTTACATTTAACATTTACATTTAACATTTAACATTTAACATTTACATTTAGACTTTTGCACATTTAACTAAATGTGAGAAAACATGTTGTGTCATTTAGTTAAATGTGAGAAAACTATTTATAGGTGCTCCTTTTACATTTGGCCCCCCCAATAGCCGCACGGGTTGCTCTCAGTGTTTGTTTTTTTAATTGCTGCTGTTACCGGTGACCCGACCCCTGGTCTAGATTATCCTTATTCACTTTTTTAAACTGTAGTAGTGTAACCTTAGTTAGTATTCCTTTTTATTTTTTTATTTTATGTTTGGAAAACGTGCCATTTCAGCTACTGTGATTTTATTTGTAATTAACATTAGTTCCTACCTGCCCTTGTTGATGGGGGACAGGAAAAAGGTGACACGCGTTGGGTAAGAGCAGCGTAAAGAAAAAAGTGTACATGTGCCGTACTGTCTTGCCGTGTGGTGCTTTAAAGAAGAATACCACGTAGAGAAAATTGTAGCCCGTACCAACAGCAAGAAATCAGGGTTACAGCAGCTTGTCTGCCGCAAATCGAACGCTGCACCCGTGAGGGCGTGCCGTTCAGCTTCTTATTTTTGGTTTTAAACTGCCATAATTTGCCATAACTTGCTACGTTCATAACTATACTAAATACTATAACGCGACCAGCAGTTCATGGTCTTGGCGATCCATGCACCAAGTCATACAACGTTGTAATCTTGTGATCACATGATGATGATGATGAGATGCTGTTTTTCCAATAATTAAAATTAAAAGACTGCTTCCACTCAGACTCGAACCCCGGACAAAAAGTTTTGCAGCCATGCATCTTAACTACTAGGCCACCCAAGACCTGATGATTGGTTGTTCTACAAGAGGCTATATGACATAGTCAACTACGACGTTTTAGGACCAAAAGCTGGAGTCAATCGCCACCTACAGGCCAAAAGGACGTAACACACTGTAGCGGATTCAAATTATTAATAGTTTGATATTAATGCAGAAACATTAATATACCTCGAAGTTGGGGCACCAGGTTTGTTTTAAAGCTGAAACCACGCTTGTATCAATCTAGTCAACGCCAGATATCAATTCAATGAGTTACCACTCATGAACAACAATAACTACTTTCTTGTGATAAAACGAAATCAGTCTCTTATGCCTTGAATTCTTGTCGCGGTTTAGTGACCTCTTCTTAAATCTGAAGAGCAATGCACACAAAAACAGATTCCTTTTAACGTTTTATTAATCTAACACTACTGGATATATGAATAACATAATATGGAAATACTCAAATAAACAGAACAGAAAATGAGAGAACAATCAGAATGAGATGATGAACAGTGAATGAATCAATGAGTGAAAACACAAAGAATGGTCAAGACCTGAGTGTGTGATGGCTTTGATCAAGCAAAAAGAGTATTTGTCTCTAACTAGTTCGAATCTAAGGTTAACTAATGAATTTGGAATGTTTCAATTTTAGCACTTTGAGAAACACCAGAATTCTCAGAGGATTAGAGATGTTCGTCTTGCCTTAGTTTGGAGCTGTAGGCCGCTGTGCAGCGTCTCCCGTTACCTGTTCGGTTGAGCAGGCGTGCCCTCTCTGGTCCAGGTGCCACAGCCTCTGGGCCAGGAATCGTCACCCGCGATTGATGACGGCTCGGGGTCAGCGAAGTAACAGTCAGCCAGGCTGGACTTCCAAGGTGTTTCAAAGCGTCAGCGCTACTTAAACCAGCCCAAAAAAAAGGAAACGGGCTGGAATCTAATTTAATTGGTTCGATCAAAAATAGCGAGTCAATTAAGGACTGGTTGTGATAGTTTCAGTTTCGCAGAGTTTCTTGATGACTTTCTAACGTTACAAAAATCGTTGTTCGTTCGTGTTTTTAAGTTTAACTTAGGTTTAAAAAATTTAAGAGCAAAGGAAAATTAAAGAAAACTAATGCGATGCAAAGAGAAAAAGTGAAAGAAGTTTGAAGATAGAGGGAAGTCCATTTCCACTAGGGTGTCCCTGGTTTAAATACCCCTGGGGCAGTGGTCACTGCAGGGCGGAGAATTTAGTTCAACCAGTGGTGAAGAGTTCCACCTCTTCAGATCAGGAATCAAACTATTTGATTTGGATCGCTCCTTAATCTGGGATAACTAAGCTTTCCTCTTTTCATCAAGCTCAAAGTTTCATCACACCATAACACAATAAACATGTAATGATCACTTTGACACTCAAATGAGCAGAGAAGTCAGAATGGTTAACCAGCAACATTAAATGCATAGAATCTTAAGGTCTTATATGTGGTCCCTTACAATGCTGTAACAAATTAAATGTTATTCATGATGCCTGGTCTTGTCTTATGCAACACCCAGTAAACACTAAAACATACACAAATAATAAATGCAAGCAAAATCAAATTATAAATGACCTAATCTGGACATTACTAATTAAACAATTGTAACACTTAAAATGTGATACAATAATGAGGATACCGAATTGTAGCCGGTGGAAATAGTCCATGTGTATGTTGCACAGATTAAAAGAAGTAAAGAAGGTGAGTCTCTCTATTTCAACTTTGTGCCTACACACAAAGGAAAGCATGGTGATGAGTTGAAGTCCCTTTGTAACTTTAGGAATTTCCTGGCAAATCTGTAGATCAGGCATTGAACATCACACAGAAACCAATCTAATATCAAATGAAAACATTTTGTCCACAGAATACAATGACATCTGTTTCATGGAGGTTGAAAGCTCTGGTGCGTCTGAACCAGAACTTGTGTCCAAATGAAGTCTCTCGTTCTCTTTGATGAGCACGTTCCACGTTTTATGGCTGGTGGTCCCAGTTCTGGGAGAGACAGCTTCTTGGTGATAAATGTGACAGCCTCTCCTCTTGGCATGATAAGCAGAGGTAGAATCCTGAGGGATTTACAGGTAGATCAACAAAGTGGACTCATGGTTCTTTGATATGGACATTTGAGATGTTGGCGTCAATTGGTGCCTGTGGTGATAGAAGCCAGTCTCCTGTGGTGGAGAAAGATTCAGGGTCCCTTATCTCTGGGGACTGAAAGGGACGTAGGGGCTCTTCAAAGGAGGGAGTTAAGTTCACATGTAGGTCAGGTTACCTCAGTCCAGACGTGGATTGCTACACCCTCGATCTTGTCCTGACATATGGGGTTGAAATTGATAATTTTTTGGTTTTGGTTTTGTGGCATCGTCACCAAAAAGTTTTCAAGCTGGTAATACCTTTTGTTGATCTTCAATTTGAGCTTTTAGAAAGCAGAGATAAGATATTCAGAATTTCAGCATGTAACCTAGACTTTTAAAGTTACTACAGTGGCGCCTGCATTAAATCACGCCTACGAAATAAACCGAATTGGGGCCTGGGCTTGTCAAACGACTCCTTAATATTCTCACTTATCTTTACACTAATAGTTTGAACAATCTTCATGCTAAATTCAGATAAGGTTACTTTTATCACTGTACCACGTGTTTACTGAGGAAGTCAGAAATTTCAACATTGCTCATATTGTTCAGATCAGAGATGGTGGCATGTTGTATCATTATCATTATCATTCTTTAATCAGTCTTTGATGGATTGTCTGCGTGTCCCCCACTTAGTGAATAGTTCACAAAATCAAACAACAAAACAACACAATGACCACTAATGAAATATTTTGTGTTCTTTAGTAGGCTCGTCCCCCACTCGGGAACTTTTGGTGGGAAGCTTTCTGGTTATAATCTGTTAGATCGTTCTTCCTATGTGGCCTGTATGCCACTTGTTGCAAAGTGTTGCATGTAGTTTTGATTCATCTGTGTTTTGCGCGTGGAGGGTCATGGGCCTACGTCATCACGTGACGCCTCCCCCCTGTGGCTATGAGGCACCACAAGCAAAGGCGGAGTGAGGGCCTTGGAGACATACATGAGCAGGCCCTTGATAACCAGCAAGCGTTCGCGTACCCGGTAAAGAGGTTTCAGTTCAGGGATAGAATCAAGGTCACCATCCGAGATTGGGTGAGCCAAAGGATCGGTCAGGAAGAGGATCACAGCCTGGATAGCTGGATGTAAAGATTGGAGAGACAGTAGATCATTGTCAGGTAAATTCCGGCATGAAGGCAGCAGAGGCCGGAATCACCGGTTTAGATAAAGCGGATCGTGCCCGGGTGATGGCGCAGAGGCTATGGGCAATAAGATGGGAGGTGCCTTGTGGCTCGAACGTCCAAGGGGTGCCCGAGAGGGCCCCACGTTTGGCTAAAGCATCAGCCTGGTCATTGAACTTGTCGAGTCCTGGGACGCGGGGGTGGCCTTTAACTTTCTTCCAGTACACCTGTATGTCTTGGGTGTCCATCAAATGGTCACAAGCGATGAAGAGCTCTTTATGTTTGACTGGTTTCCTGCTCAAGGTTGTGAAGTCCCTGCGCTTCCACGATGCTAGGTGGCATACGAAGCTGAGACGCGCGTAGTTGGAGTCAGTGCATATGACCAGCTGGTGGATCTGATGTTCAGCAGCTAGTTGTAGCATGATTAGAATACCTGCAATTTCTGCATATTGAGATGACTGAGCACCTAAGAGGAAGGTCTTAGGTTCACTGGGCTCATCATTGGTCCACCCCAGCACGGACTTGGGTTTGGTGATGGAATGAGCAACCATCCACATAAGCAGTGATCATATTTAGACACGTATTTTGATCAAAGTAGTGGTGGCGCGTAGGTTCAGGAACCCATTGGTTGATGATTGGAGGCACATCAGTTAAGGGTTCAGAGGTGCAACGTTGACATGCGGCAAAATCCATACCCAGAGGGGACGGACGGTTTTGAGCATAACGCACCTCCACATTAAAACTCTGCAACAACATTAACCAAGCGGCCACACATGCGTTGGTCACAACGCCTTCTCTAATCCGCTGGCTGTTCAGAAAAGAGACAGGTTGGTGGTTTGTTTCAATGATTATCTTCTGTCCACCCAAATAGTTAGAGAAGTGTTTTACAGCCCACACTGTAGCTAAAAGGGCTTTTCCACAGTCTGAATACTTAGGTTCTGGAGGTGCCAGTGTTTTGCTAGCGTAGGCTACCACATGTTTGTCTTGTTCATGAGCTTGGTAGAGACCAGCACTCAGGCAATGTGTTGAGAACCCCACCTGCAGGTGGAATTCTTTAGTGCTGTCAGGATAGGCTAGGCACGGGGCTGCACAGAGGCGGTCCTTCAGGGCTTGCATCGCTCTTTCCTGTTTTACACCCCAGACAAAAGGGTTGTCCTTCTTAAGGAGCTCTGTTAGAGGTTTAGCTAGGTCTGCATAGTCCTCTATGAACTGACGGGAGTAATTGCACATGCCTAGGAAGCTGCGAAGTTGCGAAACGTCTTCCGGTGCTTTGATGTGAGAGACTCCCTGTACGCGACTAACTTGGGGTTCCACTCCGGTGGGGCCTACAAGGAGGCCTACATAGTTTACTTTGGTCCTGCACCATTGACATTTGGACAGAGAGACCTTTGCACCTGCAGTCGTCAACTGACTGAGCACATGGTCAAGTTCTTCCAGGTGAGAGTCAAGGGTGGGGCTTCGCATGAGGACATCATCAACATAAATGAGAGTGCCCCTTCATGTGCATCAGGGCACGCCTTGTTTAGGAAAATGTTTAACTCCGCTGGTGAGTTAGCATAGCCGAACGGGCACTTAGTGAAAGTGTACTGCCTGTTCGCAAAGGTGAACGCCAGTTTGTGTTGGTCTTCAGGTGTTACTGGTATGGTCCAGAACCCTGAGGCAACGTCAAAGGTGGAAAAGTATTTAGCATTTTTCACTCTGGGGAGCTCTTGCTCCAGCTGAGTCATAGGCCATCTGGAGAGAGGGACCTGTTTTTTCAGCTGGCGGTAGTCAATGGTTAACTGCCTTTTTCCCATTTGGTTTCATCACTGGCCATAGTGGTGTCGAATAAGAGCTGTTGCATGGGCGAATGATCCCTTTGTCAAGGAGGTTATCAATGATTTCCTGGACGGGCTCATAGGAGACGATGGGAATCTTGTATTGACGCACGAACGTGGGTGGGGAGTTGGGAGAGGTGGGAATGTGCACTGTGTGAATGTTAGTCAGACCACAGTCTAGTGAGTCTTTCGCAAACGAGGCCCTATATTTGAAGAGGAGAGCACGCAGTCTTTCTCGTTCCTCGTCGGTATGTAGGGCATCTGCCTCTGCCAGTACTTTGTCAACCTGGGCTGTAAAGTCATCATTCGGTGCTTGTGTTACGCTCCCAGGTGTGTCAGGCAGGTTATTTTCTATATTTGGGTCAGACTGAGCCAAGTGTGGCTCCTGTGACAACTCCACTGAGAGAACCTCGATTGTCTGGAAAATCAAGTGCTGGTGATCAGTGAGGTCAATTCTGCAGACAGGTTCATTGTCGGTTGCCAGGGCAGAATAGATGGCAATGACCTGATTGGGCTTTGTATACATGACTGGCTGCTGTGGATCTGGAAGCAGATAAGCAGGCATGGGTCCAATTATGGGGACTTTCAGTTCAAAATCGTGAAAGCTGGTGCTGATGAGCCAACCCAAAGGGGTGGATTTGGGGATCAGGACATCTTCTGCCCCATCGTTTTGCACCAACAGAGTCATAGCTCTGTTTTGTACTTCCAGCAAATGAGTGGCATCTAGGCTGAGCCCTAGGGTAAAGAACAAGTTAGAAGGTTGGAAGAATGCTTGGGAATGATTTAAGTGTTGTCCAGGTTGCATGGTAATGCGTATGGACTTGTATTTAGTATGAGCTGGTATCACTACTGGTTGTGCTGTAGCTACTTGACATGCTTCTGGAATTGTTTGTTCTGATTTCAGACCATCTGGGTCATCAATGGTTGCAGAGGTGTTCACACCGGTAAGCGACCAAAGGATGTCATTGACGGTATCTACCTGGACGTCCATGCGGACAAGCAGATCGCTACCAACATAGATGGAGTGTGGATGATTAGGTATGACCAGAAAGGAGTGTATCAGGTCACGCCTGTTCAATTGTATTTTGAGTGCACAGACTCCAGCTGATTTCACAACCTTTGGAGTAGGATCGATGGGGAAACGACTGGCTTTGGTTACAAACAGGATGTTTTGATTGGTGTGCGAGAGAGAGTCATATAGATCTGCGCTGATGGCAGACTTGTCTGCCCACAAAGCAAGAGCTACATCATCGACCTGATGACTTTCAAGCTTCACGCCTTTGAGGACTCTTGGGCAGAAATCCTTTGGAAGAGTGGGGTTTGCCAGAGTGCATAAGAAGGTGTCTCGCTGGGTCAGAAGCTCAGTGAGTGGCTATGCCGCTTGGGTTGGGGTCAGGGAGTCCGTTTCAGGATCTGTGTTTGTGTTCCCCACAACCCGGTTGACTAGGTGGATCGCAGGGCACTGTAAGGTTTAGGGCACAGCACCGGGTCTCTGCATGCTGGTGATGGGAAAGGGGCAAAGGCTCACGGACCTGAGCGTAGATCCGGGAGCCCTTGAAGTCAATTATGGGTTCCAAGCGGTTCAGCAGGTCTTTGCCTATCAACAGAGGGATTTTGTCAATAGGGGAAACGTACACAGGGTGTACCAGTTTCATGGGTCCTACAGTCACATGGATCAGAGCCACTGCTGTAAGTGTAGTTCCTTTTGGGGTGTAGGGTTGGATGTTCAGGGAGCAAGGGTGCAGTTGTAGGTTCTTGCCTGTCTGCTGCACCGTTGTTTTCAATTTCATAAACAGGGTAGCGGACATCAAAGTGATATCTGCAGCTGTGTCAAGAAGAGCTTCATGGTTCAATGTGTTTTCTAGTGTCACAGCTAAATAAAATTTTCGTGCAACCCCCTTTTCAGTGAGATTACCAAGGAAATGGCGGAAAGGTGGTTCATCTTTGATAAGTGACTCATCCTCACTGGGGGACTCGTTGGAGTCCAATTGAACCACTAGGACGGCGCTGGGAGGCTCTAGTTCACACTCTTGAGCGGGGCTTGCCTCGGTCCGTGTGTTTTGGATCGGCGGGGGGCCAAGTTCTGATGGGCCTAGGTACGGTGCTTCTTCCCTAATCAAATCAGGTGGAGAGCTTGGTTTTACAGCCTTCACCACAACAACATCGGCTGTTGTATATTTTTTCTTTCTGAGGCCTTGGGCCATTTGTTCAAGTGTCTCCAGGTCCTGGTCATCAAGGCCTGAGGTGTTAATGGTGGGCTGACGTGGGTTATTGTTATCAGAGCGATGGCGTTTGCTATTCTGGTTAAAAGGTTTTCGTTGGAAGTAACCCGGAACACTCTGATCACGAGGGCGGTGGTTGCGTGAGTGTGGTCTTGCCCTCATGTCCCAACTATTCCCCCTGAAGTCAGTGCGGTGTTGAGTTTGAAAAGAAGCGGAGGGAGGACATTTCCCTTCATGCCTTTCGTATTTGGGTCTTCTATCAGGCTCATAGGGTCCGGATAAATCTTGCTGTAACTTTGTCTTAGGAAACCTCGATGGCTTCCGGCTGTCTTGGGTTCGAGGGGGCTTAGAGTTTTTCTCAGTGTTCTTCGATTCACCGTTATGTGCTCCTTCTAGTGTTAGAGGTAAATGCTTAGTGTCAATGGTAAACACAGCGTTAGGTTCAGGATTCTTTGGATGAATCTCCTTGTGTTTTGCGAACCCCAAAGATGCCACTTCACGTAGGTGTTGGCTCGTGGAGTTGCGCGGGTTGGCCAAAATGCCAAGATGACTGCTAGTAGCAGGATGGAGGTTTTTGATAAAAAGTGTTTTGAAGTTTAAATTTTCCTCCATTCCTGGTTCATTTCTAGAGCCGAAGTAGGCTCGAAGAAGGCGTTGGTAGTACGCCTGAGGATCTTCCTGTCGGGCTTGCTTGATAGCAATAGCTGCAATTAGTCCAGATTGGGAGACAGTATCACTGTATTCCCGCTCTAGAGCATCGCATAGCAGGTCATAATCATCACTGATTATGCTGGGTTGTCGTTCAATGAAATTGCTAACATCACGACTCGAGGTTAATTTGATAAGATATACCTTATCATGGGTTGTAGACTGTGGATACCTTTGCAGGTAAAAGCAGATGTCCTTTAAGTAGCCGGTGGTATCATGAGGACCACCAGGACTGGGATCAAAGCGTGTGATGTTGCGTGCTATCTTATCCAAATCTCTCATAGAAGGTCTTTGTGATGCGTTTTGACCTAGAGGGGAAGAAGGCATTGCGTTTGCAACCACTGGTGAGGAGCTTCTGTGCGAGTATTGTGCTCTCAGTGGTTCAGGTGGGAGGTAGGAATGGAGCACGGCAGGTGGCGGCTCCTCCTCCTTTGGAGGGATTGCTTCCCTTTTTGTTTGCTGGTAAAAGGCATCATGGGAAGTGTGTGTCTTCCCTATTTCAAAAGAATAATCAGGATCTCTTCTATCCTTAGCTAATTCTTTCTCATGTTTTTCTTGGGGGCGTTTCGTTTCGCATGTTTTGTTTTCAGCAACAACCAATTGATGGCGCAAGTGTTGGATTAGTTGTTCCTTCTCTAGTAGTAGGTGTGTTTGTTTTAACTGGATGGACATTATCGTGGCCATCCGTTCCAGCATTGTTATCTTATCCTTTTCGTTTAAGGACTGGGTTAGGGCGTCAGCAGTGAAGTCTGTTAACAGGTTGTCAAGTTCCTTCACCATAGATCCCTGGATTTCTGTCGTGTATCCAGGAACAAAAGCTTGGGTCAGCTAATTTAATGCTTCTTCCGTGGCGACCCGGATATCTATTCTAGGGTCTATTCTAGGGTGGACGCGCTTGTATTAGGGCTTTTCAACTCATTGGTTGGCTCCATCTTACCAGTGTTTGGTTACTGAGGTTGGTCAGCAGTTCCCTAGAATTTAGTGGTTCTTCAATTGTTCACAAAAAAATGTTTTGACTTCTTCCTGATTGTATTTTTAAACAGGTGAGGAGGCACCTAATCAGTTATTTAAATTCAAACGCTTCTTTAGCTAGAGTAGATCAAATAAATTAAATTCTTTATGGAAGTGTAGTATATTTATCATTTACATTTACTTTTAGTAGTAAAATTGATCATTGCTTATGAGAGAAATACATAGAGTAGATGGGTTCGTGTGTCCTCAGTAACTGGGGTTAGAGAGTTTGCTTAAACTGGGTTCACAGAGTCTGTGTTCGCAGAATCTGTTGTCTAACAATGGTTATCTGAGTTATTCAAAATGTCACGCCGACCTGGGAAAGGAACTGAGAGGTTGAAGCTGGGCCAGATGGATCTGGGAGCCGGACAGATAACACGGCCCAGCGCCAGGACTTTTCAAGTAGCCTTATTTGCACATGTAGAAAGACTTTAGGTGGTGGTTATAAGCAGGCCTTCACAGACTGGGGTTTTCAGAGCGCTTCGCAGAGGGTCCGCTGGTAGCACACAGCGGACCTTTTCCGACCTCTCGGTTCTCTCTGCAGAGGAACAAGCAGGTGAATTCGGTCTCTGCCTCTCTTGTTATTCATCTTTTGTAATCATTATCTGATTGATTTAAGTTGTCATGTATAATAAATTTGTATGCTATTGATTTAAGCTTCAAAGTTGAGTTCTTGTGAAATCTCTGTCGTGGTTGAAGAAAAGAGAAAATACACGACAGAAGTTTTTTTTTTTTCTAAAAGAAAAGTTCTATACCCAATATGGCAATCAAAGATAACAGGTAAAAATCAATCAAATAGAATGAGCAAAAAAAAAAAATTTGCAAAGGTGATTTAGCCCACTCAAAAAAAATTCAATAATAGTTTGCAATATCAAAGTATTTGCAGTCTTTATTCAAAGATCAGCAGTTACCTATGCATTAATTTTAACTTAAAAAAAAAAAAAACTCATTAAAGTCATACAATGTATGATTCAATCCAAAGTGAGTAAATAGGATTAATTGTGACTAGTCATAAGCAAAACAACGTTTGTTAACAATTAAGGCTATTTAAATCCAACTATGAGATGCACTGGGCCTACTCTGATGGAATGTCTGCTTTCTGACTCAGTTAACCAAATCGGCCACTGGGTGGAGGCAGAGAGTATCACTCGGATTTTGATTCCGTTTAAGGACGACAGGCGCTCTCGACTGGGAGGCGCTGTAAGACGGTGACGTCAGCACCGACAACTTTTGGGCACGCCCCTTGAAAGGCGCTCGCTGCAGGTAAAGTTTTAGGTCAGTTGCGCTCTGGCTGCAGGTCAGAGCCTTTAGTTCTTACACTTAAGTTTAGCACGGCGGCTACACGCTTTGGGCTCCAAGGCCTAGCGACAGTTCAACGTTTGAACTCAACAGTATCGAGTCGTAACAACTTCGGATCATTTATTTCCCACTTGGCATTGCACAGTGGGCAACTTCAACGTTTTCACTATTTAACCGGTTTTCTTCAATAACAATAAGGAGTCCGTATGACTCACCAAGATAATGTGCAATAAACATCACTCTTCCCCTGTCAAACGGTTTATTTGAACAATTTATAGGGAGCTGGGTAGCTAATCCAGCTGCTCTAAAGGCAAGGTCTGGATCAGAGGTGAATTAACTGGAACACGCAGAGAATCGACTTAATCCAGGGCGCAGCCCGTAGTTCTGGAACACGCAGCAACCAAGGAACTCGCCAACAAGGCCTTTAATTTACGGCGACGCTCAGTTATAACAATGTTTGCAAACACGCTTCAATCAAAACAATATTCTTCTTCTACGTATTTCTGACTTCGTCAGCAACGCTTAATTATCTGCGCGCCCCTCTCGGCTGGGGGACTTGCGCGGTGCGGACTTAAACAACAACACTCCACAGCGCACAGCCGTGTCAACTCGTTTTATTGTAAACCAACTAAGCTTCAGATCAAGCTTTTTCGAAAGTCAAACAAGAAATGCACCAACAACTGATTCTATTCAACCGAACTATGGTTCGCAATGTTCTCAGACAAGCAAAGGTATGAAATAGCGATACAACCAATAATATGTAGCGGATATATTAATGCAGAAACATTAATATACCTCGAAGTTGGGGTACCAGGTTTGTTTTAAAGTTGAAACCACGCTTGTATCAATCTAATCAACGCCAGATATCAAT
The DNA here is from genome assembly GCF_900634795.4 of Betta splendens. Classification (NCBI taxonomy): domain Eukaryota; kingdom Metazoa; phylum Chordata; class Actinopteri; order Anabantiformes; family Osphronemidae; genus Betta; species Betta splendens. Next base: position 14,982,047 of record NC_040900.2, on the reverse strand, counting down.
TCAATGAGTTACCAGTTCTAAACAACAATAACCACTTTCTGGTGATAAAACAAAATCAGTCTCTTATGCCGTGAATTCTTGTCGTGATTCAGTGACCTCTGCTTAAATCTGAAGAGCAATGCACACAAAACCAGATTCCTTTTAACGTTTTATTAATCTAACACTACTGGATGTATGAATAACATAATATGGAAATACTCAAATAAACAGAACAGAAAATGAGAGAACGATCAGAATGAGATGATGAACAGTGAATGAATCAATGAGTGAAACCCAAAGAATGGTCAAGACCTGAGTGTGTGATGGCTTTGATCAAGCGAAAAGAGTATTTGTCTCTAACTAGTTTGAATCTAAGGATAACTAATCAATTTGGAATGTTTCAATTTTAGCGCTTTGAGAAACACCAGAATTCTCAGAGGATTAGAGATGTTCGTCTTGCCTTAGTTTGGAGCTGTAGCCGCTGTGCAGCGTCTCCCGTTACCGGCTTGGTTGAGCAGACGTGCCCTCTCTGGTCCAGGTGCCACGGCCTCTGAGCCAGGAATCGTCGCCCGCGATTGATGACGGCTCGGGTTCAGCGGAGTAACAGTCAGCCAGGCTGGACTTCCAAGGTGTTGCAAAGCGTCAGCGCTACTTAAACCAGCCCAAAATAAGAAAACGGGCTGGAATCTAATTTAATTAGTTCGATCAAAAATAGCGAGTCAATTAAGGACTGGTTGTGATAGTTTCAGTTTCGCTGAGTTTCTTGATGACTTTCTAACGTAACAAAAATCGTTGTTCGTTCGTGTTTCTAAGTTTAACTTAGGTTTACAAAATTTAAGAACAAAGAAAAATTAAAGAAAAGTAATGCGACACAAAAAGAAAAGATGAAAGAAGTTTGAAGATAGAGGGAAATCCGTTTCCACTAGGGTGTCCCTGGTTTAAATACCCCTGGGGCAGTGGTCCCTGCAGGGCGGAGAAATGACTTCAACCAGTGGTGAAGAGTTCTACCTTTTTAGATCAGGAATCAAACTGTTTGATTTGGATCGCTCCTTAATCTGGGATAACTAAGCTTTCCTCTTTTCATCAAGCTCAAAGTTTCATCACACCATAACACAATAAACATGTAATGATCACTTTGACACTCAAATGAGCAGAGAAGTCAGAATGGTTAACCAGCAACATTAAATGCATAGAATCTTAAGGTCTTATATGTGGTCCCTTACAACGCTGTAACAAATTAAATGTTATTCATGATGCCTGGTCTTGTCTTATGCAACACCCAGTAAACACTAAAACATACACGAATAATAAATGCAAGCAAAATCAAATTATAAATGACCTAATCTGGACATTACTAATTAAACAATTGTAACACTTAAAAATGTGATACAATAATGAGGATACCGAATTGTAGCTGGTGGAAATAGTCCATGTGTATGTTGCACAGATTAAAAGAAGTAAAGAAGGTGAGTCTCTCTATTTCAACTTTGTGCCTACACACAAAGGAAAGCATGGTGATGAGTTGAAGTCCCTTTGTAACTTTAGGAATTTCCTGGCAAATCTGTAGATCAGGCATTGAACATCACACAGAAACCAATCTAATATCAAATGAAAACATTTTGTCCACAGAATACAATGACATCTGTTTCATGGAGGTTGAAAGCTCTGGTGCGTCTGAACCAGAACTTGTGTCCAAATGAAGTCTCTGGTTCTCTTTGATGAGCACATTCCACATTTTATGGCTGGTGGTCCCAGTTCTGGGAGAGACAGCTTCTTGGTGATAAATGTGACAGCCTCTCCTCTTGGCATGATAAGCAGAGGTGGAATCCTGTGAGATTTACAGGTAGATCAACAAAGTGGACTCATGGTTCTTTGATATGGACATTTGAGATGTTGGCGTCAATTGGTGCCTGTGGTGATAGAAGCCAGTCTCCTGTTGTGGAGAAAGATTCAGGGTCCCTTATCTCTGGGGAATGAAAGGGACGTAGGGGCTCTTCAAAGTTCACATGTAGGTCAGGTTACCTCAGTCCAGACGTGGATTGCTACAACACTATTCACGCAGTGCAGACTGGGTGCTGACGCGGCAGATGCGAGTTCCAGACACGGTAGTGGTAGACACTTTTAACGGCTGCCTCTGTAATAAAAAAAAAAAAAAAAGAAAAAAGAAAAAAAACAAAGAACCAACCAAGAGGGCCTAATGCCACGTGAGCCAGAGTGCCCTCTGGCGGTCCGCTTCCGCCTTGAACGCTGACGTCTCGGGGGCTGTGCAACAGAAGCAGTGAAGTTCGTTGAGCAAGCCGAATCAGGGATGCCCATCTTCGCGCCAACCCACGAGCTGGAGATGAGCGACTGTCCATGGAAGTCTGAGGGCCCGGTACAAAAACAAACCTCCGAGTCTGGAAAAGGGGGGCGAAGTAGTGCGCGTTGTAGCATCACACCCACCTCAACCCACAGCTTTTCCACACCCGGGAACTCAAACAACCAGGGTTCCTCACACAAAATGTCATCCAGCAGCTCGACTGCTACTAACCTGGCCTCCAGCCTAGGAGCTTCAGTGGCTGCTTTCATTATGACCACGTAGCGCATCAAAAAGTGTGGGGACAGATCTGGTCTTGCTGGATCCATGGCACTGAACTTGAACTGATCACACACACACAGACAAACTAAACAAGTTGTACAAGCACGAAAACAAGACAAGCACCCAGTGAACACAAACAGACAGCCTCACAAACAAGACAAGCTATAGTGCTAACACAGACTACCCCTACAGTAGCGCTCCACTACACTAACCGGGGAAAAACAAAAAAAGGGTCAGCTGGCCTCGACCAAGACAACCAAGGCCAGAGACGTCGCTCGGTATGGCGCAGCTCGGCCCCACCCTGGAGCCAGGCCCGGCGTTGGGGCTTGTATACGAACGCCTGGTGGCCAGGCCTATTCCCACGGGGCCCGGCCGGGCACAGCCTGAAAAAGTGACGTGGGGCCGTCCTCAAGTGGACCCACCATCCGCAGGAGGAACCGTAGGGGGCCGTTTCAAAGTGGATTGGGCAGCAGTCAAAGGCGGGAGCCTAGGCGACCCAATCCCTGGATAACCAATCTGGCTATTGGGACATAGAATGTCACATCACTGGGGGAAAAGGAGCCTGAGCTTGTGCAGGAGGTCGAGCGGTACCGGCTAGAAATAGTCGGGCTCACCTCCACACACAGCTTGGCCTCTGGAAACCAACCCCTTGAGAGGGGCTGGACTTTCTTCCACACTCTACTCTTTTCTCAACTTGCCTGCGGTGAGAGGCGGCGGGCTGGTGTGGGCTTGCTCATAGCTCCCCAGCTTAGTCGCCATGTGTTGGAGTTTTCCCCGGTGGACGAGAGGGTCGCTTCCCTGCGCCTTCGGGTGGGGGATAGGTCACTCACCGTCATTTGTGCTTACGGGCCAAATGGTAGTGTGGAGTACCCGGCCTTCTTGGGGTCCCTGGAGGGAGTGTTGGAAAGCGCTCCAACTGGGGACCCCATCGTTCTTCTGGGAGATTTCAATGCCCACGTAGGTAACGACAGTGATACCTGGAGAGGCGTGATTGGGAGGAATGGCCTCCCTGATCTGAACCCGAATGGTGTTATGATATTGGACTTCTGTGCTAGGCACAGTTTGGCCATAACAAACACCATGTTCGAACATAAGGGTGTCCATCGGTGCACATGGCACCAGGACACCCTAGGCCGGAGGTCGATGATAGACTTTGTAGTCGTTTCACCTGACCTTCGGCCATATGTTTTAGACACTCGGGTGAAGAGAGGGGCTGAGCTGTCAACTGATCACCACCTGGTGGTGAGTAGGATCCGCTGGCAGAGAAGGAGGCTGGAACGACTTGGCAGGCCCAAACGTATTGTGAGGGTCTGTTGGGAACGCCTGGCTGAGCCCTCTGTCAGACGGACCTTTAACTCACACCTTCGGGAGAGCTTCGACCAGATTCCGAGGGAGGTTGGAGACATAGGGTCCGAGTTGACCATGTTCTCCATCTCCATCATCAACGCGGCCGTTCGTAGCTGTGGATGCAGGGTCTCCGGTGCCTGTCGTGGTGGTAATCCCCGAACCCGGTGGTGGACGCCGGAGGTAAGGGACACCATCAAGCTGGAGAAGGAATCCTACCAGGTATGGTTGACCTGTAGGACTCCTAAGGCAGCTGATGGGTACCAGCAGGCCAGGCGTGCTGCAGCCCATGCCGTTGCGGAGGCAAAAACTCGGGCCTGGGAGGAGTTCGGGGAGGCCATGGAGGAGGACTATCGCTCGGCCTTAAAGAGATTCTGGCAAACTGTTCGGCGCCTTAGGAGGGGGAAGCAGTTCTTTACCAACTCTGTTTTCAGTGGAGGTGTGGAGCTGTTGACCTCAACTGGGGATGTTATTGGACGGTGGAAGGAGTACTTTGAGGATCTCCTCAACCCCTTCGACATGCCTTCCGCTGAGGAAGCAGAGGCAGGGGACTCTGAGGCGGACTTGCCCATCACCCAGGCTGAGGTCACTGAGGTTGTTAGTAAGCTCCTCGGTGGCAGAGCAGCGGGGGTGGATGAGATCCGTCCTGAGTACCTCAAGTCTCTGGATGTTGTGGGGCTGTCTTGGGTGACACGCCTCTGCAACATCGCGTGGACGAGGGGGACAATTCCTCTGGACTGGACAACCGGGGTGGTTGGCCCTCTTCACAAACAGGGGGACAGGAGAGTGTGTTCCAACTATAGGGGGATCACACTTCTCAGCCTCCCTGGGAAAGTCTATGCCAGGGAACTGGAGAGGAGGATTCGGCCGATAGTCGAACCTCGGATACAGGAGGAACAATGTGATTTTCGTCCTGGTAGTGGAACGCTGGACAAGCTTTATACCCTCAGCAGGGTGCTTGAGGGTTTGTGGGAGTTTGCCCAACCAGTCTACATGTGCTTTGTGGATCTGGAGAAGGCATTCGACCGCGTCCCTCGTGACATCCTGTGGGGGGTGCTCCGGGAGTATGGAGTCCAGGGCCCTTTGCTAAGGGCTGTTCGGCCTTTGTACAACCGGAGCAGGAGCTTGGTTCGCATTGCCAGCAATAAGTCAGACCTGTTCCCAGTGCATGTTGGACTTTGGCAGGGCTGCCCTTTGTCACCGGTTCTGTTCATTATTTTTATGGACAGAATTTCTAGGCGCAGCCAGGGGCCGGAGGGGGTCTGGTTTGGGGACCACAGGATAGCATCTCTGCTTTTTGCAGATGATGTTGTCCTGTTGGCTTCATCAGGCCAGGACCAGTGTGCGCTGGTGTGGTTTGCAGCTGAGTGTGAAGTGGCTGGGATGAGAATCAGTTCCTCCAAATCTGAGGCCTTGGTTCTCGATCGGAAAAAGGTGGTTTGCTCTCTCCAGGTTGGAGGAGAGTTCCTGCCCCAAGTGGAGGAGTTTAAGTATCTTGGGGTCTTGTTCATGAGTGAGGGAAGGAAGGAGCGTGAGTTTGACAGATGGATCGATGCGGCGGCTGCAGTAATGCGGTCGGTGTATCGGTCCGTTGTGGTGAAGAGGGAGCTGAGCCAAAAGGCAAAGCTCTCAATTTACCGGTCAATCTACGTTCCTACCCTCACCTACCCGAAAGGGCAAGGTCACGGATACAAGCGGCTGAAATGAGCTTCCTCCGCAGGGTGGCTGGGCACTCCCTTAGAGATAAGGTGAGGAGCTCTGTCACCCGGGAGGCGCTCGGAGTAGAGTCGCTGCTCCTCCACATCGAGAGGAGCCAGCTGAGGTGGCTCGGGTATCTGGTTCGGATGCCTCCTGGACGCCTCCCTGGGGAGGTGTTCCGGGCATGTCCCACTGGTAGGAGGCCCGAGGAAGACCCAGGACTCGCTGGAGAGACTACGTCTCTCGGCTGGCCTGGGAATGTCTGGGGGTCCCACCGGAAGAGCTGGAGGAAGTGTCCGGGGAGAGGGAAGTCTGGAACTCTCTGCTCAGACTGCTGCCCCCGCGACCCGGCCCTGGATAAGCGGATGAAAATGGATGGATGGATTGTTACTTTTTTTTGGGATTCGTTCATATGGATCGTTTGTTTGTTCACTTGTCACTTGACAGCCGAGCCGCGCAGGCTCTGTAACAAGCAGCAAGCGCTCCAGTTCATTCCTGATTCGTTCATACGGATCCTTAGGGAACGTTTGTTCGTTCGTTCTTTTATCATGTGACCACTACCAAGCGACTGTCGCGCTGTTAAACAACAATGACCGGGAGCATTCAGGACATACAGTAAGTCACGTTAAAGTGGTGCACATGTAACCCCTACCTACACACAGCAACCAACTTGTGTGCAGACTGTGCTAGGTTTCTTTTCGAGGAGGAGGGGGTAAAAATACACACCAACACATCTATTTAGTTTTACTTAAGTGCTGGCATTTTAAAGCTCCTTCTTAGCTTAAAGACCTCATAGTTCCTTATGCTCCCAGCAGAACGCTTCGTTCTCAGAGCGCTGGGCTACTTGTGGTTCCTACAGTCTTTACATGTAGAACGGGAGGCAGTGTCAGGTTCTGGTTCTGTTCTCGGTTTTATTTTGTAGGACTCTGTTCATCAGCCTTATATTCATGTTTTGGGTTTCCATTTCCTGTTTTATTTTGGTAGTCTCCCGGTTTCTGTTTTTGTTCTAGCTTCACTTCCGGTTTACGTCACGTCACAGCTGTTCCTGCTTCACTCGGTTATTGTACACACCTGCAGTTCATCAGTAATCACTCACCTTGCATTTAAGCACCCCTTCTCACACCAGTACCTCGCCAGATTGTTGATTCCGTGACCTCACGTTCCAGCAGTTATTGTTCAGCTTATCCTGTTGCCAACCCAGCTCCGTATCTCTGACCATCGCTTCTCGTCTGATCCTGACCGGTATGTGAATCCCTGACTCTGTTGCTCAACTCTGCCTGTATCTGGACCGATCTAAGCCCGCCGATTCTAACTCTGAGAGCTGAGCCTTTTTTGATATTGACCTGTGTATGACCCGGACTGTTTTGTGACTTTGATTCTGGAATAAACCCCCATTTTTCACCATCTACATCGTGTCCTGGCGCTGTGCATTTCGGTCCTCTCTTTGCCGTTCGGTGACAGAACGATCTGGCCAGACTTGGACCCAGCCAGTGCCCAGCCTTCACTCAGGTCAGTTACCGTTGGTTTTTTTTCTTTTGCCTCTCTGTTCGGCTCCGTATACGAATCGCTCACCGGAGCAATGGATTTTGTTTGCCCGAGTTTGCCGGAGGATATCCGCAGAGATCTCCAGTGCTTAGCCAGGAAATATGCGGAAGCACCCAGCCCCCAGGTTCGGCTCTCCGTGGTAGAACTGGCCATCGAGATACTGGAGGACGAATACTGGTGGCGTGAGTACCCCGGAGTGCAAGCGTATTTCGATGGGCTCCGACTAACGCGGAGGGACTTGACACGCGCTCTGCGCGTATCGCCTGGCCGCGCCTCCATCGCCGCTCCGGCGGTTCCTGTTCCTGACGCCGCTCCGGCGGTTCCCGTTCCTGACGCCGCTCCGGCGGTTCCCGTTCCTGACGCCGCTCTGGCGGTTCCCGTTCCTGTCGCCGCTCCGGCGGTTCCCGTTCCTGTCGCCGCGCCTGCGGCTACAACCCAAGCTCCAGACGCCGCCGGTTCGGTTCACCACACGGACCCCGCTACAGAGACCCAGCCCCTGCCGCTCTCAGCGCCTCAGACGACGGTCAGCCGCAGGCGCCCCAGACGATGTCGGCGAGGGCACGGTTCCAGGGTCCAGGGCCCAGAGACCTCGGTCGCGGGGACCGAGCAGCCCTCTTCTCCGGCGGAAGAGTCCCTTGGTTTTCCGACTGATTGTGTTCCGTTTATAGCAGGCATCCCAGATGGCGTCGCACGGCAGATCCACCTCCACTGTTCTCCTCCGGTTACGTTCCTCTTCGCCCACCTCATGAACACCGCCGAGTCGGCAGCAGACCAGGGCACGAGAGAACAATTGTTTGGAGAGGCTGCCGCTCTCGTCCTGAGGGAACCGGTCCTGCGCGAGGTTCTGCAACTCCCAGGCCTGCAGCCAGCAGCCGCTCCATGTCCCACCTCTCAGTCAGGTCAGTCAAGCCACGCTCAGTTTCCAGCCCCAGTTCAGCCATGCTCTGTTCAGTCTCCAGTCCAGTCGAGCCCAGTTCAGTCTCCAGTCCAGTCGAGCCCAGTTCAGTCTCCAGTCCAGTCGATCCCAGTTCAGTCTCCAGTCCAGTCGAGCCCAGTTCAGTCTCCAGTCCAGTCGAGCCCAGTTCAGTCTCCAGTCCAGTCGAGCCCAGTCCAGTCTCCAGTCCAGTCGAGCCCAGTCCAGTCGAGCCCAGTCCAGTCGAGCCCTGTTCAGTCGAGCCCTGTTCAGTCGAGCCCTGTTCAGTCCCGTCTAGTCCCGGTCCAGGTTCCCGTCCCGTCGAGTCCTGTCCCGGTCCAGCCCAGTCACGTTCCTGTCCCAGGTCAGTCCAGTCACGTTCCTGTCCCAGGTCAGTCCAGTCACGCGCAGGTCTTGTCCCATCCAGAGGGCACCACCTGTCGAACAGGTGCTATGCACACCCGATCAGGCCCGACGTCTGCTCCGTCGAGCTCGGCAGCGGTCTGGGTGGAGCAGCTGCCAAGCCTCTACGACCCGGGTCCTAACGTGACGGTGGACGACCAACTGGTACCTTTCAGAGGTAAAGCAAAAAAACACTACATCTCACACACGCAGACATGCAGACACAGACACACAGACACACACACGCAGACATGCAGACACAGACACAGGCACAGGCACAGAAACAGACACACACACACCCATACACACACACCCATACACACACACAGGCACACACACACACGCTGACATGCAAACACAGACACAGGCACAGGCACACACACAGGCACAGACACACACACACACACACACACACACACACACACACACACACACACACACACACACACACACACACACACACACACACACACACAGGCACAGACACACACCCATACACAAACATACACACACAGGCATGCAGAAAACACATAGCACGCCGGCTTTTTTTTACCTCTGTAAAAAAATATATTTTTTAAAAATTTCACCTTTATTTTTTTTAGGTCGTTGCTCTTTCAGCCAGCAAAATACGTCTGTTTTTCTTCTTGGAAGATGCAGCTTTACACCGGCAAGCCAGGAGGAGGAGGAGGAGGAGGAGGAGAAGAGAAGCTTCTGAAAAAAAGCAGGGCCAGCGGGTCGTGATGGACGTCACCAAAGGGCTCGCCGAGCCTCGCAACGTGACGTGCGACAACTTTTTCACTTCCTACGAACTGGGCCAGCGGCTTCTGCGCAGGGAGCTCACCATGCTCGGTACGGTTCGCAAGAACAAGCCGAAATTTCCGCCGGCGCTCCTCTCGGTCAAGGGCAGGAGCGCCTTCTCCTCCGTGATCGCCTTCACTCCGTCCTGGTGTCCTACGTGCCCAAGAAAAACAAAAACGTAATCTTGATGAGCACGCTACACTCGGCCGCCACGGCCGCCGCCGATGTCCTCCTCTTCGACGCAGGATGGCGGGACAAAAAGCCCTTTGCCTTCCTAGACTACAACGCCACCAAGGGAGGCGTAGACAACCTGGACAAGATGATAGGAACCTACAGCTGCAGGAGAAAGATGGCACGCTGGCCCTTGGCGGTGTTTCACAACGTCCTAGACGTGTCTTGCTACAACGTTTTTGTCGTGTGGCAGGAGGCCCACCCGGACTGGATGCCTGGCAACCGCAGCAAGAGGAGGGTGTTTCTAGAGCAGCTGGGCAAGGCGCTCGTGACTCCTCTCATCCGCAGAAGGCGCCATCCGCCTCGCGGCGAAGCGTTCGCCTCGCTCGTGCGGACGCTTCAGAAGGGGGTTCGGGACCCCCGTGCGGGTCCTCCTCCTGCTCCTTGTCTCCTCCACCGCAGACCTCGTCTGGGGTGAAGACAGAGACGACGAGGGTGACAGAGGAGAAGACGACGCCCTTGGTTCCACCGCTAGCGACCGGGCGCAAAAGGGCAAGAGGAAAAGGTGTAAAATTTGTTCGCGCGCGAGGGAGCGCAAAGCATACAACGTCATGGCCCTCCCTGTATTCCCCCCCCCCCACACACACACACACACACACACACACACACACACACCAACCTGGAGATTCTCCATCCTCCAACCTGTGGATCCTCCTAACCTGCACTTTCTGTGTCCTTTTGCGGTATAGTGGCCAGTATCTCCGCTTGTTGTGCGGAGGCAAGTTGTGCATAGCTGGCATGAGCTGCCAGCCAATGAAATTGCAGCTGCCCAACATGCTGAGCAGCTGCAACATTCCTCTGACTCAATTCTGAAGACTGAAGTACTCTTTCTGCAATAAATCCAAAGAGACATTCATACAATATTAATTAAAAGCTTTTAATGAACTAAAATATAGTTTAAAGGCAGGGTGACATATTTCCAAACAAAAAATAAATATTTATAAATAATAAAACTGTAACAAAGTGTTTGATCAACTAAAGTATAGTTCAAAAGCAGGGAGACATATTTCCAAAGAAAAAAATAAATATTTATAAATAATAAAACTGTAACAAAGTGTTTGATCAACTAAAATATAGTTCAAAAGCAGGAAGACACATTTGCAAAGAAAAAAATAAATATTTATAAATAATAAAACTGTAACAAAGTGTTTGATCAACTAAAGTATAGTTCAAAAGCAGGGAGACATATTTGCAAAGAAAAAATAAATATTTATAAATAAGAAAAATGTAACAAAGTGTTTGATGAACTAAAATATAGTATAAAACCAGCTTAACTATTTACAATGGAAACAAGTATATGTATATATATATGTGTCAATTAGAAAAAAATCCAAAAGTGACAGGAACATCATTACAAAAAGAAATAATGTGCAAATATCACTGAATATCTCACCGCTTTCCCTTCTCTACTGCCCATCTCTCTCTTTCCATATTAAAGAAAGGAGATGCCTGAAACTCCTTCCAGGTCATCTCTCTCTCCATACCCTTATCCTCATACAAGGAGAGAACTTTTGCTGGGCAGTAAATGTATTTGCCAGCAATACCAGGGAAGCCGGTGTGTATGTGAGGGCTGTTGGGGCCCTGTTTCAGTTCTTTTCGGCAGAAGCCACACCTGCGTCCTGTGGATGGAGATGCAAGAGGAGGCTCAGGCTCAGTTCTTTTTCTTTTCTGTTGCCCTTTCTCCTCCACCTTTTTCTTGGTAGCGTCCAGTTCCCGCTGAAAAAAGTCTGTTTTGGCAAAGTCTGCAAATGGCATTGCAGGATTGGTGAGACCTTCTGCAGCATAGGTTTTAAAAACCTTTGTGGAGCAGTAAAAGTACCTGATGGGACCTTGCTGGTAGAAGAAGTGGAACGAGGAACCATCGTTGTGGTACCTCGATTTGCGCTGCCCACAAGACTGACAGGTTTTTGTCCGGACCTTCTTTTGCTCCTCTTCCTGCCTCTGCTGCTGCTGCTTCTCCATAATGCCTAAAACTATTTTTTCAATAGCCTCCTGTGTTAAAGATATGTTGGCAGGGGACTGAACAGGTGGGGGTGGAATTGTTGTAGGAGAAGGCATTGCCACAACAGGCACGTTGGTGGTCTCACTTCCTGCTGTCAGAGTGTGCCAGAGTTGTTGTGTCTCTTGTACTTTCTCTGGACTTACATTCAGAGAAGAGCTGGTGTTCATAGCCTTGCTAAGGTGCTTAACGTACTGGGAAATGTGCAATTTGGTTGTGGGGTGTAATAAACTGTTCGGATCCGTACAGGACTTGTGAACTAGAGCTGCATACTCGTGGTCCACAAGCCTGAGCATGTCCTTCTGTCCATGGTATTTGGTCAGCAAGTCATCGATGACCTTCCTCATAGGAGCTGGCCAGCGCCTGTGGTCCAACACAAAAACCCGTCCTCCTGTCTTTACAGGTCCAGTGCGAGCAGCAGTTGGTGAGGGCTTCAGGGGCAGAGGTGGTGGAAACATGCTTTCTAGGGATGAACAAGAACAACAGCAACAGCTCCCGTCATTTGTCATTAATGGCCCAGATAAACATTCATATATTCTTATTTATTCCCTCATATGTGTCATGACTATGGACTTTTTTGCCTTTTTGTGTTATTTAGGTGCTTAGTTTCTGGTCTTATTTTGGCACTTCCTGTTTTGTCCTTGTCTGTCTTGGTCCTGGTTTCACTTATTCTATCACATGAGCCATCAGCTGCAGCCAATCTGTAATCAACCTGGTACTTAAGCTCTTGTTCCACTCAAGTTCCCTGCCAGATTGTCTGCTCACCCTACCGGTATCAACTCTCCAGCGTTTCTGCCTTGTAAGTCCCTTTGTGTACCAGTCCTGGATCATGTTTTGACCGTGTCTTGCCTATTTCCTGTCTGTACTGACCAAGCATCTGCATTAAACCACCACAAATAGAGAACTGTCTGCTGCGCGTTTGGGTCCCTCACCCCCTGTGTATATAGTATACAATATAGGTGACAACACAGTTCCCGGCAATGAAATATACATATTATCTGTTTATCACTATTGTGTGTTGTTTTTTTACCTTGAACTTTGACAGGCCCACATGCTGGTGCTGGAGTCTCATCTGCAGGTTCCACCGGAGGACGTGGTGAAAAACAAAACAGCTTTGGTGAAGCGGTGGGGGGTCCTTGTAGAGCTTCAGCCTGGGCCACAGGTGAACTGCTCCGAGGAGGTGGACTTGGGGCAGGTGTTGAGTCCGTCTTGGTCCTGTGCTTATCCCACTGCAGAGGAACAGGACGGGTACCAGGCTCCACGTACTCCAGGCCAAACTTCTCCCCAGTGTCTTTGCCACACAGATGAAGAGCAGGATACTTCACAGTCCCAAACACACGTCCAGACGCTGCATTGAGGTCTGCAATCAAAGCTGGGTCAAAGGCAGCTGGGAGGGAAACCCCTGGCTGTTTCAAGTCCACAAGCCGCTGGTAGTTCCATCGAGCCACCCCAGTCATTCCTTGAGCCTGAAACAGCTCTGGAGAAACGCATGTTCCTGTGACCCACTGAGCCTGGTGGAAGTGGTAACCCTCCTGCTGAGATGTGCCTCTGATGGGGATCCAAACAGGAACTTTGGCACCTTCGCCCTTCACATGGTTCAACTGCAGCGTTCCTCCATGTCTGTACAGGATCCCACCTTCCACCTCTGGGTCACTCAGACAACCTCGCAGGATGTGCACACGCTGGATCCGCCACACCTTTAACATAGAGGGCTTAAACAGACGAGTCCCATTTGGATCTTCAGCGAGGTAGAAGTGTTTCAAAACCGCCTCCACTCTCTGAATTAACTCATCCGGCCCTGGAATCTTGGTCCTGCAGTGTTCACGAATGTGCTGTTTAGTGGGATTAGCAGGTTGAATGCCACAAAACGTGTAGGCATCCTTCAGCCTCTGCAGGTCTTCCTGATCCACCACAGAGAAGGCTGCAGACAGGAACTGGGCAAAGGAACTGTACAGGGGATGATGCTCTGAGACGCACTCACGGAGGAACCGGCGCATGCAGTGGAACAGATCCAGTTTGATGGTTATGGCCGTGTTGTAATAGGCCCTTGATGCACAGACATTCAGCAAAGTCCCAGAAGTGGCCTGAGCAGTTATCACATCAGACGTCTGCCAAGCTTCCCACTGTAGGTGCTCTCCCTGTGCACACTCGGCCACCTTAAAGGCTGCACAGCAATCTCTGAAAGATGACAGAAATACACACACACACACATCAATTAAAGCAGCCGTATCTCTCACTGGACATTTTAAGCAACAGTACACAGTGGCGTCACGATGATGGTTTCTTACCTGTCTACCCAGTGGTACCGGGCCTTCTCTATGCCCGCAGTGTCGTACCGGTTAGACAGTCCTTCGTACATGGGCCTCAGTGACTTTTCTGTCTCCGACTGTACCATCACCCATGAAACGATCATCCAGTGTTCATTCATCACTGCATATGATGACATGGCTCCAGATGAAAAGGTGACCTTGCGTGCAACCTTGCGGGTGTGGTCTGAGCGGAAAGCATGTCCAAAAGTGCCTTGCAGCAGTTTGTTGATGGCTCCTTCCTGGTGCTGGTACTCGCTCAGTAGACAGTCAATCAGGTAGTGTGACGAAACAGAAATCCCGTTCCAGCCGTCCGAATCACCATATTCGCCGAAAGGAGCTGGTTTCGTTTCCTTTCGTATGAACTGTGTGATGGTTTGTTGCCCGTACTTTCCAGACTCACCATCCATAATGTTCTGGCAGCTGAGTAGGTAAGCCAGGTTGGCACGTTCATACTTAAGGTGCATTACCTCCATTACTTGATTTGTTATGTCTGTGGGGGAGTTCCCAGTGCGTCTTAGTTCGTCCATGACTGATTTACAAATGGCCTTCTTGTAGGTCAGCGTTGCTGGCAACACATTTGTAAACCTCTTTGGAAGCTTTTCCAGCCACTGTGGATTGTCCGCAAACCATCTTCTCTTGCAGACTTTGCAGCACAGCCTGGATGAAAACAGGTAGTACTGTCCAGTGAGTCCCACAATGACACGAGGTCTGCCAACACCTGCAGAGGTAACCTGAGGCTGAAGACAACCTTTAACACAAGGCAAGGCGTAGGTGTTCCTCAGCCGTGCCATAATGTCGTTCTCCGGCTTCCATATGAAAAACGGGTGAAGCTGAAAGTACGATGGCGACGGAAAATGTGATATGCTGTCTATCAGTTCAGGCTGGGGTGGGAAACGCCACAGTGACACCATCTTCATGGGGTTGCTTACAGGAAGGGAACCTGGCCAGAGACCCAGTGATTCCAGCTCCATCTTCATCCAGGCCCTCTGAAAGCGTGAACAGTTCCACTGCTGTGTGTCGTGGTCATAGCCAGGAAGCTGAGGAGGAGGACAGCCAGAGGCAGATGGCAATGGTTGGCCTGGTAAAGGGAAAAACAGTGTGTGAGTTGACTATATCTCCTACATGTGTACAACCAAATAATAAAATTATTCACTAAATGCTTACTTTCAGCTCTGCTTGTAGGTGGTGGCTGCAGCGGGCGCTGACTCGTCACTGTAGATGTCCCCAGGGAAGAACGTTGCGCTGCAAACATGGAATTTTTATTAATTACAACAAAACAGAGAAGCATGTCTGACATCTGGACCCTGGGTTGTACTTGTTAAGACAGAATCCTGCCGTATCCAAATGTTTGGATCCTGCCATGTGTCCTGCATGTACCATATTGTAAATTAAACCATTAAAAAAATGTTTTGAAATGCAAAAGCTCACCTGGTCCTCTGGCAGTCGGTTCTGTTGGCAGGGAGCCTGACGCTTCTGGCACAAGGAACCTCAGTTGTTTTGGAAGTGGCACGGGTGTCTTCACAGGAGGACTGACTGGAGAGGCTAGAATAAAAAATAGAATTAATAGATGATTTAATTTGAACAGGACACATAATGAGCTGAAGTGTCTGTTCATGTAATGAGAAGACATGTACCCTCCACTTCTGAACCCTTTTGGACAGGGAATGTAGACAGTGATGACACTGTGGCAGATGCTACAACAGAAAAGTCTTGTCAGTCATTAATATTTTGGTTAATTTTTGGGTTAGTATTACATCATACACATACACACATGCTACTTTCCTCGTTTCTTTTCACATGTTACAACATGAAACTACTTGTTTACTGCATAAACAATTTAGTGAGCAGGGAAAGTAACACGTGACACAGCAAACACATGCAAGCATTAGTAACCCAAGCGTTTCTGTCACCGTTTCCACCAAATAAGAAACTAATACTTACCCTCAGGAATTTATAGTCACTGCAACAACAAAACAGAACAGCAGCGAACAAACAAGACCAGAACGTGGTCAACTTGAACATAAGAGGCATGCTTTGGCTGGGTAGAGTTCATTGTCCCAGAGCCGAGAGAGCAGTTCATGTGTCCGAGCTGGGAGAGCAGTTCATTATTCCACAGCTGGCTGTTGGGTATATCATATATAGAACCTTCTGTACGTGATCGTCCCAAGGTTGGAGGTGCAGCAGAAGCAACGACTGTAAGACAAGTAACAGGTAAGTGGAAGATTGTTTGCAAAACTTCGCTGGAGAGCAAGTGGAACTTTTTAAATGACAATAAATGTTGACTTACCGTCCTGGAAATCCTGTCTGGGAGGTGAAATACAGAGCATAGCCGCCTCCAGCTCTGTATCTTCATCCATCTCTGTGTCAAAGACTGAAATTTAGCTGTACTATACATGTGTATATTTGTGTATTTTACACAAAAGATAGCAGAGAGGACCTTACTAAAGACACTAAACACTCACCCATGGCTTTCTGGGAAGGACGTGGGGAAGGTGTCTCCACGGGGGCACAGCTCTGCTTGTTCTGCAGGTATTGCTGGAGTTTATGCATCCTCGACCCTGGAACACAGCTTTTCTTCAGGATAAAGGCTGCATAGCCATCCTTCCTGCTGTCCCAAATCTGTCTCCAGGTCTTGTTTACGGGAACCAAAACCAACCAGCTGGTCGTCCTCCGGCACGTCTTCTGATGGGACTGTCTTTTTAGCTTCAAAGCTCAGAAGATCCTGTAGGGTGAATTCTAGTTCCTAATCCGATACGGATGTAACCATCCGAATTCACCCTCCCCGGGAGGGTGAATTCTTTAGCTAATTTTCCCTAAACGCGTTTACCATTCATTTCAATGGTAGTCCCTAATCCGATACGGATGTAACCATACTTCTGGCCGCTAGTATGCGCCGGCGCGCGGTTTCTGCTTAAACCGGACGTGACGTCCTTATTCTCAGATACTGCATAGTGAGCGGTAGCGAGAGAAGCTACCGCCGTCGCTCAGATCTTAGAGACCTTCTCTAAAGGCACTGGAAAAGCCAGACACAATGACAAGTTCGCTGTCTGGCGAGACGCGCATCCTGACGTGCAATCAAGACCGTGAGGGGTCTGAAATTTTTCTCTCTGGTGGTTTACAATGGAGTCTACCGGATCTTCTTTGAGCCGGTGGCTCACGACGACACGGTCATGGTCACGCCACCGCCCCAATTTGGTCCGACCCTTACGGGACGGCGTTGGACCCCGTGAGGCTGATCGGCAAAGTTATCGCCAAGGACCGCGCCAGGCTTCTGAGTCCCCCCCAGGAAGACAGAGTGCACTTTGAGGATCTGTCTGCCACGAGGTTGCTGAGTGAGGTGCGCGGGGCGATAACGGCACTGGGCGACACCTGGTGGGGGCTGTACGCCTATCCGGAAAAGCTGCCCGAGGTGAAGCCGAACGCGGGGATAGTCTTTTGTTATATGGGCGGCTACGACGCGGGATACCTGTTTGACATCGCTACCGACGAGTGTACTCGGAGCGTTTTGTTTTGTTCGACCCCGTGCGGTTTCCAATACGTGCTCGTGAATGGCACTAGGAGAGTCCCGTTCAAGTCTGTCTCTGAACTCTTGGCTCACATCGCTGGCTATATCGAGCTTCTCCCCGCCACGCCAGCCTCTGTCGTTACGTGTGCCGATTAAGATGTCCGGAAACCTTTGGATTATGAATACATGTGATGTGAATTCTAATATGAATATGAATATGAGTGCATATGAATGCATTGTGTACCCCTTTCTTTGATTACTGTTTATATTCAATAAATATTTAGCATTTAATCAAAAGTTTTGCTTATTTGGTCTTTATTTTCTCCCTCATAATATAATATAATATATATATAATAATATATATATATATATATATAATAATCAATCAGTGTGTGTGTGTGTGTGTGTGTGTGTGTGTGTGTGTGTGTGTGTGTGTGTGTGTGTGTGTGTGCGTGCGCGGAGCATGGGGTCGTGTTGGACCTAGGGAGGATGCGGAATGTGAGGGTCGTGGTGAAATAATTTGCAGGTGAAAGCACACACACACAAACACAGAGTTTCCAAGTTGGAGGAATCTTCACCACGTTGGAGGAATCCTTCCGGTGGGATAAACTGCCACGTTGGAGGATTTTTCACGTTGGATAAAGTCTCTCTGAGGTTTTAATATAAATATGAATATGAGTGCATATGAATGCATTGTGTACCCTTTCTTTGATTACTGTTTTATATTTAATAAATATTTAGTATTTAATCAAAAGTTTTGCTTATTTGGTCTTTATTTTCTCCCTCATAATATGATAATATTCAAATAATGTGTGTGTGTGTGTGTGTGTGTGTGTGTGTGTGTGTGTGTGTGTGTGTGTGTGTGTGTGTGTGTGTGTGTGTGTGCGAGCGTGGGGTCGCGTCAGACCCCGGGAGGACGCGGGACGGGTGGGTGGTGAAACTTTTTTTCACCTAACTTTTTTTTTTATTTTACATGTATGGGGAGCGTGGCTGCTGCGGGCACGGAGGTCTGCGCTATTGTGTCAACGCTATTCCACCGGTCTCAATGTAAGGAGCGCTGCGGCGGAACCTATTGACCAGTCGCCGCCTCATTTCCAATTTTTACACAAGTTTACACAAGTTTTCCCTCGATTTCCCAGGTTTCCCAGGATTTTTCCGAGTTGGAGGATCCTCCTGGTGGGAATAAATTGCCCCGGTCGGAGGACTTTTTCCACGTTGGACAAAGTGGAGGACGGTTCAGGAGGAGTTGTCTGGCGGTGAGATGACGATGAGCCGATTGGAGGATTCCTCGCTGGTTCAGATTTTGGGTTGGGTGCCTGTGTGCGGGGGGGGGGGGGGGGGGGGGGGGGGTGCGGCGAACCTTAAAAGTCGCAGAGAGAATACGTCGCAGTACCACTTCACCTGACAAGCTTGGAACGAGCGTTTATCCACAGTCTCGTCGAAAGGTTCCAACGCTATGGCCTCTCAAGAAGAAGGTGACCTGCAAACCGACGGCTGCGCGGTGTTCGAGCCGCGGCTCGAGCGGACCACAGACTGTCTGCGCCTTTGCGTAGAAGAAGAGGGAACCCCGTGCCCGTTGGATCATAGCGGATTCCCAGACCCGGAAGGAGGCCTAGGCGAAGGTCTGGAGTGCGACTGTTTGTGTGGGAACGCTCTGGCCGCTGAGGGTGCCTTGAGGGACTTGTTGGACAAACACATCCTGGCCAGCGACGGACGGTGTGCTTGTGTCAAGGCTCATTACAGACACCGCCACCTGCCACCGGATCAATTGGCCTTGGACCTGGGCGAACTCAGGTTCGCCCACGGCATGGTGGCGTTTCCGGACGCCCTCTTATTTGCCAGCGGTGGCAAATGTTACCTGCTAAACGTAAAGCGATGCGTCATCTGTGCCGGCGCGGGGAGACGACACCGCGACAGATGCAAAGAAGTTTGCGAGAGATTCACGGCGTACCTGACCGACACCAAGCTGGACGACGACTACGGGCGCAAGCCTCTGCTGTACACGAAAAGGCCGAGCGAGAGGAGCGTGGTCGGCCCTCGCACTGCGGACAGCCTGTTCAGGGAGCTGGGCAGCCGTGAGGGCATGTCGTATGAGCTGGACACCGTAGACACTCACGTGTGTGATGCGTGCGGCGTCAGGCTTTCCCGTTTCGTAGCGGGTGACAACATGCTGAGAGAGCATGTGTATCACGTGCACGTTGCCGGAGTGGAGGAGTGCGACTTCCTGGCGAAAAAGTTCTCTGGCAAAGAAAGCGTCCGGAAAGCAATGATAGGCAAGGAGCGTTACAGAAGGGGCTACGTGGCGTTCCCCGAGTTGTTGCTGAAGGAGGCCGTGGAAGGCCATGTCGGCTTTGGCTACGATATGCCCTGCGTCGTGTGCGGCTCGCGGCGGAGCGAGAGCCACAACCAACGCTGCGGGATACTGATGCTGGCGCTGCTGCGAAAGTTGCTTCGCGTCAAGTTTTGATGAGCCGAGAATCCCGTTGATGAAGATTAAAAAAACCAAAAAAGGGCCCTATTCAATTTCTTTCTACGCCTGCCTCTGTTGCTTTACGCGTACCGATTAAATTATACTGTACGGAATGCGCCTTGTACTCCTTTATTTCATAACTGTTTTATATTATTAAATAAACTTTTGGCATTTAATCAAATGTTTTTGCCTGTTTGGTCTGTTTTATTTTTCGTTTAAAATGGTCAGCCCTTGCACGCAGCTGTCTGCTTGCATCATCATCATCATCATCATCATCATGTTCGTCATCATCATCATGTTCATCATCAGTGGGCCTGTGGCACGGGTGGAGGTAAAGGGGAGGAAAGGAGAAGGAAAAATAAAAAACAAAAAAAAATGGGGTCGCGCCGGACCCTGGCAAGACGCCTGACGGGGAGGTACAGGGGGCTGGGGTAGCGCCTGACCCCGGGAGGATGCGGGACGGGGAGGTACAGGGGGCTGGGGTCGCGCCGGACCCCGGCAGGACGAGGGACGGGGAGGTTCCGTGGGCTGGGGTCGCGCCGGACCCCGGCAGGACGAGGGACGGGGAGGTTCCGTGGGCTGGGGTCGCGCCGGACCCCGGCAGGACGAGGGACGGGGAGGTACAGGGGGCTGGGGTCGCGCCGGACCCCGGCAGGACGAGGGACGGGGAGGTTCCGTGGGCTGGGGTCGCGCCGGACCCCGGCAGGACGAGGGACGGGGAGGTTCCGTGGGCTGGGGTCGCGCCGGACCCCGGCAGGACGAGGGACGGGGAGGTACAGGGGGCTGGGGTCGCGCAGTTCATCTGAACTCGATGATCGTGCAGCCTCCTGCTGAGGGATGTTGGCCAGGAAGCAACACTGAACATAACCTGCAGGAGATAAAAAAAAACTATTTAAAGGGCTTTGTAGTTAAAAATAGTAAAGCCCTCTCTCTCTCTCTACTGTGGAGAGAGGAAACAAACAGTGACCATGCAGAACAGAGATGGGACACGTCTGGTTTAAGGGAAAAGTATTTAACACTACAGCTATGCAATGCTGAAAGTCTCATGCAACTGTTCCGTAGCAGCTAATGTTTATCAAAGTGACATCCGATCACAGTTTCTGTGTGTGTGTGTGTGTGTGTGTGTGTGTGTGTGTGTGTGTGTGTGTGTTTGTGTGTCTTGTAGTTTAAAGATACTTACGCCTCTTTTTCAGCCAGTTCTAATGCATCATTTATCTTTTTTAACATGTTATAGCGCTCACGGCCTTTAACCTGCAGAAAAAAAAGGATTTAAATTGAGAGCTGCAATTCTGTGACAACACTAGTTTTTTTAAATACTTTGTGTGTGTACTAACTGGCAACATAAGTACTTCCTCCTCGTCTGTGCTTGAGCCAGACTTCCTTTTGCACATATCAGGATCTGTTGCTGGGGCACTTTCTAGAAAAGCAAAACGTGATCCGTAAGATAGAAGACAGCCAAGGTGCAAAGACAAACCCAGCATTAATAAACAAACACATATTTCTTTTCTTCACTTGTTTGGCCCCTGTCTGAAGTTTGGCACTATTTGCCTCCTCTGTTTTACGATCCCTGCCGGGACACGCGCAGACACGCACCTCGAAGCATCTTCGGCCCAAAAGTTGTCCGCTAAAAGACAGTAGAAAAACATTTACTAAGGCTGTAAAAGCTATCTTTGAGGTGGGATAACAGTGATGCACAACTTCAACTTCAAGTTACATTTAGAAACAAAATAAACATAAAACAGGCAAATACATAAAGCAGGAGATCAAGTTACACCACGTCGACCCTCGGTTTCCATGTAACACTACTCTTTATCCAGCAAATACATTTCAGCTCACACCAATCCTGGTAGATGAAACAATACGTACTCTGAAGTCTCAAGGGTCAGGATGGTGAGGATGGGTCTGCGGTTCATGCCTCCTATGCAGGAGCTGTTGCACATGAAGTTGAACAGGATTGTGGTGATCTCTGAGCCCGGCTGAAACACATGCAGGATAGTAGTCGTTTAGTGCACGGGTAATTTCAGGGATGACAAACCGTGAAAGCGGAACGAGAGGCACAACAGAATGATAACATTTAATTGCTACGTTAGGGGAAAGGTCAGAAGTGAGAGGCAGTGATACCTGGGGCGGCTCATAGGGAACAGTCACACTGTGCCTTTTTGTGTTGTAATCCTCAAGATACTGAGGCCTTTGGCTGCCCTCCGCTCTGATCAAATGACTGTGATGGTCTGCAGCTGAAAAGGAAAAACCAAAAAGCCAAAGCATCTCTCTCTCTCGTTTTCTTTTAACAAACATTTTAAAACAGAAGGTATTATTTCACTGAAACGCTTTTCTTACCGTCTTCTTGTAGACAGCCATTACTCTGAGAACCGCACCGTGTGGAGGTTTACAACCAGGCTCAACTCCCCCGCAGACCGGTGGACAAACCTGCCAACAGCAGCGCGCTGATCAGTGACTCGCTGTGGAAACATCGATGCCACTGGCTCTTCACACGCAGCGACTCGCTCTGGGCAGGAAAATTTAGCAAATGGCCACAATGAACAAGGCTGCACACGAACGCCACAATGAGAGCTACGAAAGAATGGGTTTCTAACGCGGCGCCAAGACCCCGGCAGGACGCTTGACGGGGAGGTTCCGTGGGCCAGGGTCGCGCCTGACCCCGGGAGGACGCCTGACGGGGAGGTACAGGGAGCTGGGGTCGCGCCGGACCCCAGCAGGACGCCTGACCCCGGCAGGACGCCTGACGGGGAGGTACATGGGGCTGGGGTCGCGCCTGACCCCGGGAGGACGCCTGACGGGGAGGTACAGGGAGCTGGGGTTGCGCTGGACCCCGGCAGGACGCCTGACGGGGAGGTTCCGTGGGCCGGGGTCGCGCCGGACCCCGGGAGGACGCCTGACGGGGAGGTACAGGGAGCTGGGGTCGCGCCTGACCCCGGGAGGATGCGGGACGGGGAGGTACATGGGGCTGGGGTCGCGCCTGACCCCGGGAGGACGCCTGACGGGGAGGTACAAGGAGCTGGGGTCGCGCCAAGACCCCGGCAGGACGCTTGACGGGGAGGTTCCGTGGGCCGGGGTCGCGCCGGACCCCGGGAGGACGCCTGACGGGGAGGTACAGGGAGCTGGGGTCGCGCCGGACCCCGGCAGGGCGCCTGACCCCGGCAGGACGCCTGACCCCGGCAGGACGCCTGACGGGGAGGTTCCGTGGGCCGGGGTCGCGCCGGACCCCGAGAGGACGCCTGACGGGGAGGTACAGGGAGCTGGGGTCGCGCCTGACCCCGGGAGGACGCCTGACAAGGAGGTACAGGGAGCTGGGGTCGCGCCTGACCCCGGGAGGACGCCTGACGGGGAGGTACAGGGAGCTGGGGTCGCGCCGGACCCCGGCAGGATGCCTGACGGGGAGGTTCCGTGGGCCGGGGTCGCGCCGGACCCCGGGAGGACGCCTGACGGGGAGGTACAGGGAGCTGGGGTCGCGCCTGACCCCGGGAGGATGCGGGACGGGGAGGTACATGGGGCTGGGGTCGCGCCTGACCCCGGGAGGACGCCTGACGGGGAGGTACAGGGAGCTGGGGTCGCGCGGGACCCCGGCAGGACGCCTGACGGTGAGGTTCCGTGGGCCGGGGTCGCGCCGGACCCCGGGAGGACGCCTGACGTGGAGGTACAGGGAGCTGGGGTCGCGCCTGACCCCGGGAGGATGCGGGACGGGGAGGTACATGGGGCTGGGGTCGCGCCTGACCCCGGGAGGACGCCTGACGGGGAGGTACAGGGAGCTGGGGTCGCGCCGGACCCCGGCAGGACGCCTGACGGGGAGGTTCCGTGGGCCGGGGTCGCGCCGGACCCCAGGAGGACGCCTGACGGGGAGGTACAGGGAGCTGGGGTCGCGCCTGACCCCGGGAGGATGCGGGACGGGCAGGTACATGGGGCTGGGGTCGCGCCTGACCCCGGGAGGACGCCTGACGGGGAGGTACAGGGAGCTGGGGTCGCGCCGGACCCCGGCAGGACGCCTGACGGGGAGGTTCCGTGGGCCGGGGTCGCGCCGGACCCCGGGAGGATGCGGGACGGGCCTGTGACGAAGAAGAAGGGAGCGGTGACCGAGCCGCAGCGGATCCTGCGACGCGTAGGTGCCTTGTGGCCAAAAACGTAAAAAGAATCAAAAGTTTCATAGTTTGTCTCGTGGGGTCAGACTGACCCCCTCGAAGGCTGCGTGAGGGTTAAACCACGGCATATGCAACTATGCTTTTAGGGTGTATTGACCTGTTTGACAGTATCCTGGCATCAGAACATGACCATTAGAGGCTGTTCTGATGGAAACCAATGCAGAAACAATAAAACCTCGTTTTTGAGATTTTCAGGCCATAAGAAAACTAGTTTAAACCACGGCATATGCAACTATGCTTTTAGGGTGTATTGACCTGTTTGACAGTATCCTGGCATCAGAACATGACCATTAGAGGCTGTTCTGATGGAAACCAATGCAGAAACACTAAAACATCATTTTTGAGCTTGTCAGGCCATAGGAAAACTAGTTTAAACCACGGCATATGAAACTATGCTTTTAGGGTGTATTAACCTGTTTGACAGTATCCTGGCATCAGAACATGACCATTAGAGGCTGTTCTGATGGAAACCAATGCAGAAACAATAAAACCTCGTTTTTGAGATTTTCAGGCCATAAGAAAACTAGTTTAAACCACGGCATATGCAACTATGCTTTTAGGGTGTATTGACCTGTTTGACAGTATCCTGGCATCAGAACATGACCATTAGAGGCTGTTCTGATGGAAACCAATGCAGAAACACTAAAACAATATTTTTGAGCTTGTCAGGCCATAGGAAAACTAGTTTAAACCACGGCATATGCAACTATGCTTTTAGGGTGTATTGACCTGTTTGACAGTATCCTGGCATCAGAACATGACCATCAGGGGCTGTTCTGATGGAAACCAATGCAGAAAAAATAAAACCTCGTTTTTGAGATTTTCAGGCCATAAGAAAACTAGTTTAAACCACGGCATATGCATCTATGCTTTTAGGGTGTATTGACCTGTTTTAAAGTAGCCTGGCATCAACACGTGACCAGTAGGGGCTGCTCTGAATGCAACCAATGCAGAAACACTAAAACATCATTTTTGAGCTTGTCAGGCCATAAGAAAACTAGTTTAAACCACGGCATATGCAACTATGCTTTTAGGGTGTACTGAGCTGTTTTAAAGTAGCCTGGCATCAACACGTGACCAGTAGGGGCTGTTCTGAATGCAACCAATGCAGAAACACTAAAACATCATTTTTGAGCTTGTCAGGCCATAAGAAAACTAGTTTAAACCACGGCATATGCAACTATGCTTTTAGGGTGTATTGACCTGTTTGACAGTATCCTGGCATCAGAACATGACCATTAGAGGCTGTCCTGATGGAAACCAATGCAGAAACACTAAAACATCATTTTTGAGCTTGTCGGGCCATAAGAAAACTAGTTTAAACCACGGCATATGCAACTATGCTTTTAGGGTGTATTGACCTGTTTGACAGTATCCTGGCATCAGAACATGACCATTAGAGGCTGTTCTGATGGAAACCAATGCAGAAACACTAAAACATCATTTTTGAGCTTGTCAGGCCATAAGAAAACTAGTTTAAACCACGGCATATGAAACTATGCTTTTAGGGTGTATTAACCTGTTTGACAGTATCCTGGCATCAGAACATGACCATTAGAGGCTGTTCTGATGGAAACCAATGCAGAAACAATAAAACCTCGTTTTTGAGATTTTCAGGCCATAAGAAATCTAGTTTAAACCACGGCAAATGCATCTATGCTTTTAGGGTGTATTGACCTGTTTGACAGCATCCTGGCATCAACACGTGACCAGTAGAGGCTGTTCTGAATGCAACCAATGCAGAAACACTAAAACATCATTTTTGAGCTTGTCAGGCCATAAGAAAACTAGTTTAAACCACGGCATATGCAATTATGCTTTTAGGGTGTACTGAGCTGTTTTAAAGTAGCCTGGCATCAACACGTGACCAGTAGGGGCTGTTCTGAATGCAACCAATGCAGAAACACTAAAACATCATTTTTGAGCTTGTCAGGCCATAAGAAAACTAGTTTAAACCACGGCATATGCAACTATGCTTTTAGGGTGTATTGACCTGTTTGACAGTATCCTGGCATCAGAACATGACCATTAGAGGCTGTTCTGATGGAAACCAATGCAGAAACACTAAAACATCATTTTTGAGCTTGTCAGGCCATAAGAAAACTAGTTTAAACCACGGCATATGCAACTATGCTTTTAGGGTGTATTGACCTGTTTGACAGTATCCTGGCATCAGAACATGACCATTAGAGGCTGTTCTGATGGAAACCAATGCAGAAACAATAAAACCTCGTTTTTGAGATTTTCAGGCCATAAGAAAACTAGTTTAAACCACGGCATATGCATCTATGCTTTTAGGGTGTATTGACCTGTTTGACAGCATCCTGGCATCAACACGTGACCAGTAGAGGCTGTTCTGAATGCAACCAATGCAGAAACACTAAAACATCATTTTTGAGCTTGTCAGGCCATAAGAAAACTAGTTTAAACCACGGCATATGCAACTATGCTTTTAGGGTGTACTGAGCTGTTTTAAAGTAGCCTGGCATCAACACGTGACCAGTAGGGGCTGTTCTGAATGCAACCAATGCAGAAACACTAAAACATCATTTTTGAGCTTGTCAGGCCATAAGAAAACTAGTTTAAACCACGGCATATGCAACTATGCTTTTAGGGTGTATTGACCTGTTTGACAGTATCCTGGCATCAGAACATGACCATTAGAGGCTGTTCTGAATGCAACCAATGCAGAAACACTAAAACATCATTTTTGAGCTTGTCAGGCCATAAGAAAACTAGTTTAAACCACGGCATATGCAACTATGCTTTTAGGGTGTATTGACCTGTTTGACAGCATCCTGGCATCAGAACATGACCAGTAGAGGCTGTTCTGATGGAAACCAATGCAGAAACACTAAAACATCGTTTTTGAGCTTGTCAGGCCATAAGAAACTAGTTTAAACCACGGCATATGCAACTATGCTTTTAGGGTGTACTGAGCTGTTTTAAAGTAGCCTGGCATCAACACGTGACCAGTAGAGGCTGTTCTGAATGCAACCAATGCAGAAACACTAAAACATCATTTTTGAGCTTGTCAGGCCATAAGAAAACTAGTGTAAACCACGGCATATGCAACTATGCTTTTAGGGTGTATTGACCTGTTTGACAGTATCCTGGCATCAGAACATGACCATTAGAGACTGTCCTGATGGAAACCAATGCAGAAACACTAAAACATAAATTTTGAGCTTGTCGGGCCATAAGAAAACTAGTTTAAACCACGGCATATGCAACTATGCTTTTAGGGTGTATTCACCTGTTTGACAGTATCCTAGCATCAGAACATGACCATTAGAGGGCTTGTCATGATGGAACCAATGCAGCAATACGAAATAAACCGAATACTCGGAACTAAAACTA